>NC_084958.1:16733342-17071914 GCF_949316205.1 Platichthys flesus | reverse complement strand
TTGAGATAGGCACGTACAGTACAATGGGCCATACATCCACAGAGTGTCACTGTGGTGGAGTGTTGCAGCATTTCCTCAAACCCAGTTAGAAAAGGTTTGATGCACTAAAGTGTCAGACTCGCTGTGTGAAAAGAAAATGGGAAAAACATTCCAAGGATTCATAGTCCTTCGGGTAATCAGTGTGACTGCTGCAAAACAAACTTGTACATGGATGCTGTCATCTGTAGGATAATGGCAGCAGACAAACAGCTGACAGTTTATTATATTCACATAAATGTTCTTTAAGTCCCACACAGGATGTTTGCAGGGACAAAGGTAAATGGTGAACAGCCTCATGCTAGATGATTACATAAGGGTCCATCTGCTTTTTTTTTGTGATATTTTGTTGGAATCAGTAGTTGATATAGTTTTCAAATTACAGATCAGCTTCAGAGATGTATGTTCTATCACCGAGTGGGACTAACATGAAAAGATTAAGTGATAACATGGGAAAGGAAAAAAATTTGTCCGGCAGGAAAATACATTGCAGAGACAAAAGTATAAATTACTTTGTCTGTAGGACGTTCACCAGCTCAGAGAGTCTGTCCTTCTCCACACAGAGGACTTTGTATTCACTACACTGGGTCATGAGGGAACTGACATCGGCTGAGCATTGGGGACATTTTGAAGAACCTAGACCCCTGAGAACAGAAGGAAAAGTAACACATAATTTGTGCTGTTAATTACGACACTACATAGTAAATCAGTAAAATCATCACGCATAACAAGGTCCCAGGAATAATGTAAATAGAGGAGCTTTATGTCCACTTACTTGAATTCTGAGCTGCTTTTCACAGAAGGCAGCACCAGTTTATAACCGAATTTAGAAAGTGAACTAGAATAAAGACAGTCAGTCGTATTAACACACAATTGACTGAGGCACCACACTAAATCAATAACCTGATGACTAAAGGTCCCCAGAGCTGAAATGATTAACCCTTACTTTCCCAGTCTAACATCTCTGTCAAAATGCAACAATAAAAATTAGTTAAGGATGAAAGTAAAATAACAGTCTAATGAACATCATCACATTTTAATCCTCTTATTATCGTTTAGCAGGATTTCCATGAGCGCACGTACCCTGAAGATGTTATTCTCTTGTTAATGTCTCCCTCTTCAGGCAGAAAGCCTGCAGTGCAAATGGTCTTCTGGCTGGAGTCTCCCTCTTCCTGTTGTAAAATAACATTTAACGCCTCACCGGATTTTTAACTGAATATTTAATTTATCTGTGACACAGCACAAAAACACTGGGTTTGTGTGAATGACGACGATTAGTTCAAATACCCTTTCATATTAAAAAATGAGACCATTTTGTAAAAATGTAAAACATTTAAATAACTTTTTTCCCCTACCTGGAGGGAGAGCTGCTGGATTTCCTCCTGCAGTTCTTTGATCGTCTCTTCTTTCTCAGCAACTATCTGCTTGAGGTTCTGGACGAGAGCGTAGTGTTCTGCCGACTCGCTGCTCCGCAAGTTGCTCGGGTTCTGCTGGAGCTCCTTGCTCTGGCCGCTCTGCTGTCGGCTGAGCCGTCTCAACACCTCCTGCATCTGGGTCTGCTGCTTCTGCCAGAGGGAGACGAGATAACAAGCAGGTACTGTAGAGAACAATGTGGTGAAACTTGGGCTAATCACAGAATATGCTGCTTTCTGCCTTCTGGGCTTTTTTTGGACCTTATAAATGTAACGTGGAATCCCTCAATATTTAGCCTTCTTTGTTCTGTGGATCAAAACTGAATTGTGTATCAAATAAACCATAATCTAACTATTGCCCTTTAAATGTATTACTGAAACTCACAGCTGTTTGAATTTTGTTGCCCACAATGTTTCGAGCAAATGAAAACCTGTTAAATTCTCCAGAATTAACCCCATATTGTAAAGTGGTTAAACTGAAAACAGGTCATTTTTTTTCTGCTGAAATTATCATCGATTATATACATTATTAAAAGTTTAGTAATTCTTTCAAAACAGCTACTTTAAAATGAAGAAATACTAAAGTGTGTCTGTACGTAACTGTATATTTAATCTTTCTGTAGATATTTTCTTGTGTGTAGTTCCTTACCAGCAAAGCATCCACAAGCTCATTGTCGTGTTTCCCCTTCTCCAGCAGGGTGGAAACTTGGACCTTCAGAGTTTTCATCTCAGCAGACAGAGATTTGTTCCTGGCTTTAGAGGCTTCCATCTTTTTCTTCCCATCCTCGTGGTCTTTCTTGAGGTTCTCATACTCCACTGAGATTCGCTGTGTAAGAGAGCAAGGCCTCGCTACATTAACAAAATCATATTTCAGTTCAATAAATCCTGTTTATAACATATGTATACGCACCTCAAACGCCTCCCTCTTCTCCTTCTCCATGGAGCGGATGTAGCTGAGGTTCCTCTCTTGAGGAGGGGTCTTCAGAAGGACCCCCGGGCCCAGGAACTCGTCCTCCACACTCAGGACGCTTGGCTGTCGCCGCTGAGTCGACTGGTTCAGCTGCTGCTCGAGTTCGCGCACCTGTGGAACAAGGTCAATCCATCTATGTCTTTTACACGGCTTGTGCAACAGCCCGATTTTTATGATTTTACATTTTATTGTCCAATTTTAAAAACATGAATTATTGATATTGTGCCAATGATGCTCATGTTGTGCAAATCAATACTGTGCATCTAAAATGATTATTATGGTAATAATAATGGGAATATATATCCACCATTGTTCTGACCATAAGTGGATCTGCACTTCCCTTGTAAATATTATTATTAGTGGTATTTTTGGAATAATGAATGTGTAATAAACTTGCCAAAACACCAAACTGACTGATGTAATTAATACAATTGAAATTACTAGTGACAATGTCATTATTATTTGTTTATATTTTCAAAAAATATCCTGCCAGCCCTAATCAGCAATCATGTGTTAGAGGCTCTGAAAAGCCCTCTGTTAATGTGATTAACCGCGTCGCTTAACGTTGAGGAGCAAATCACGATTGAGGAGATCCTTTAATTCAGCCTCACCTTCGTCTGAAGAACCAGTATCTGTTGAGCGCGACCTCTGAAGCTCCCCGGGCAGCTCAGTAATTGCTGAAGGTTGACCTCCTCTCCAACCTCACTGATTAAAACCTGCAGCAACAGAAGAACAGATTTTAGAACATAGCGGTCATTGCATGATCTGCCACTCGGGCTGAAGAAAAAAAAAAAAGAAGATTCTACCTTCTGAGCTACTTTCAACTCCTGTTTGAGGGACTGGACCTGGTTTCGACATTCAGCCGATCTCAGTTTGGCTGCGGCTAATTTCTCCTGCAGCGATTTCACCGCTGGATTTTCCTGCGTTTGCGATCAAATGATAAACCATTTTAGATTTGATTGCAATCGTAGTTAGGAAATGTTATTTTTTACTGCATCTTCTTTAATAATTACCTCACAGTCTTCTGATAATCTTTTTATCTGGGATTTTGTGTCTGTGCTTTGCCCAGGGGGAGAGTGCGCCAACGCAGACTGTAGCTAGGGGAAGGAGCACAACATTAGAATGATCTTTAATTATTGTGAACTTTAACAAACCTTCATCCGATAAATCAGATTAAATGACACCAGACTTTGTCACCTCTTTCTCAAGCTCTTTGATTCTGTTGCTGTTTTGCTTGGACCTGGTCTTTTCTCTCTCGATCTCAGCGTTCAGCTCCCTGTTCTTCTTGGACAGGTCAACAATCCTGGTGGCTGCTGCGTCGCCCGCCAAGCCCGACGTGCCTGAGGACGAAGACACACGGTGTGAGCACATGTAATCATCTCTGGGGTGTGTCACAAGTTTATGGTTTTTGCATCTACACCTGCTAGGGCCAGTCGTTCTTCTTCTCTTTTCCTCCTGAGGTGTTTAATCTCAAAATCCTTTTCTCCGAGGAGTTTGAAGAGACGACCATTTTCATCTTTGAGCTCTCGCAGCTCATCAAGCAAATTCGGCTCGTCGTCTGGCACATGTCTATGGGAAGGTAATCAAGGTCAAAAACAAAGATTGATTATGCAGAGGGTGAAGATTCCAAACCTCAAGTAACTCCCTAAGACATGTATGCTGCCCCTGAGGAAAAGCACATTTAATTCATCCTCACTTTTTGTAAGCAGGCCGGTGGTCTGCCTGAATGTCTTGTTTCAACACGCCCGAATCCTCCTGTGTAACCTCCACATTAAGCTTATCCGGTTCTTTCTCCATTCTCCTGTCCAGCTTTCGCTTCTCCTGCTGCTTCTGCAGCGTTTGGAACTGAAGCCGCAACTCGTCCAGCTCGTCACAGCGGGCCATGATCTGCGACACGTACACCATGAGCAGAGAATAACGGTGGGAGATGATGGATAGATATCAATGAGTTTTCAGCTGTTTTTGGATGTCTCTCTAATCTTTAAGGTTCTGAACGGTCTAGCCCCTCCACCATTACACAATTTTATAAAGAAGAAATCCCCTACAATAAATACACGAGCACTAACTAGAGGTGACTGCGAAATACAACGCCGCAAGACCAAATTTGGTCAAATGGTGGTGTCCATCAGAGGAACACAGTCCTGGAATATATTACCAACACATGTTAGAGACTGTGCCACTTACACCACCTTTAGAAAAAACCTTAAACAGTGGTTAGTAGCAAGCCAGACCTGCTCTCATATGTAACCTTTGGTCATTCTAATTTTTTAACATGGACTCTTGATATGGGGACCTATTTTGTGTGTAAAAGTGTTTTTTTAATCTATTTTGTATACTGGTATGTTGTTTTTATGTTCTTGACTTGCCTTAGGACAACGGATGAAAATTAGCAATTAAGCTAACTCCCGCATATTTATATTGATGCTCTGGCTGACATATTGATTAATGTGCACTGTCCTAATCAAATAAAATAAATAATAATAAATAGAAAGTACATATGTTGTCTATACTTATAAATAAAAAGGGATTTTCATGATATCCTCAACACATTGTGGGGTTTGTAAAGGCTGCACATAGAACAGCTTGAGTTGTATTTCTTTCACATTTACTAGGATACTCCATCGTTTGTTGTGTTGTTGTGTTGATCTGGGAGGAAAAGTCACAATACACGGTTACTAATGAGTTTGAATTTGTGTTAATGGCAGTGAAAGGGACAGCAGAGCCAGATGACAGTTGCTATCCTACAGAGACATTAAAGCTCTCGAGCGCTGCTGATGACTGTTGGTGTGAATCCAGCGCAACAGGTTCAATCTGCCTCCAGAGCTTTAAGCAAAACACCAGTAATTGCCAGTAACCGACGTGCAAAGCAATTAGTGAGATAGTGTTGAAGTTAATAGTGAATATACGCCGCAGGTTTCTCTGAGATAACAAAGAGAACAGCACAGATTAAATTGTGACCTCACCTGTGGTTCAGTTACGTGGTGAACGAAAGTGAAGCAGCTTCCCCATTGACTGCGGCGTCTCCGTGTCCATGGCAGCGGTCCTCCAAAGACTGAGATCTCGCGGGAGCAAGAATGAAGTCCCGCCCCTCCCCTGTCACTCTGATAGCTGCCTCTTGGTTGGTTTAGGCACGCTGAGTGATGATTGGTGAGAGTCTCCATGGTGGACCAATGAGAGGCAGAGGAAGAGCGGGTCTTCGTCCCACCTCGATTTTATTAAAAAATAAATAAATGGGAGCTTTGAGTTATCTTACATAAAAACGTTGAGGTTATATTGATATAATATATTATATAATATTGCACCTTTCATACAAGAAATGCAGCCCAAAGAGCTTCACATACATTAAAGATAAAATAAAAACATATTCAAATGTAATTCATATGAGTGAACATATTTTAGGTGACATAGCAAATATGTAAAAGAAAAGAAGAGATAACAGAAAACAGAAAAGAAAGAAAGTGATACAAATTACAAAAGCACAGGAGTGTGGACAAGTTAAAGATCAATTTAAAGGCTGAAGTCAAGTCAAAGTTCTCTTTTAGAAACCTTTACTGAACTAGCTTCTCTGATATGTAGCGGCGGACTGTTCCACAATTTTGGAGCAAAGTTTACAAAAGCTGCGTCTCAGATTGTCTTTTGGATGTTGTTGGCAACCTCTAGATTTGCTGCAGAGGATCTCAGTCATCTGAAAGGTAACTAGAGAATCAGCTATGTAACTCAGTTCCAGCTCATTCACAGCCTTGTGTGTAAGGAAGAGAGCCTAAAAGTAATATTATACAAATAATTTAACATTATATAGAAAATATATAAATACTTTTCACAGAAAACCGCCGTTTTTAGAAAATTTATGCAAACAAGTCCTGCCCAGGCCCCTAGTTTGGTTGATTTCCTACAGACATATGAAGACAATATTGTGTTACTTCACCCTGTCATGCATTACTAGGACACTACTGCAGGAGGTAGTGTTGTGGGTTTAGGACACAAGATTCTCAGATTCAGTTATTTATTTGTTCTGTGTCTTAGTTTCGCAGAAAACAGACACATTACACATTACAAATAAACTAAAAGAACTGGCAAAACCATTGAGTGCGTCAACAAATGACAGTTGCACAAGACGAACTGGAGCACAGGTGTCACCGTTTTCTCTGTTGTGAGGAACGTTCGTCACTGCCAGGACTGCAGAGCCACAATGACTCAGCCGTTTACTGGATTTGCTCAACACACAGGGATGTAATTCAATAAAACATTGACCTGTCAGTTACAGAGAACAGGAGGCTTTTCTTTGATGGGAGTGGAAGGGTCATGTTCAAACATATGCAATAGTTTTATTGTTTGGACTTTCTTGGACACCTACTGTATCTCTGGTAAATGATCGGTAAAAGACGGTAACATTTAAATCTATCATTATTATTATTATTACCACTGCTAGTAATACAGCTTAAAAAGAACTCACGACAAACATTTTCGAGAGAAAAAGAAAAGAAACAAATATCAAAAAATAACTTTCTTCTGTATTTGCACACAACATTCAAAACTCCACTTTATTTAAAACTTAACAAGGCGTGTATTCAAGCAGACATGATATCATACTGCACAATCTGTAGGTTGGATTTCAGTTGGTTTATACTGTAGGTCTCAAAAGACCATGGGAAATACTGGACTCTTCATCAATACATGAGAGAAATTCGAAAAAAAAGACGTGGCCTTTACAATCAATTCTTACAAAACTATATATTTTACATTAATGGTTTGAAGATGGCTTACTTTTTTCTTTTTACATTTTCTTGTGATTATTCAAAAGATGTTTTATGGAGTGATGCTATGGTGATCCAAAAAACGGCTTGTCTTCTAATAGTTTTATGAATGTGAGAGCTCGGGCCAGTGCTGTCAACGTCTTCCTCAAGATGCCTTTCTTTTCTTTGTTTTAAAAGGCTACAGTGCAAACAAGCATTTCGTTTGGCAAAACATCCCCAAATTGGATCCTTCAAGAACACAGAAATAAAGGAAAATACAATGATCATCATCCTGGTATCTCTGTTTGCTTTTAATCCAGATCCAACCTGCTCACACTGTTTTCAAATATGCTACATTTTCTAAAAAACTAATTTACTCAAGTTAAGAGGCAAAAAAAAACCCCAGACTTATCAAACCGGCTGGTTTATATCCACAAACCCACACAGAGGGACCAGTGTTCACAGCTGAGACCAGTAAACCTCACTCTCAACACAGAAGTGGTAGCTGGGTACTACTTACAAGTTCAGAACTGTAGTCAATAAATTATATCTATTTACAGTAGGAGTGAGCTGCTGAAGGGGTACGTCCATACAAAGGATATGATGCACCTGTGAAGATAACACTCTACACACCTTAACATGAGGTATATATTAAGGGACATAGAACCAGTGTAGGAGGCCGGGTTCACTTGTTTTCCGCCGCTTTCAGTTCTCTGGGCTTTACGATGTAATCCCTGTACATCGAATATAGGACTCCTGCAAACAGAGCAACACGGGAATGAGTTAAATGAAAGGTTTCACATCTACTGAGCAGCAGATCAGACGAATATTGCAGCTCAGACTTTATCATTGACAAGTTAAAGTGGTCAGAATGGAACCAGGCAAAATCCTGCTTGATATTTTAATCCATATATTATACAAAATTTTGGTGAGTGTTCTTCCAAACATACGAGTATCAGGGCCATTTTAAGTGAATTTAAATCAATGGAGATTACAGGAATCACATTGCATTTTTAAGTCATACGTTTATAACATCACACGAAAAAAAGTCATATGTAGAGTTATAATTTCAGAGCACATGTCATTTTACAGAGGAAATATCAGAAGATCCGTCTGCTGTCTGTTCTAAAGTGACAGATGTGCAGCATTTTGTTGAGTCATTCTCTATTCTGAAGAAGGAACCAAGCAGATTTGGAGGAAAAGGACTGATGTTGTGGAGGAGGAATGGAAGGCCAACACTGGATCTTTGGCCAGTCAGGCGTTCCCCTTGCTGCTTATTTCCTAAAATCTTTAGGACCTTTTCCTCATTGCATTACAACTTTATTCCCATATTATTACGACTTCCTCCCCCATTACGACTCAACAGCTCTAATATACGGCCCTGATACTCCATTGAACAAACCACTACGACTCAAAAACATGTAACTGGGTTAAAAATAAACTGACACCATATAGCAAAGATGTAATCAGATATTTGACACATCCCCCTCTGTGTTAATATTCATTTCATATAACTTTGGTAATGAGTGTTCGTCCAAATCAGGGCTTTAATAAAAGCATTATGGTACAAACTGAAACCATTAGCTAACCACAGGTTACGTACCAAGAGTCATGGCTCCCACCACAAAGCCCTGAGCAGCTACTCGCATGTGGATCAGGTGCACTGACATTTTAGTGTCTCCTCGACTCTTCATCTTGATCAGTCTGTACCCGACGATGGCGAAGAACCCTGCTAGTCCTGCAAGGAGCCAGAAAAGAAAAGTTCAATCCACAATAACCACAACAAAACCGGGGTGTGTTGACTCTTAACACAGATATGTGCGGACAAGGGGGTTCCACACAGATCACTCTTCAACGATAAACACACTTCTACTTTAATTTGAAGATGCTAAGTTGAATGTGAGTATATCTAACTAATGGTCTCTTTATGATGTAATCATGAGGGCACAGCATGTACTCACCCACTGGAACAAATGGATTCTCCTTGGCCTTCCGCATGAACTTGGACTCATTCTCAGTGTAGGTGGACATCCTGACTGAAAAGACGAGGAAAAAGTTCAATAGTATATATACATATGTTCAAATATTCAACTTATATACTCCAAGATACCATAGCATGCTAGCGCACTCAAAAGGGATTGAGTTCTCACTATAAACCTAAACTTCGCCTCTGGATCGTCTTAATGTTTTACCAATCGATACTGATCGATACTCTTCAAGTTTGTATCGCTCTGTTCTGACCTGTGGTTGATCCCACGTGAAGAGCTCAGAGGTTACACATGAAGGGCAGAGCCGAGTCTCCTCCTCTTTTAAAGGCCTAAATAACTGCAAGTTCTACACACTGTCACATCCACCAACCGCTGTACATGTATAATCAAACAGTAGCAGCCATTTAAAGTGGTTTACAGTTCCCGAGCGCATGTCATATTAGAGAAGAACGTGTGAGAATAAATGAGCCCAGAGAGGATTTCAGTCCTAACAGCTGATCGATCACCCACACGATCCCGACGCTTACCTGTTTGGTTCAAGTGAGTCTGGCCGAATCAGCTGCGAGGGAAAGTATCCGTGTCGGTTTTCTCTTTACGAGTCTTTTCAGATCGCACTTCGCATCAGCAGGAAGTAATGCGCCGGCTCCGTGATGTAACCAGCGGTGCACGCAGGTCCTACGTCATCAGGCCATCACGAGCGTGCTGCGTTCGCGCCACAGGAGAAAATGTGACATAAGAAACTCAACTTGGAAATGTCGAGGCCCGGGCCAATTATAGTCCTGCGACTGCAACCGCGGCTGGCCACGCAGTTGCATCGACGGACTCGTTTTGGTTTATAGTTCTCCAAGGGTTGCGCGTGTTATAAAGCAATTCTCCGCCAGAACACTAGGCGGAGTAACGTATTTTGTCGAAGACGACCTTAGAGACACCTGACGTTGCTGTGTCATATGCTCTTCTTACCTTTGCTGTCAGGGCCATATTTAGGCTTTTTTGGGCCCATGGAGAGATTTGGTTTTGAGGTCCCTCTTCACATAAGAACCATTTAATCTATAACATAAAAACATTCACATGTTGCAATTCATATTCTCTTCTTTCTATGAATTAACATCTTCACCAAACATTAAAAAGCTGTTTATTTCACATACAGCTCCGCTGTTGCTTCTTTTGCAAGTTTCCAATGAGGTGTTAGAACCAGTAGGTGGTGCTCTGTATAAAGGAAACCAACAGAGCAAACAGATGACAATGTAGAGTAGTAAATCAGACAACATGACCAGTTCAGATAAGTTTTGGCGATATTATTTTGATTCTTTTACTACTTTTAAAAGATGAACAATGAAATAAAGACAAAACTAACCGTAACAATTTGAGAGTCTTCTCAGCCCTCTACACTGATATTTGAAACGAGGACATCGATCGGGATCCCTGTGTGCAATCCCTACAGTCCACTTGGCAGAGCTTTGCCTTTTGTAGCTTTACTGTTACAGACGTGCATAAATATTTAATGTGTGTGAGTCTCAACTGTATTTTTATTGTGTTGCCTGCAACTGCTCTGAGTTAGGTTGTGGACAAGTGGTACAGGAAGTGGTAAATTACATTCATTTACAAAACAATGTGCTAGATTGGTTGATGTTTGGAAATCATTACCTCATGTATTTTGTCATCTTGTGAGCCTTATCCCCACCAGATTCTTAAAGTCACAGCAAATCTGTAGCATTTGTAGTTTCTGTTTACTGCAAATATAGAGTAAGATGAGAGACCGCTTTTTTTTTTTTACAAGGGTGAGTGACTAAGGCAAGCATCTGCTAATACGAACCTCTTGTATGTAACATTTATGTAACATCAAAATTCATCGAGAGGATGTTTTTTAGAAAATGTGTATAATTTCACACTTTTTCACATAATAATAATAATAAAACAAATGACATGTTATGAAGCCAAAGTTGAAGATTTTTATGAAATGGGACAAAGAAAAAAAGATTAAACATAACAGCCCAAATACTGATAGAAATAATCAAGCTGTCAATGAGTAACATTTGCTGGAACAATAAAGGAACTGACTGCACAAATACGTCACAGCTAACTTAAAGTATGGTCCCCCGAAGTAACATTGGGGTTAGATTGAGCCATTTAAAACAATAACTGTGGGAAGAAGATGAAAAGTGTTAATTCTTTACTGTTTATTTCTATGGTTTCGTAATTTGCAATATTGCAGTGTAAGATGGCACAGAAACATGTTTTACTGGCATACTGTTAACATCCCTGTCTCATTTTAATATACAACTTTGACTCTTATTTCCTTGTTTGTTTAATGTGGTTTAAACAGGATACGCTATCCTATGATTTTACAGAAAATGTCTAGAAGCAATCCTTGTTCATTATCATTTCAAATGTTTATACAGTCGAAGTCCACATTCATGCAAAGCCAATACAATCATCCCTGTAGCTGTCAGCCTAACCGTCAGCATGGTAATAGATGTAACTTATCACTTGTTATTAACTTATTCTAAACATCATGGTGGAGTGTCCTGTTTGATCCAGGATGATTAAAACTACCACCTCATTTATTCACAAAGAAATTAACGGCCATGTAACATTGGAACTCTAAAACCCATGACTGATTCCTGTAACAGATACAGAGTGATTAGGAGTTAAACTCCACATTTTGCATTATGTAGAGAAATGTTGCTCCTCCCTCTGGGAGCAGATTCTGGTAGGTGCATGATGAGAAAAAAAATGTTTTACAAGTACAGCCAACCGCATGTTTACTTGTTTGTCCCTCTCAATTTGGCTCCATGAAAAGCCACAATATTTAAAATGAATCAAATATGAACCTTTAATACCCGTTGAGTCGTGTCACATGTCACACACACGCAATTCTCTCTATAGTTGTGAGGATACTCATTGACTTAATGCAGTCCCCAGCCCCTTACCCTAACCTTAACCATCACAACCAAATGCCAACCATTGCCTAAACTAAACCTAATTCTAACCCTAAACCTAAAACAAAGTCTTAAAACGAAGTTTTAATATTTAAAATATTGATATTAAATCATAACTCTAATCCCTTCAAAGGAAGGGAAAAGATAGCAAATTAATTGATAAAGATCAGTCTCATTTAGATCTAGTTCAATTAGATGGAGTTTTTTGACAGTGTAGCAGTATGTAAATTAGTGGGGGTTCTCAAAATGGTGGCTTACCAAAAGAGTAAAGGCTGAATTATAGTCCTGCGACTGCAACCGCGGAAGGCCACGCAGTTGCATCGACGGACTCGTTTTGGTTTATACTTCTCTAACGTGCTGCGCGTGTTGCAACGCAATTCACCGCCAGAACACTAGGCGGAGTAAAGTTTTTTTTTCAAAGACAAATCACACAAAGAAGAGACGTCTTCTTCTTCGTCGACTGTTTATTTACATCGCCACTGCGGCTCTTCGTATCCGTTTTCTGGCGGATAAATCCGCCAGTCAGTGACGGGTTAAACAAGTGCTCATACATTTGGATCTCTTCTGCCAAACGCTCTTCTATTTGGTCCAAATTCGTTCTTCTAAATCTTCCATGGTTTCTGCCGATAATGTGGGTCATGAAACCGGAAACTAGACACCGGACGGGATGTAGTAAGCAGACCAATCATAGCCTTGCGGGCTGCGTGAGGCTCGTGTCGCTTTGTCCTATAGTAAAAAAATTGGCGGACGCACGCAAGCCGCAAGAGGGGGCACGCAAGCACGCAAGGGGCTAGATTAGAGACCGTGACACAAATGAATACAAGCAAATTGTAACCTGGGTTGCGTCCTTTAACATGAAAGCAATACCTGTTGCTGACTCTCTGATTGTTGATGTGTTTGCTCATTCCCAATTCTGGAACGACTTACTGGCTGTAATAAAAAAAAAAAGAGTATTTTTCTGATTTGAAAATCCTTTATTAAAACGTTCTTAAGTAAAAAGCTTTCATCTCTGTGTAAGTTTATATTTTTTTTCATTTTAAAGAGTTGTTTTACTATCCAGTCAAACATTCTGTAAAAGTACAAACAGGTAAATAAATATTAGTGGTAAGGATAATTTGACCGATAGTAAACCGAGGAGCATTGAACTCGGCATCAATAGTCCAGCCCCTTCGTAAATTCAAAGATGGTTAAAGGAGAATGAGATAAAGCTCCCACCACAATGAGCGTGTTGTCTTTTCTGGCGATCATGTAACAGTTTCAGCTCCTGATGTAGTATAGATTTTACTGTCCTCTAAACTCTTTAAATGTTAATGTAATTGTTACATGAAGAAGTCTCTGTTATGTTTTGTCTCTTCGTGCTGTGCTCAGCCTGTTTATTTCAACATCTTACTCGAAAAGACCACAGCGTATCCGACCCGAAGGAGGAAGTAGGTGGAGGTGGATCCTCTTGCTTCAGGTGTTAATCTCTGAGAAGACGGAGGGTGTACGTGCGTCACGAGGGCTTGTGGAAGCACGTTTCTGCAATGTGCAGAGACCCAGAATATGTGAAATGTTACTATAATAACTATTTATCAACTTTGATGACTTCCAATCCATATTTGTTAAAAAAACTTTGATCTAATAATATCATTCTAATAATTTGGTAATTTTCTTAACAAAGTTACAAAGTGATTCCCACGTCAATAAAACAACAACACAAAAGAGACATTTTAGAATATCATTTATTTGATTATATAATTTTTTTATTCAATGCTGACATTGTAATAGGATGTATCATAAAGTTTGTGGTTTAAATCATGTATTGTCATATATAAATTCCTGTGTGATGAAATTCTTTCTTTGCAATCCAATATGAATACCATGTTTTCTAAGATAAAAAATAAATATGTTTCATAACAAAACAATTTTAAAGAAATTTACGGAAGTAATTATCAATGATAATCAATCAGACAAATGTTTATGTTTATGATGATTCTTCAAACAACTTGTAGTGATGCTCTTAACTACACTTAGAATGTTTGGCTGTCATAGAATTTGATCAGCTGTTAAAAGTGATGACTAAATATATAAAACACTTACTCATCCCCTGAGCAATTAAATCTCTGACGTCGCTGTGTCGTAACCTCTTCTTACCTTTGCTGTCAGGGCCATGTTTACTCTTTCTTGGGCCCAAGAAGAGATTTGGTCTGAGGTCCCTCTTCACATTTTATTCATAATTGTATTCACTTCATGCCTTTTCCACCCTTACAACTGTAAATAGACACATTGTCAACATTATGCTGCATAAAAACCACGATATCTCTCTCTCGGTGATGATTTTCCACTAAATTGCTGATAAAGTCAAATGATGACACATTTCCAGAGCAGATGTTGTGTTTGTTGAGTCAAGTAAGAAGACTTTACATATGATTGATACAAATTTGTTTCATGAACCCAGAGACACTTGATTATTCTCATAAATTGAAATAAGAATTCAATGGGTGTTGCCAAAATATAGGAAATAAGTAAGAATCATTTAATCTATAACATACAAACTATACACACACTGCATTTCGTATTCCCTTCTCTCCATAAAGTAATGTCATCACCAAACATTTTTAAACTTTTTAATTCAATACATCAACACATATATAAACCTCGTAAAAATAAAAACTTGCATACAGTTCAGCTGTTGCTTCTCTTGCAAGTTTCCAATGAGGTGTTCGAACCAGTCGGTGCTGCTCTACATAAAGTAAACCAACAGAGCAAACAGATGATAATGTAGCGTAGTAAATCAGATAACTTGACAAGTTCAGGCATGTTTTGGTGACGTTATTTTGATTATTTTACTACTTTCAAAAGATGAACAATAAAATTAAGACAAAACCAACCGTAACAATGTGAGAGTCTTCTCGGCCCTCTACACTGATCTTTGTAACGAGGACATCGATCGGGATCCCTGTGTGCAATCCCTACAGTCCACTGGGCAGAGCTTTATCTTTAGTAGCTTTACTGTCACAAAGGTACGTGAATGTTTAATCTGCCATGAGGCATGTCAGGAGTTTGAACCGTCTGGTTTCGCCAGAAAGTGGAGATTTTATCAAAGACTTTTCTCTTATCTTGAACTTTGCCTGTTGTGTTAAAGCCTTGAATTACAATTGAATGAACTTGTGTTTGAGAATTATTTTTATATTTCCAGACTTCTCCTAATAACAAAGCATGATTTTGATAACAAAAATGACGTTTTACGAAGCCATAGTTGAAGATTTCTATGACATGGAACTAAAATAAAAAGGATCAACTATGACTCACAGGTTAATGAATGATATGCTACATCCGTGCATTATTGCAATGTGTGTGAGTCTCAACTTTTTTTTTTTTTTTGTGTTGCCTGCAACTGCTCTGAGTTTGGTTGTGGACAAGTGGTACAGGAAGTGGTAAATTACTTTTCATTTACAAAACAATGTGCTAGATTGGTTGATGTTGGGAAATCATTACCTCGTGTATTTGTCATTTTGTGAGCCTTATTCCCACCAGATTCTTAAAGTCACAGCAAATCTGTAACATTTGTAGTTTCTGTTTACTGCAATAGAGTGAGATGAGAGACTGCTTTTGTTTTTTTAACAAGGGGGGAGTGACTAAGGCAAGCATCTGCTAATGTGGACCTCATGTGTTTAACATTTATGCATGTGGTTCCTTTTTTCACTTATAAGGCACATACCTGAATCTGATCCCAGAGGGAGGAGCAACATTTCTCTACATAATGCAGGATGTTGAGCTTAACTCCTAATTACTCTGTGTCTGTTACAGGAATCAGTCATGGGACTGCTGCTACCTCTCCTTCTTGCTTTACTCTCCTGTTTGATTGGAGGACTCTACCTACTTGGTGTGTTTCGACGGCACCGACCAGGTGAACCCTCTTTGGATAAGGGGCTCATCCCTTGGCTGGGTCATGTCTTGGAGTTTCGCAGGAACACATTAAAATTCATCGAGAGGATGAAGCAAAAACACGGCGATGTGTTCACAGTGCAGCTGGGAGGGTGTTATATCACATTCCTTCAGGATCCTCTGTCGTTTGGGGCTTTTGTTAAGGAGAGTCGAGAAAGACTGGACTTCAGACCGTTTGCTAAACAGCTGGTGCAGAGAGTGTTTGGATATGTGGCAGAGGGGGATGACCACACCTTTCTTCAGGTCTCCAGCAACAAGCACCTCAAGGGGGACGGCCTGAAGATATTAACACAAGCTATGATGGATAATTTGCAGAATCTGATGTCTCTTGAAATCGGCTCAGGAGCAGACCAAAGCAGCTGGAAAGAAGATGGACTGTTTATGTACAGCTACAATATCCTTTTCAGGGCCGGCTACTTATCTCTGTATGGCAATGCATCTCCCAAGTCAGAAGAAAGTGAGGAGAAAGCCAAAGAGAAAGACAGAGAAGAATCTGAAGCCTTGTTTAAAGAGTTTCGTAAATATGACCAACTCTTCCCCGACCTGGCTTACGGGGTCCTCTCACCAAGGGAAAGGTTAGAAAAACAGAGGCTGATGGAACTGTTCTGGAACACTCTGTCGGTGCAGAAGATGAAGATGAAGAACGAAATCAGTGGCTGGATCTGGGACATGCACCAGTATCGAGAGGAGAATGGTATGAAGGAATCAATGATAAGCAGATACATGTTTGTGCTTCTTTGGGCCTCTCAGGGCAACACAGGGCCAGCTTCATTCTGGCTGCTCCTCTTCCTCATGAAACACCCAGAAGCCATGAGAGCAGTGAAGGAAGAGATTGATAAGGTTCTGAAGGAATCAGGGCAGGAAGTCAGACCTGGTGGCCCTTCTATCAACCTGACCTATGAAATGCTGATGAAAACACCCATCCTGGACAGTGCTTTGGAAGAGACCCTCCGACTCTGTGTTGCACCTGTCCTCACCAGAGCTGTGCTCCAGGATATGACCCTCAAGATGGCAGATGGGCGTGAATATATCATCCGCAAAGGTGACAGATTGGCTATGTTTCCTTATTGTGCTGTTCACACTGACCCAGAGATCCACCCTGACCCACATTCATTCAAATATGACCGCTTTCTGAATCCTGACGGAAGCAAGAAAACAGACTTTTACAAGAATGGGCAGAAGGTGAAGTTTTACACCATGCCCTGGGGCTCTGGGGTCTCCATGTGTCCCGGGCGTTTCTTTGCCTCTAATGAGATGAAGCAGTTTGTTTTCCTGGTGTTGGCCTACTTTGAGATTGAGCTGAAGAATCCTGAGGAGAAGATACCTGAATTCGACTTCAGCCGATGGGGCTTTGGATCCATGCAGCCTAACAGAGAGGTCCAGTTTCGATACCGACCAACATTTTAAACCCAACTAATCATTTTGACATCTCTGTCAAAATATTTTTTTGATCTTGATCAAGTCTATAAGCTTTCATTTGAAAATTATGCCTCTGATGAATGTTGGATTCCACAATGAAGTTTTACTTTTATTATTGTACCAGTGACAATAACATTAATTGTGTCAATAAAATGTTTTTGAATATTTTGTGCGATAAATACATTTCCAACCTAAATATAAAGTCATCTAAATAACAGTTGACATGACCAATTTTGTGTTTCCTTAGCCAGGTTTACTCATATGTAAGAAAATAAGCTGTTATCTTTAGTAGCTTCTAGCATTATTTAGCGAGTCATATCTGTTGAGTGTCAGGGAACTGGTTTCAAAGGAATGGTCAGAAGATAAAGGTTAGGTCTTACTTGTGAAAATCATCTGTCCAAAAGCAGCACCTGTAGTGACTTTAACATGTGTGCTGATTTCTGAAAATGATGACAGGGCCTGTTTATATAAAGTGAGTGTAGTAGACATTTTTTTTTTGTCTTTGATAAGTGAGTAACACCTGTAATCATCATGTCTCAAAATAAAAATAACTTTGTAAACATCCTTAGCTCAGCCAACTATTAGTTATAGAAAATTCAGAGCTCTGGCCACCTGTGATCAGGTTTGTCTGATGCTGCTCATTTCTCCATCACGATATCAATGCTATTGGCTTTCATTCTATTTGGAAGAGTTCATCTCCACAAAAACCTCCCATAGTTCTTTCACACACGCACCACTGTTCTTCACTCAATTCAAGAACCCCCATGAAAATTATGCATCAGAGCATACCATTTGTTTTGCTCCCATGCCTTTAGAATAAATTTACATGCAGGGAAAAATATACATTTACATTAATATTTAGCAAATTAACTTAAATCCTAGTTGGATCTTAGTTTCTCCCTTTCATTTTGGCTCCATGCAGTGAGACACTATTTAAAATGTCAACATTAATCAAATATGAACCTTTAATACCAGTTGAGTCATGTCAAATGTCACTCACTCACACACACGTGTCTCTATAGTTGTGAGGATACTTATTGTCCTAATGCACCTTACCCTATCCTTAACCCTCACAACTAAATGCCCCAACCCTAACCTAAACCTAATTCTAACCCCAGCCTAATTACTGGATTCCTGCCCAGGATGCTCCACCATGAGGTATAGAATAAGTTACATATATTACCATGCTGTCTGTTAGGCTGACAGCTACAGGGATGATTGTATTGGCTTTGAATGACCGTGGACTTCGGCACTTTAATTATTAGAAATGATAATAACGGCTACTGGGTAATTTAAAAAGAAGTGTCAGAAAAGAACATGGATTGCTTGTTGCATTTCTAATCTAGACATTTTCTGTACAATCATAGGATAGTGCATCATGTTCAAACAACATTAATCAAACGAAATAAGAGTCAAAGATGTATCTTTTAATGAGACAGGGATGTTAACAGTTTGCCAGAAAAACATGTTTCTGTGCCATCTTACACTGCAATATGGCAAATTCCAAAACAACTGAAATGAACAGTAAATAATTAACTATTTTCCTCAAACTAACCCCAATGTTACATCTGGGGACCTTACTGCAAATTAGCTAGGAAGCATGTGTGCAGTCAGTTCCTTCATTGGACCAAAACATGTTACTCATTGACAGCTTGATTATTTCTATCAGTATTGGGGCTGTTATCTTTAACTGGTGAGTGACAACAGTCTACAGATCATTCACCTCAGTTGGTATCTGTACAGTTTTACAAAATATTTGGAAAGCACTTGAGGATTCTGTGTTGTGTTATCACGACTGTCATCTAGTGGCTAAAATTGTCCACTAAGAGAAGAGAAAGATGAGCTCTAAACTAGTCTATGGATATCATTGCTAAAAGGTGGAGGCTTGGGTGGTGGAGGTGAGCTGCCAGCAGCAGAGCACAAGTTTCAGTGAAGGTGAGCAGGGATTAGTGAGAAGCAGTTCTTATTTAAATGGACCGCTATGTTGAGAGAATAGGCTGTGATTGGTTAGTGACTGACGAACAACTGAAATGTGCTCTAGCTGATCACAGCTGGAGCACATTTATGACACTTCGTCATGAATTTACAATTTATTGCTCAAATGGGAACACAGTTATGGCTCCATTCAATCGAGACATGCGAGAAACCCTATAACAATGGTAACCCAGTGCCATATAGATTATATATATATATATATATATGTATGGAAACTTATTTAAAAAAAATACAACAATGCAAGGCAATTGTAAAGATATTACAGAAATATTTATATTGGATTTGTTTTAGTGTGTGGTTTTTCTTTGACTAAAAACCAATGCATGCTTGTATTGTGTAACCTCCAGTTGTGTGAAGTCCACAGATGGATGAGGTAAAGCTGTAAAAGTGATGACTAAATATAAATGAAACTGACTCATCCCCTGACGTTGCTGTGTCATATGTTCTTCTTACCTTTGCTGTCAGGGCCATATTTAGGCTTTTTTGGGCCCATGGAGAGATTTGGTTTTTAGGTCCCTCTTCACATAAGAACCATTTAATCTATAACATAAAAACATTCACATGTTGCAATTCATATTCTCTTCTTTCTATGAATTAACATCTTCACCAAACATGAGCTGTTTAATTCACATACAGCTCCGCTGTTGCTTCTTTTGCAAGTTTCCAATGAGGTGTTAGAACCAGTAGGTGGTGCTCTGTATAAAGGAAACCAACAGAGCAAACAGATGACAATGTAGAGTAGTAAATCAGACAACTTGACCAGTTCAGAAACTAACCGTAACAATTTGAGAGTCTTCTCAGCCCTCTACACTGATATTTGAAACGAGAACATCGATCGGGATCCCTGTGTGCAATCCCTACAGTCCACTGGGCAGAGCTTTGCCTTTTGTAGCTTTACTGTTACAAACGTGCATAAATATTTAATGTGTGTGAGTCTCAACTGTATTTTTATTGTGTTGCCTGCAACTGCTCTGAGTTAGGTTGTGGACAAGTGGTACAGGAAGTGGTAAATTACATTCATTTACAAAACAATGTGCTAGATTGGTTGATGTTTGGAAATCATTACCTCATGTATTTTGTCATCTTGTGAGCCTTATCCCCACCAGATTCTTAAAGTCACAGCAAATCTGTAACATTTGTAGTTTCTGTTTACTGCAAATATAGAGTATGATGAGAGACCGCTTTTTTTTGTTTACAAGGGTGAGTGACTAAGGCAAGCATCTGCTAATACGAACCTCTTGTATGTAACATTTATGTAACATCAAAATTCATCGAGAGGATGTTTTTTAGAAAATGTGTATAATTTCACACTTTTTCACATAATAATAATAATAAAACAAATGACATTTTATGAAGCCAAAGTTGAAGATTTTTTATGAAATGGGACAAAGAAAAAAAGATTAAACATAACAACCCAAATACTGATAGAAATAATCAAGCTGTCAATGAGTAACATTTGCTGGAACAATGAAGGAACTGACTGCACACATACGTCACAGCTAAGTTAAAGTATGGTCCCCACGATGTAACATTGGGGTTAGTTTGAGCCATTTAAAACAATAACTGTGGGAAGAAGATGAAAAGTGTTAATTCTTTACTGTTTATTTCTATGGTTTCGTAATTTGCAATTTTGCAGTGTAAGATGGCACAGAAACATGTTTTACTGACATACTGTTAACATCCCTGTCTCATTTTAATATACAACTTTGACTCTTATTTCCTTGTTTGTTTAATGTGGTTTAAACAGGATACGCTATCCTATGATTTTACAGAAAATGTCTAGAAGCAATCCTTGTTCATTATCATTTCAAATGTTTATACAGCCGAAGTCCACATTCATGCAAAGCCAATACAATCATCCCTGTAGCTGTCAGCCTAACCGTCAGCATGGTAATAGATGTATCTTATCACTTGTTA
This sequence comes from Platichthys flesus, assembly GCF_949316205.1. NCBI lineage: Eukaryota > Metazoa > Chordata > Actinopteri > Pleuronectiformes > Pleuronectidae > Platichthys > Platichthys flesus. The sequence continues at coordinate 17,050,578 of NC_084958.1, read as the reverse complement.
TTAACTTATTCTAAACATCATGGTGGAGCGTCCTGTTTGATCCAGGATGATTAAAACTACCACCTCATTTATTCACAAAGAAATGAACGGCCATGTAACATTGGAACTCTAAAACTTAGCGCTTCCTAATGTAGCTCTGTGGGTGTGTGTGTGTGTGTGTGTGTGTGTGTGTTTCTGTACTTATACCTTTGTTAGGACCATTTCATTTTAAGCATAGACTCTATGAGGACATTTTTGAAAAGTGAGGAGGTTTTGGCCGGCCCCTCCTTAGGGTTATGACTTGGTTTTAGGGTTAGGGTTAGAATTAGGTTTAGGCTAGGGTTGGGGCAACGTTAGGGATTTAGTGGTGATGGTTAAGGTTAGGGTAAGGGGCTGGGGAATGCATTAGGTCAATGAGTATCCTCACAACTATAGCGAGACCTGCATATGTGTGACATTTGCAATGACTCAATGGGTATTAAAGGTTCATTGATTTATGTTTACATTTTAAATAGTATTGCATTACATGGAGCCAAAATGAAAGGGAGAAACTATGATCCAACTAAGATTTAAATTAATTTGGTAAATATAAATGTAAATGTATAGTATATTTTTCCCTGCCTCTAAATTTATTCCAGCAGCCTTGGGAGCAAAACAAATAGTATGCTCTTATGTGTAATTTTCATGGGCTCCTGAGTTGAGTGAAGAACAGTGGTGCGTGTGTAAAACTATATGAGGTTTTTGTGGAGATGAACTCTTCCAAACAGAATGAAAGCCAATAGCATTGATAGCGTGATGGAGAAATGAGCAGCATCAGACAAACCTGTTCACAGGTGGCAAGAGTTCTGAATTTTCTATAGCTAAAAGTTAGCTGAGCTAAGGATGTTTACCAAGTGATAAAGATGTCAGGTGTTATTCATTCATCAAAGACAATGTATTTTCTTTCATTTGTTATTTTAATATGTTGGCAGCTAAAATATGGGTCACATCCTATTACGTCTACAGCCCGGCAGCTATATGTTTTTTTAAAGATTACAGGTGTAATTCATTTATCAAAGTTAATGTATTTTCTTTCTACTCCACTAATATTTAATCAACAGCCCTGTCATCATAAACATAAACTTAAAAGCAAAAAGAAAAGTTTTGAAAAAAAATGCATCATTTTCCGATAATAAGCACACATGTTATAGTCACTACAGGTGCTGTTTTTGGACAGACAACTTTCCCAAGTAAGAGCTAACCTTTATGTTCCGATCATTCCTTGAAACCAGTTCCCTAACACTCAGCAGATATGACTTGCTAAATGATACTAGATGCTTCTAAAGATAACAGCTTATTTTCTTGTATCTGAGTAAACCTGGCTAAGGAAACACAAAATTTGTCATGTCAACTGTTTTTTAGATGAGCTAATATTTAGGTTGGAAATGTATTTATCGAACAAAATATCGGCACAATAATAAACGTTAATCTTCTTTGTGGAATCTGCCATTTTTCAGAAGCAGAATTTCAAAAGACTTGATCAAAATCCCAAAAATATTTTGACAGAGATGTCAAAATGATAAGTTGGGTTTAAAATGTTGGTCGGAATCGAAACTGGACCTCTCTGTTAGGATGCATGGATCCCATGCCCCATCGGCTGAAGTCGATTTCAGGTATCTTCTCCTCAGGATTCTTTAGCTCAATCTCAAAGTAGGCCAACACCAGGAAAACCAACTGCTTAATTTCACTAGAGGCAAAGAAACGCCCTGGACACATTGAGACCCCAGAGCCCCAGGGCATGGAGTAAAACTTCACCTTCTGCCCATTCTTGTAAAAGTCTGTTTTCTTGCTCCCGTCAGCATTCAGAAAGCGGTCATATTTGAATGAATGTGGGTCAGGGTGGATCTCTGGGTCAGTGTGAACAGCAGAATAAGGAAACATAGCCAATCTGTCACCTCTGCGGATGATATATTCACGCCCATCTGCCATCTTGAGAGTCATATCCTGGAGCACAGCTCTGGTGACTATAGCTGCAACACGGAGTCGGAGGGTCTCTTCCAAAGCACTGTCCAGGATGGGTGTTTTCTTCAGCATTTCATAGGTCAGGTTGATGGAAGGGCCACCAGGTCTCACTTCCTGCCCTGATTCCTTCAGAACCTTATCAATCTCTTCCTTCACTGCTTTCATGGCTTCTGGGTGTTTCATGAGGAAAAGGAGAAGCCAGAATGAAATGGGCCCTGTGTTGCCCTGAGAGGCCCAAAGAAGCTCGAACATGTGTCTGCTTATCATTGATTCCTTCATACCCTTCTCCTCTAGATACTGGACATTGTCCCAGATCCAGCCATTGACGTCGTTCTTCATTTTAATCTTCTGCACCGACAGAGTGTTCCAGATTAGTTCCCTCAGCTTCTTGGCTTCCAACCTTTCCCTCGGTGAGAGGACCCCGTAAGCCAATTTGGGGAAGAGTTGGTCAAATTTACGAAACTCTTCAAACAAGGCTTCAGATTCTGCTCTGTCTTTCTCTTTGGCCTTCTCCTCACTTTCTTCTGACTTGGGAGATGCGTAGCCATACAGAGATAAGTAGCTGGCCCTGAAAAGGATATTGTAGCTGTACATAAACAGTCCATCTTCTTTCCAGCTGCTTTGGTCTGCTGCTGAGCCGGTTTCATGAGACATCAGATTCTGCAAATTATCCATCATAGCTTGTGTCAGTACCTTCAGGCCATCCCCCTTGAGGTGCTTGTTGCTGGAGGCCTTGAGAAAAGTGTGGTCATCCCCCTCTGCGACATATCCAAACACTCTCTGCACCAGCTCTTTAACAAACGGTTTGAAGTCCAGTTTTTCTTGACTCTCCTTAGCAAAAGACCCCAACGACAGAGGATCCTGAAGGAATGTGATATAACACCCTCCCAGCTGCACTGTGAACACATTACCGTGTTTTTGCTTCATCCTCTCAATGAATTTTAATGTGTTCCTGCTAAACTCCAAGACATGACCAAGCCAAGGGATGAGCCCCTTATCCAAAGAGGGTTCACCTGGTCGGTGCTGTCGAAACACACCAAGTAGGTAGAGTCCTCCAATCAAACAGGAGAGTAAAGCAAGAAGGAGAGGTAGCAGCAGTCCCATGACTGATTCCTGTAACAGACACAGAGTGATTAGGAGTTAAACTCCACATTTTGCATTATGTAGAGAAATGTTGCTCCTCCCTCTGGGAGCAGATTCTGGTAGGTGCATGATGAGCTTTTAATAACAAAACATTTCACCCCCTCTTCCCCCAAACAAAATTTGTCTGTAGTTGCAAAACATATATGACGGCTTATAGTTTTAAATATAGTTATACTCTCTTTAAAAAGAAAACTATAGTTTCTTGCATTCATGAAATTAAGAAAACTGTTGACCTTTTTTTGCTATTTTTACCTGTTACAACAAAGAAAAACACCAAACTCTTATGAAGAGGAGAACACAATTCACTGGCATGTGTAGGCCTACTTTGAAATAAATTAAACATATAGCTGCCGGGCCGTAGACGTAATAGGATGTGACGCATATTTTCACTGAAAACAAAAAACCTTGTCTTTGATAAATTAATAACACCTGTAATCTTCATTGTTTTACAGTGTCAAGACTGCAGAAGTCATAACAGATATTCATTGTGTGATCATGTCTGAAAATAAAAATCACTTTGTAAACATCTTTAGCTCAGCTAACAATTATCTATGGAAAATTGCCACCTATTAATAGGTTTGTCTGATGCTGCTCATTTCTCCATCATGCTATCAATGCTATTGGCTTTCATTCTGTTATGAAGACTTCATCTACACAAAAAACTCCTATAGTTATTTCACACAAAATAATTTAAATCTTAGTTGGATCTTAGTTTGTCCCTCTCAATTTGGCTCCATGAAAAGCCACAATATTTAAAATGAATCATATATGAACCTTTAATACCCGTTGAGTCGTGTCACATGTCACACACACGCAATTCTCTCTATAGTTGTGAGGATACTCATTGACTTAATGCAGTCCCCAGCCCCTTACCCTAACCTTAACCATCACAACCAAATGCCAACCATTGCCTAAACTAAACCTAATTCTAACCCTTAACCTAAAACAAAGTCTTAAAACGAAGTATTAATATTTAAAATATTGATATTAAATCATAACTCTAATCCCTTCAAAGGAAGGGAAAAGATAGCAAATTAATTGATAAAGATCAGTCTCATTTAGATCTAGTTCAATTAGATGGAGTTTTTTGACAGTGTAGCAGTAGTGGTTTATACTTCTCTTAACGTGCTGCGCGTGTTGCAACGCAATTCACCGCCAGAACACTAGGCGAAGTAAAGTTTTTTTTTCAAAGACAAATCACACAAAGAAGAGACGTCTTCTTCTTCGCCGACTGTTTATTTACATCGCCACTCCGGCTCCTCATAGCCTATTTCTGGCGGACAAATTGGCCAGTCAGTGACGGGTTATACAAGTGCTCATATACGGATCTCTTCTGCCAAGTGCTCATCTATTTTGTCCATATTCGTTCTACTAAATCTTCCGTGATTTCCGCGTATTGTGGGGCATGAAACCGGAAACTAGACTCCGGACGGGATGTAGTAAGCAGACCAATCACAAGCCTTGCGGGGCTCGCGTCGCTTTGTCGTGTAGTTAGAAAAATTGGCGGACGTACGCAAGCCGCAAGAGGGCACGCGAGGGGCGTGTTGCGTGTCTTACGTGCATACGTGCTTGCGTGCAACCCGACTATAATTCGGCCTTTACACCTTCCTGTGGGCTTTTAAGATGGCCCCTAAGATAGCAGCCCCCCTCTTTTCTGAGGTTGCTTTACGACCGATAGTGGGGGAAGGTTTAACTAGGTGTAGAGATATCAAGTGTCTGTGTTGATGTTAAACAGATAATGAGATAGTCAGAGAGAGAGCCTGTGGCAAGCCTAAATAGCCTTAACTTTCATTTAACTTATAACTACAATATTAAGATGCATTTATTTGTCCCAAACACATGCACAGACATGCAAAGGCACACTCATGCGGGTAGGGACATTTAATCTCTGCCTTTGACCCATCTGGTGCAGGACAAACAAACCAGTGAGTGACCATGTACGGCGCTTGGGGAGCAGATGTTGGGGGAGTAAAGTGCCTTGCTCAGGGGCACTAGACAGGGTAGGGAAACTCTTGGATTTTTGGACAGATCAATCCAGGTTCGTCTTTTGTTCTTTCTCCGTGGAGACGAACCAGAGACCTTCTCTGCCCATAGTCCAAGTTTCTGCCACTAGACCACCGCCTCTCCTAATATCACAGCATATATCAAACTTATAGACACCGCACAGAATCAAATAGACAGTCTTGCTTAGTCTAGTATCATTATTAAGCCCAGATTATGTTACCAGTCCGAGGGAAAGGGAAAAAGAAGTTGCAGTCCAGTTCGCAATTCGGTGAAGTCTTCTGGTTTAGTGTGGTCTCTGCCTTAGCGTTGCTGTGGAGCTGTGCGATCATATACTGGTTCGAAGTACTTACCTGTAGGACATCGAGTCGCTGCTAGGAGTTTTGAAAAGCTTGACATGCGTGAAGGTTTCCTTGAAGAGATGAGTTGATGCTGCACCTCTGACCTCCGGTTGTTCAGTGGGAAGAGAAGATAGGCGCGGGAGCAGCCAGGCCCCCCTTCGACGAATGCAGGAGAAAAGGGCTGGCCGCCTGCTGTCATTGGACGGTCGATGGAAAGAGATAGAATGTGGGGAGATCTTGGTCTTTTATAGGCCCGGTGACCTCACAGGTCATGGGGCCAGAGTGACCAATAGAAAGTTAGCCTTATGGCTTTTCACACCTCTGTGTGAGGTTGTTTGGACCAATTGAACCTGTCGCCCCCTGGGAGACTGAATTCCTTGGCTTTTTCAGAACAATGGAACCTGTGGCATTTTGGGAGATTGAGTTCAGGAGGCTTGCTTGTGAACAAATCCCATGTGGTTTCAGGTTTTGACCACAGATGTAGGCTGAAAAGGAGGCCTGTGGTTCCACAAAGACATTTCACGTAATGGTCCTAACAAAGGTATGAGTACAGGAACACACAGACACCCGACACAGAGCTAAATTAGGAAAAACCAAGTTTTAGAGTTCCAAAGTTGCAAGACGGTTCATTTCTTTGTGAATGAATGGGGTGGTAGTTTAGTCATCCTGGATCAAACAGATGAACACTTGGTGGTCATGGTAATGGTAGCGGATGGGCTGCGGGAAAATGGGGCCTTTGGCAGGCTGCTGGTCTCCTGAGTGTCCTGCCTGTACTTGGTGGTGAGGGGACTTGAAGAGAAATGACCCATTGTCCGTGTCATCCCTCTGAGCCTGAGCAGTGAAACAGAACCTCTGGATTCCTGTCCAGGATGCTCCACTATGATGTATAGAATAAGTTCAGTGATAAATTTCATCTATTACCATGCTGTTGATTAGGCTGACAGCTACAGGGATGATTGCATTGCCTTTGCATGAACGTGTACTTCAGCACTATAATTATTTGAAATGATAATGACGACTACTGGGTCATTTAAAAGGAGGTGTCAGAAAAGAACAAGGATTGCTTGTTGCATTTCTAATCTAGACATTTTCTGTACAATCATAGGATAGTGTATCCTGTTTGAACAACATTAAATAACATTTATTTATAGAGATTTTGTGTTAAATAACAATAATGGCTCAAACTTACCCCAATGGTACATCTTGGGAGCTTACTGCAAATTAGCTATGAAGTATGTGTGCAGTCAGTTCCTTAATTTGACCAGCAAATGTTACTCATTGACAGCTTTATTATTTCTCTCAGTATGTGGGCTGTTTTCTTTAACTGGTGAGTGACAACAGTCTGCAGATCATTCACCTCAGTGGGTGTGTGTACAGTTTTACAAAATATTTGGAAAGCACTTGAGGATTCTGTGTTGTGTTAACACCAAGGCAATTTCCTGTATGTGAACTCATACATGGCAAATACAATAATTCTGATTCTGATTCTGATTCTGTCAACTAGTGGCTACAATTGTCTAATAAGAGAAGAGAAAGATGAGCTCTAAACTAGTCTATGGATATCATGCTAAAAGGTGGAGGCTTGGGTGGTGGAGGTGAGTTGCCAGCAGCAGAGCAAAAGTGTCAGTGTAGGTGATTAGTGAGAAGCAGGTCTTATTTAAATGGGCTTCTTTTTTGAGAGAATGGGCTGTGATTGGTAGGTGACTGACGAACAAACCATAAACCTATCAGTAGCTGATAGCTGATCACAGCTGGAGCACATGAGTCTGTTTCCTGCATGAACACAATGCTTCACTTCAGTCAGGAACACTTTGTGACGAATTTACGATTTATTGCACAAATGGGAACACAGTTATGGCTTAATTCTTTGGAGACATGCAAGAAACCCTAAAACAATGGTAACCCAGTGCCATATAGATTATATATATAAATATGTACAGAAATTTATTTCAAAATATATAATACAACAATGAAGGCAATTGTTAAGAAATTACAGAAAACATTGTCAATGATAATGAATCATACAAATGTAATGTGATATACCACTACCTTAAATCAACGGTACATTTATGGCAGCAGTATTCTGTCAGCTTGATTGTTATTTTAATGATGAAATTTAACTTTCTTCAAACAACTTGTAATGCTGCCCTAAACTACATTTAGAATGTTGTGTTGTCATATAATTTGCGTTTGTTTTAGTCTGTGGTATTTCTTTGACTAATATCCAATGCATGCTTGTATTGTGTAACCTCCAGTTGTGTGATTTCCAGAGATTTATGAAGTACATTCATTAAAAGTGATGACTAAATATAAATGACACTTACTCATCCCTTGAACAGTTAATTCTCTGACGTCGCTGTGTCGTATGCTCTTCTTAACTTTGCTGTCAGGCCCGTATTTAGGCTTTTTTGGGCCTATTGAGAGATTCTTCACATAAGAACCATTTAATATATAACATACAAAACATACACATATTGCATTTCATATTCTCTTCTCTCTATAAATTGAATTATTTACCAAACATTAAAAAGCTGTTTAGTTCAATACAACAACAATTTTATAAACCTTTCCACCGTTTCCAATGAGGTGCTATATCCAGTAAGTGGTTATCTATATAAAGGAAACCAACAGAGCAAACAGATGATAATATAGAGTAGTAAGTCAGAGGACTTGACCAGGTCAGAAATTTTTTGGTGACATTACTTTGCGTCTTTTACTAGTTTCAAAAGATGAACAATATATTAAACAACTAACCGTAACAATGTGAGAGTCTTCTCAGCCCTCAACACTGATCTTTGTAACAAGGATATCGGGATCCCTTTGTGCAATCCCTACAGTCCACTGAGCAGAGCTTTGTCTTTAGTAGCTTTACTGTTACAAACGTGCGTAAATATTTGATCTGCCATGAAGCGTGTCAGCAGTTTGAACCGTCTGGTTTCACCAGAAAGTGGAGATTTTATCAAAGACTTTAACTTGAACTTTACCTGTTGTGATAAAACTTTGAATTACAGTTTACTGAATTTGTGTTTGAGAAAATGTGTATAATTCCAACCTTTTCAACATAATAAAGCATGAGTTTGATAAAAACAAATGACATTTTATGAGGCCAAAGTTGAAGATTTTTATGAAATCGGTCAAAAAAAAGGATTAAACATATAGCCCCAATACTGATAGAAATAATCAAGCTGTCAATGAGTTACATTTGCTGGTATGATGAAGGAACTGACTGCACACAAACGTCACAGCTTACTTTGAGGGCACATATTATGCCCATTTTACCACAGTTGATATGGTTCCTTGGAGTCTTAATGAAATGTCTGTAACATATGTTGATCAAAATACCACAAGGACCATTTAAAAGGCCATGTAGCGAGACTGTGAAGTCAATTCTTGTCGTAATCCCATTTAACACACTCTAGCGTAGACACAGATCCCCAAATTAACGTGTAGAAGCACTACAAAAGTGGAATTTTCATAATATGTCCCCTTTAAAGTAACAAACCCCAATGTAACATTAGGGTTAGTTAAAACAATATCTGTAAGAAGAAGATGAAAAGTGTTAATTCTTTACTGTTAATTTCAGTGGTTTTGGAATTTGCCATATTGCAGTGTAAGATGGCACAGAAACATGTTTCCTGACAAACTGTTAACATCCCTGTCTCATTAAAAGATACAACTTTGACTCTTATTTCCTTGTTTGTTTAATGTTGTTTAAACAGGATATGCTATCCTATTATTATACAGAAAATGTCTAGAAGCAATCCTTTTTCATTATCATTTCAAATATTTATACAGCCGAAGTCAATGTTCATGCAAAGACAATACAATCATCCCTGTAGCTGTCAGACTAACCGTCAGCATGGTAATAGATGTAACTTATCACTTGTTATTAACTTATTCTAAACATCATGGTGGAGACTCCTGGGCGTGAATCCAGAGGTTCTGTTTCACAGTCATTTTTCTTCAAGACCCCTCACCACCAAGGACAGGGAGGACACTCAGGAGACCAGCATCCTGCCAAAGCCCCATTGTTCCCCAGCCCATCCGCCTCCATTACCATGACCACTAAGTGTTCATCTGTTTGATCGGGGATGACTATAACTATAAGTACCCCATTCTTTCACAAAGAAATTAACCATCATGTAACTTTGTACCTCTAAAACTTATCTTAGGACCATTTCATATCAAGCATAGACCCGATGAGGAAATTTTTGAAAAGTGAGGACGTTTTGGCCGGCCCTTCCTTATGTTTAAGACTTTGTTTTAGGGTTATAGTTAGAATTAGGTTCAGGCTAGGAATGGGGCAACGGTTGGCAATTAGTTGTGATGGTAAAGGTTAGGGTAAGGGGCTGGGGAATGCATTAGGTCAATGAGTATCCTCACAACTATAGAGAGACCTGCATATGTGTGACTTTTGACATGACTCAATGGATATTAAAAGTTCATGTTTGATTAATGTTTACATTTTAAATAGCATCGTGTTAGATGTAGCCAAATTGAGAGGGAGAAACTGAGATCCAACTAAGATTAAATTAAATGACAAAATATAAATGTAACTGTGAATTTTTCCCTGCCTGTAAATTTATTCTAAAGGCATGGGAGCAAGACAAATAGTATGCTCTTATGTGTAATTTTCATGGGGGCTCCTGAGTTGAGTGAAGAACAGTGGTGCGTGTGTGAAAGAACTATATGAGGTTTTTGTGGACATGAACTCTTCCAAACAGAATGAAAGCCAATAGCATTGATAGTGTGATGGAGAAATGAGCAGCATCAGACAAACCTGTTAACAGGTGGCCAGAGCTCGACATTTTCTATAGCTAATAGATAGCTGAGATAAGGATGTTTACAAAGTGATTTTTATTTTCAGATATGATCAGACAATGAATATCTGTAATTACTTCTGCAGTCTTGACACTTTTAAACAATAAAGATGACAGGTGTTATTCATTCATCAAAGACAATGTATTTTCTTTCACTTTTTGTTTTAATATGTCGTCAGATAAAATATGGGTCACATCCTATTGCGTCTGCGGCACGGCAGCTATATGTTTTATTTAAAGATTACGGGTTCTATTCATTTACCAAAGATAATAAATTTTTTTTTACTCCACTCATATTTAATCAACAGCCCTTTCATCATAAACTTAAACATAAAAGCAAAAAGGAAAGTTTTGAAAAAAATTCATCATTTTCATCAGCACACATGTTATAGTCACTAGAGGTGTTGTTTTTGGACAGACAACTTCCCCAAATAAGACCTTACCTTTATCTTCCGATCATTCCTTTGAAACCAGTTCCCTGACACTCAACAGATATGACTTGCTAAATGATTCTAGAAGCTACTAAAGAGAAAAGCTTATTTTCTTTTATCTGAGCAAACCTGGCTAAGGAAACACAAAATTGGTCAAGTCAACTGTTATTTAGATGAGGTAATATTTAGGTTGGAAATGTATTTATCGCACAAATATTTAAACAAATTTTTATTGACACAATTAATGTTATTGTCACTGGTACAATAATAAACATAAATCTTCATCATGGTATCAAAACATTTTTAGAAGCAGGATATTAAAATGACAGCTTATAGACTTGATCAAAATCAAAAAACTATTTTTGACATAAATGTCAAAATGATTAGTTGAGTTTAAAATGTTGGCCGGTATCGAAACTGGACCTCTCTGTTAGGCTGCATGGCTCCAAAGCCCCATCGGCTGAAGTCGATTTCAGGTATCTTCTCCTCAGGATTCTTCAGCTCAATCTCAAAGTAGGCCAACACCAGGAAAACAAACTGCCTAACTTCACTAGAGGCAAAGAAACGCCCCGGACACATGGAGACCCCAGAGCCCCAGGGCATGGAGTAAAACTTCACCTTCTGCCCATTCTTGTAAAAGTCTGTTTTCTTGCTTCCGTCAGCATTCAGAAAGCGGTCATATTTGAATGAATGTGGGTCAGGGTGGATCTCTGGGTCAGTTTGAACAGCAGAATAAGGAAACATAGCCAATCGGTCACCTTTGCGGATGATATATTCACGCCCATCTGCCATCTTGAGGGTCATATCCTTGAGCACACATCTTGTGAGGACAGGTGCCACAAGGAGTCGGAGGGTCTCTTCCAAAGCACTGTTCAGGATGGTTGTTTTCGTCAGCATTTCATAGGTCAGGCTGATAGAAGGGCCACCAGGTCTGACTTCCTGCCCTGATTCCTTCAGAACCTTATCAATCTCTTCCTTCACTGCTTTCATGGCTTCTGGGTGTTTCATGAGGAAAAGGAGCAGCCAGAATGAAATGGGCCCTGTGTTGCTCTGAGAGGCCCAAAGAAGCACAAACATGTATCTGTTTATCATTGACTCCTTCAAACCATTCTCCTCTAGATACTGGGCATTGTCCCAGATCCAGCCACTGACGTTGTTCTTCATCTTCATCTTCTGCACCGATAGAGTGTTACAGATTAGTTCCCTCAGCCTCCTTGCTTCCAACCTTTCCCTCGGTGAGAGGACCCCGTAAACCAAGTTGGGGAAGAGTTGATCAAATTTACGAAACTCTTTAAACAATGCTTCAGATTCTGCTCTGTCTTTCTCTTTGGCCTTCTCCTCACTGACTTCTGACTGGGGAGATGTATACCCATACAGAGATAAGTAGCCGGCCCTGAAAAGGATATTGTAGCTGTACATAAACAGTCCAACTTCTTTCCAGCTGCTTTGGTCTGCTGATGAGCCGATTTCATGAGTCATCAGATTCTGCAAATTATCCATCATAGCTTGTGTCATTACCTTCAGGCCATCCCCCTTGAGGTGCTTGTTGCTGGAGACCTGAAGAACAGTGTGGTAATCCCCCTCTGCCACATATCCAAAAACTCTGTGAACCAGCTCTTTAACAAACGATAAGAAGTCCAGTTTTTCTCGACTCTCCTTAACAAAAGCCCCAAACGACAGAGGATCCTGAAGGAATGTGAAATAAAGCCCTCCCAGCTGTACTGTGAACACATCGCCGTGTTTTTTTTCCATCCTCTCGATGAATTTTGATGTGTTCCTGCGAAACTCCAAGACATGACCCAGCCAAGGGATGCGCCCCTTATCCAAAGGGGGTTCACCTGGTCGGTGCTGTCGAAACACACCAAGTAGGTAGAGTACTCCAATCAAACAGGAGAGTAAAGCAAGAAGGAGAGGTAGCAGCAGTCCCATGACTGATTCCTGTAACAGATACAGAGTGATTAGGATTTAAGCTCCACATCCCGCATTATGTAGAGAAATGTTGCTCCTCCCTCTGGGATCAGATTAAGGTATGTGCATATTGAGAACATTTTTAATTTCAAAGAACAGCCAACCGCATGTTTACTTGTTATACACATGATGTTCATATAAGAAGAGGTTTTGCCTTAGTCCAGGGGTAGACAACCTTTACTATCAAAAGTAAAAGGTTATTTACTTATTAAAGAAATAAGTAAATAACCTTATCAATTTATTTTTTTTAATATATAAAGCATATATTTACATTCATATTTTGCAAATGAATACCCGTTGAGTAATGTCACATGTCACACATACGCAGTTCTCTCTATAGTTGTGAGTTGTGCATTCCCCAGCCCCTTACATTATCCTTAACCATCACACCTAACTGCCAACTGTTGCCCTAACCCTAACCTTAACCTAATTCTAACCCTAACCCTAAAAGTAAGTCTTAACCCTAAGGAAGGGCCGCCAAAACGTCCTCACTTTCCTATCAAAGGTATCAGTACAGGAACCCGCACACACACAGAGCTACATTAGGAAAAGCTAAGTTTTAGAGGACCAAAGTTACATGACGGTTCATTTCTTTGTGAATGAATGGGTTGGTAGTTACAGTCATCCTGGATCAAACAGATGAACACTTAGTGGTCATGGTAATGGAGGCGGATGGGCTGGGGAACAATGGGGCCTTTGGCAGGATGCTGGTTTCCTGAGTGTCCTGCCTGTACTTGGTGGTGAGGGGACTTGAAGAAAAATGACCCATTGTCCGTGTCATCCTTCTGAGCCTGAGCAGTGAAACAGAACCTCTGGATTCCTGCCCAGGATGCTCCACCAATATGTATAGAATAAGTTACAATTGATAAGTTTCATCTATTAGGGGAGAGCGGGGTAATGTGAGACAACGGGTAATGTGAGACACACCCTGTATCCAGGCAACGGAACGCATTTGTGGTCATGTGACCATTATGTTTTCAAGCCCCTCCCATTCGCCTCTTGTCATGAAGGACAAGTTGGTGCTGGTGCTGTAGTTATTATGTTTTTTCACAAAAATCAGTTTTTTGCATTTAAAAGTAAATTTTCTTACTTTGAACTTAATCAACAGTTGTGTCAAGACAAATTGATTCAGGTACAAAAACTTTTATCATACATGTTGGTGAACTTCCAACATAAAACCATGTGATTGATGCCAGCTGAAGATTAGCCTGAATTGGGAAGAGATGTTTTTCTAAAATGTTGGCTGTGGGGTAAAGTGAGACAAATGCTGTGGGGTAAATGAGACATGAAGCACAACTTCAGTTTAGTTCTTCAACATATTTTAGCGTAATATTACATTACATATGTTTTATATTTAATGTTATGAACATTGTATAGAAGCCATCATGTCAAGAAACTACACCAGGAAGACAACCTGTGGCCAAACACCCCTCTCAGAGATGGAGAGTGTAGACGCTGAGGTCATGCAAGGAAAAAAGTCCTTAAGAAAAGCTGGAAGGGATAGAAATATTGATAAGACAACCCTCAAAAGATTCATGACGAAAAAGAGAAAGGGAAAGTAAAATCACGTGCCTGGGGTGAGATAAAGAGAATATTCACAGATGAGATGGAGGAGGAGCTTGACAAACACTTGAAACAACTAGCTGACCAGTTCCAGGGCCTTGCTACAGTTAGTGATATATTCACGCCCATCTGCCATCTTGAGGGTCATATCCTGGAGCACAGCTCTGGTGAGGACAGGTGCAGCACATAGTCGGAAGGTCTCTTCCAAAGCACTGTCCAGGATGGGTGTTTGCTTCAGCATTTCATAGGTCAGGTTGATAGAAGGGCCACGACGTCTGACTTCCTGCCCTGATTCCTTCAGAGCCTTATCAATCTCTTCCTTCTCATGGCTTCTAGGTGTTTCATGAGGAAAAGGAGCTGCCAGAATGAAGCTGGCCCTGTGTTGCCATGAGAGGCCCAAAGAAGCACAAACATGTATCTGCTTATCGATTCCTTCATACCATTCTCATCTAGATACTGGTGCATTTCCCAGATCCAGCCAATGACATCGTTCTTCATTACATTACATTACATTACTTTGCATTTAGCTGACGCTTTTATCCAAAGCGACTTACAATAAGTGCATTCAAACCCGAGGGTACATACCAAGGACGACAAGAATCAAGAAAGTACAATTTCTTCAAATAAAGCAAAACTACAAAGTGCTATAAGTAAGTGCCATTTAAGTGCTACTAAAGTGTTAGTTTCAAAAGGTTTTTTTTTTTTTTTATTCAAGGTAGAGTCGGAAGATGTGTGTTTTTAGTTTTCGGCGGAAGATGTGTAGACTTTCTGATGTCTTCATCTTCATCTTCTGCACCGACAGAGTGGTCCAGAATAGTTCCCTCAGCCTCTTTGCTTCCAACCTTTCCCTCGGTGAGAGGACCCCGTAAGCCAGGTCTGGGAAGAGTTGGTCATATTTACGAAACTCTTTAAACAAGGCATCAGATTCCGCTCTGTCTTTCTCTTTGGCTTTCTCCTCACTTTCTTCTGACTTGGGAGATGCGTAGCCATACAGAGATAAGTAGCCGGCCCTGAAAAGGATATTGCAGCTGTATACAAACAGTCCATCTTCTTTCCAGCTGCTTTGGTCTGCTCCTGAGGCGATTTCATGAGACATCAGATTCTGCAAATTATCCATCATAGCTTGTGTCAGTACCTTCAGGCCGTCCCCCTTGAGGTGCTTGTTGCTGGAGGCCTTGAGAAAAGTGTGGTCATCCCCCTCTGCCACATATCCAAACATTCTATGCAACAGCTTGTCAACAATAGGTAAGTTGTCCAGTTTTTCTCGACTCTCCTTAACAATACCCTGAAACGACAGAGGATCCTGACTGAATGTGATATAACACCCTCCCAGCTGCACTGTGAACACATCGCCGTGTTTTTGCTTCATCCTCTTGATGAATTTTAATGTGTTCCTGCGAAACTCCAAGAAATGACCCAGCCAAGGGACGAGCCCCTTATCCAAAGGGGGTTCACCTGGTCGGTGCCGTCGAAACACACCAAGTAGGTAGAGTCCTCCAATCAAACAGGAGAGTAAAGCAAGAAGGAGAGGTAGCAGCAGTCCCATGACTGATTCCTGTAAAAGACACCGAGTGATTAGGAGTTAAGCACCACATCCCGCATTATGTAGAGAAATGTAGCTCCTCCCTTTTGGGATCAGATTCAGGTACGTGCATAATCAGTGAAAAAAGGAATTTTCCATGAACAGCCAACTACATGTTTACTTTTTATACACATGCTGTTCATATTAAGAGAAGTTTTGCCATAGTCGAGGGGTAGGCAACCTTTACTATCAAAAGAGCCATTTCGTCCCCTCTTCCCCCAAACGAAATTTGTCTGGAGTCGCAAAACATATTTGATAACACAGCTTATATTGTAATATATAGTTATACTCTCTATAAAAAAACTATAGTTTCTTGCATTCATGAAATTATAGAACGACATAAAGAAAACTGTTTAAAAACATTTTATTGCTATTTTTTACCTTATACAACAAAGAAAAACACCAAACTCTTATGAAGAGGAGAACGAAATACATGGGCATGTGTAGGCCTACTTTGAAATAAATTAAACACAGAACCATGCAGGCCTATTTGAGTCCTCCCCATATTGTGGGAAATGTAAAAAATAAGTAGCCTACTTTAAAATAAATAAACCTTATAGCTGCCGGGCCGTAGACATAATAGGATGTGATGCATATTTTAGCTGACGACATATTAAAACAAAAAGTAAAAATGTTGTCTTTGATAAATGAATAACACGTGTTATCTTTATTGTTGTACTGTGTCAAGAATGCAGAGGTCATTACAGATATTCATTGCTTGATCATGTCTGAAAATAAAAATCACTTTGTAAACCTCTTGAGCCCAGCTAACCATTAGCTGTAGAAAATTCAGAGCTCTGGTCCCCTGTGAACAGGTTTGTCTGATGCTGCTCATTTCTCCATCACGCTATCAATGCTATTGGCTTTCATTCTGTTTGAAAGAGTTAATAGAAAACCCCCTATAGTTCTTTCACACACGCACCACTGTTCTTCACTCAATTCAAGAGCCCTCATGAAAATGATGCATAAGAGCATACTATTTTTCTGTCTGTACAGTTTTACAAAATATTTGGAAAGTACTTGAGGATTCTGTGTTTTTCAGAATCAGAATCAGGTTTAATTGGCCAAGTAAGTTGTACAAACAAGGAATTGGACATGGTGAAGTGGCTCTCAATGTTCTTACATAGAATACACATACCATCACAAAACAAACCAAACAATGCGATGGTCTAAGAAAAGGAAAGAAATGAAGTGCAGGGATAAATATTGAATGGTATGAGTATTACAGTTGTACAGTGAGGGTGAAATAAATAATATAATTAAATATAATTACAATATAATATAATATAATATTAACGCAACTGTCATCTAGTGGCCAAAATTGTCCACTAAGAGAAGAGAAAGATGAGCTCTAAACTAGTCTATGGATATCATTGCTAAAAGGTGGAGGCTGGGGTGGTGGAGGTGAGTTGCCAGCAGCAGAGCACAAGTGTCAGTGTAGGTGAGCAGGGATAAGTAATAAGCAGGCCTTATTTAAATGGACCGCTTTGTTGAGAGAATGGGCTGTGATTGGTAAGTGACTGACGAACAACCATAAACCTATCAGTAGCTGACAGCTGATCACAGCTGGAGCACATGAGTCTGTGTCCAGCATGAACTGACATAATGCTTCATTTCAGTCAGGAACACTTCGTCATGAATTTATCATTTATTGCACAAATGGGAACACAGTTATGGCTCCCTTCTTTGGATGTCCCCTCGATGAAGGTAGCATATTTCAAGATTTACAGCAATGAACAATAAAAGCACAGACGGTTAGCGCCCTGAATGCAGATTAAAATCGGGAATAGAGGAGCGACCTTTGTTAATGATGTTAACGGTTGCTTCATTATCACAGAAAACTATAATTTGTTTCCTCGACCAAGAATTGCCCCAGAGAATGCATGCAACGATGATAAGATACAGAGCAATGGATTGAACAAAAGAGGGAAGAGCAAGCTCATTACTATTGTTGACCCCAGCCAAAACCAATAGAGGGAGCAGCATCAGTAAAGGGTTGTCTCTACTTTATTGTTTTAGGAAAAACAGACATGCGTTCCACTTGTCACATAGCAGTGTCCAAAATTTAATATCGGATTTAAATCCTTCACCTCGATTTACTTTTACTTTTTTTTTTTTTTTATCACTGACTTAAACGTCACACCTATCCAGGATGTGCACATACTGTTTTGATCTGAGTTGTGGTAGCGTAAGTGTGTTAAAGAGATATGGTATGTTGCTGTTATCGTTGGGGTCCTGCAGCGTTGCTACTAGTGTCTGGACTTCACTGAGTTGGAGAAGTGCACTGGCACTAAAGCGTCTGGAAGGAAGGAAGGAAGGAGGAGGAGCTGCAGTAAACATATCTGTTGTAGTCCAAATGACCCTGACTAGCTCTGCTGGTCCTTTGGGCTTGCCTCAGATCAGCCCATGACATAGTCAGTTAAGACAAGATAATGTCAAAGATTAAAGCCCTGCAGCTCTGAAAGCAAAGCCCTTTTATTTTGTTTATTTGGATGGCTAGTTGTGTGGTGGATTTAACTGCCCTGATATTGGTGAATAAAACAATAAAGATTATGCAGATCTTGTGAACTGAATGTTATTGTGCATATGATCACCGATCTGTTATGATAAACTGTGCCCTAATCTTATTTCCCTACATGATGGTCAAAATGCTGTTCCATCTCCCTGTTAGGGTAACGTTCATATGAGGAAATACTTTTTTATGTGTTTAATTTTAGAACACAAGGATACTCCAGGTCCCTAAAATAGACATATTATTTGGAAAATACATTTGACACCACCAAAGTGTTATTTATAAGGGCTTGGCATTGAATACATCAGTATATTATAATCTGTCTTGTTTTCAGGATGTCTTGCAGCTTCTCTCATGAATACTATTATCGCTTAAGTATTTTCATTCAGAATGAGGACATTGGCTCTGTGCAGTGTTATTTTCACTTGAGCTACAATTTGTGGACAGTTTGCCAGCAAGAGTGAAAAGTATTCAAAATTAAGTGACAGAGGAATTTAGGAAATTACATTATAGGTCAAATTAGTTTTGACAAAGGTCAATGGTTAATTATGACAGAAACATCCAGCGGGTGAAGCAAAACTGATGCAATGCTTTGCGACTTCCAGATAAGAAGGACATTTTGATTGCATTCCTTCTCTTCTCAGAAACATATACATATAAACAAAGGATGAATTTTCTGATCACAATGCCTTTGAAATAAATCATTTAGTTTTTAGCCGCAAATATTTACCATCAGAATGCCTGTAGCATCTCCGAGCAAAAAATGACAATTTCTTCTCAAACAGGGACCAAGGCTAGAAGCAAAAACAAAGACGTGCCAACTCAAAGAGTCAAACCAATGACTGTCTAGGCATTTTCTTGGATATATTTGATATCTGATGCAATAGTTCAGTGCTCTCAGTAATTTGACAAACAACAACACACACCAAGTAAATTCTGATATCTAGTTTACAATGAAAATGAGAATTTGATGGAATATATAAAGACTCTTATATTATAACTTAATTAATACCATAAATGTATTACCAGGGTACGCTTGGCAAAATTTCCTTAACTGAGCCAAGGTACAATTTCAATGATAACAACTTTGCAGTTTTTTAACAGTGTAATGCACACACATCGCAAGTTGCTTTGCTCATATGTGGGAGACACTGGCCGAGGAAAGTTGTTGGCATCCACCTCAAGGCTTTTCATCTCAGTCGCTTCAGTAGAGTCCGGCCTTAGTAAAACTGGCACGGGACGCACTCACCCCGGGGGTAGGGTAGGCTCAGCTGAGAAACTGGGAGAAAAATGAACAAATGAGATGGGACTGCCACCACTCTCAGGCTGCCTATGGGATAGCCTCCAACAGGCTGGTGAGAGCAGTTTAATGATGATAGTGGTGGGAGAGATGTAAGAGAGGGAGGAGTCCGAGCACCAAGTTGCATGTTTTTTGCTCTGGTGTCTTGTATCACTCTTTCCTCTAAGGGAGGGGGAGGGAGGCGACAAGTCACATGGTGGAGCTCGATCTGTTACGTAAACACAGACCTCCACAGCCCCCAGCCTGCTCGCATCAACTTTGTTCAGTAAATCCATGTGGATAAAACTCTTGCGTTGACATTGGCGGCGGACAAGGAGAGTTGTCGAGTTGTCTTCACTGCTCGGCGCTGCATCGCACTTGGCGACGCTGCAAACCCTCACAGCTCCCAGTGACCTCTGAAAATGTCTGGGACATAGACATCATGTCATTAAAACATTTGTGCAATTGAAGACATCATACATGTATGATATCATATGATTGCATAGTGAGTTCTCATGTGCACCACAATTTTTGTCATTTTGCCAAGTACAGTGGGTTCATTTGTCAGCCGTCATGCTCGATTTTGTAAGATTTGTTGGTATGTTACAGATGCTACCATGATAAAAAAAAGATTTACATCTTACATTTGATTCTAAATATAACTTTAACCTTATGAATATTAAACACTGTCATTTAGCTGTCACAGGATGCCAGTGGTGCCTCATAACAAGAGCAATGTCACGCAAAGTCTTGCAGGGGGAGTTCTGGAATATTTTCCTGGCTCTGGGCAGTCCAATCAATATTTATCAACGTGAGCTAGTTTCCCAAAGCTAGAAAAGCCTGAATTGTCCGAGGACACATGCGGTGACAACATTTTCATGTCTAGACAGTCATTGGTTTGACTCTTCGACTTTGCACGTTTTTGTTTTTGCTTTAAATAACTGGGAAAAATTCAAATATTTTACTGCAGTCTCAAAAATAAATCAAAAGGAAATTAGAAATCTATTATCTCATAATTACGTTTTTTTACACAAATGACATTATTATTATTAGAACTATAATAATGAAGTCCATTTTCTTTAATAATTTCAAAAAAAGACGATTGTGTAGGAAAAAATAATTATTTTAGGCGGAGATTCATGTTTATATGTTTATTAATATGTAAGATTTTCTGAGTGTCCATCCTCTCTGGGTGTTAATTGTAAACCGCAGCCATGGGCAGAGAGTTCTACCAACTGTCGAGGAACAGTTAAAGTTCAAATCCCACTAACTCTCACTTCTCAGTCATCTTCACCATCTCTGTCTCGTGGATGATGGGTAGATTGAGGAAGAAAAGAGGAATGCATCACAACT
Organism: Platichthys flesus; assembly: GCF_949316205.1. Taxonomy (NCBI): domain Eukaryota; kingdom Metazoa; phylum Chordata; class Actinopteri; order Pleuronectiformes; family Pleuronectidae; genus Platichthys; species Platichthys flesus. The sequence continues at coordinate 17,029,605 of NC_084958.1, read as the reverse complement.
TAAAAACACGTGCTCATCTGTCCCTTAGGGACTGCACATGTCCAAACCCCAAATGCTCTAGTCATTCCAACAGCGTCCCCCGTCGTCTTTTCCTCAGCTCGGGCTGCTCGCTACGCCACATCTCCTCAGTCAGATGGAGAGGGGAGGCTTTAAGGCACTGCCTCTGGAGGAGGGGTCTTGCAGGCCCAGATGGCTGGCTCTCAGACCACAAACAGCTCAAACAGAACGAGAACTGAATGCAACGACTTCTCATACGCTTAAATTATTTTCCTTGAGATATGAGTTATTGCAGTTGTCATCAATCAATAAAATGTTATATGTAAAATATGTTAGTATTTAATCATATTCACGAATCACAATTTGTCTCATAGGGCTAAACAAGGTGAAAAAAAATACCCCCAACAAACTATTAACAGGGGGAAAACATGTGAGAGAGCCACAATTGAGGGATTCCTCTCCCAGGACATACAGATCGCCACCACGATCACGGTCCACAATCACGATAAGATGCCACCACGATCAGGATCCACGATTTCCACCGTGCTTTTAGCCTGAATGTCCGAGCTGTGATGCACGCACGAACGGGGCTCCAGGGGATATCAGAAAATTTAGGCTAAAAACCTGGTGGAAATGACACTGTTTCACGTGGTATTTGGATGTCGGGGCCAAAGTTATCTGTACAGTGTAGGGTTTAGGAAATCAAGTCTTTTCATCATCATTTAAGTCACTGACTAACTGTGATCTGATTGATGGTGAGGTACTGGTGTTGTTGAATGTTATTCTTCACTTTACGGCCGTATACAGGTCATAATTAAAGGGTTATTGAGGGCCTTTATAATAATATGGTTGCAATGACAATGACCAGATGCGTTTCATTAATGCAAGCCAGACACCAACCCACTCATCTTTCCTCTTTTAAAAGTAGTTGAGTTTACATCCCTTACCAACTTGGGGGGGGTTCGGTCCCCATTCTTGCCATCATGCGAAAAGTCCATCACCTCAAGTAACAACGTGTGCTACTGCCACAGCCTGAGGTGAAAGCTTGGGGTGTAAACATCAAGTCGGAAAGACACGGAGTGCTAAAGCAGAGTGCGACCTGTCCACTGCTCTGCTATCTGGCCCTATGCCTGGATTGAAGATCCAAATATTATGACACTCGATGTGACTGAGCGTACCTGCTGGTTACATTCTAACGGATCTGCACTGAGGCAAGGTGGCTTGTGTCTGTGTGACACCCCCCCCCCATTTTTTTTTTTGTCAGAACTGTTACTCACTGTTATATAACTGATAATATAGAGGCAGCTAATGTGCACTTGGTAAGAATGTGTGTGTGTGAGATTGTCATAAATGTGTGTTAAGCGACTCCATAGCTCATCATTTTCCTCAGCCTGAGCCACATCTGTTGCTGTTTAGATTGTTGAGGGGTATGACGAGATTAACCTGCAAGATGGATGGAGACATAGAGAGGGAGAGAGAGACAAGGGGGGAGAGAGAGTGAGAGAGGGGGAGGGGGGGGGGGGAGAGGGACCCTCATCAGCTGTGTTACAAATGTTTCATATGAGTGTTGGGAAGAGGTTGACCGTGCAGCCATTAACACGCTTCCTCAGCTGGGTGTTCATTTCAGTCTGCACAACGATATCCTCCAGTCTCAACCCTTGGACGAGGGTCACTTGCCAGAGGAGGATTTTTTTTTCTTCTGCCTCTCTGTTTTTTTATACTTCCTTCTCGGGCAGAGGGCTGGTGTAATAGAAAACAGACACAAGGCAGAATGTGAGGCATTCACAGCAGCGAGACCTCGCTTCTTCACAGAGGGAGAAACAGGATAAACAGAAGGTCTATACTCCTACAAGTTTTTCTCGTTGTTTCTCTTTTTTTTTTACTTTCAGAAGTTATCAATAAGTTTGCAAAGGCCAGGACGTAAGGATGGAGGTGGAAATCCTTGGATCGGATTGAGGGAATATCTAGAGAGGGCCGAGGAGACCTTCAGAATGGAACATACATGTACAGCTTTACCAGGTGGGTTGTGTCACTTACTGACTTCCTTCTAAAGAACCTATTTGTTCAACTATCCTGAATATAGACAGAGCTGTTTGTGGGATCCACTTTCGGAATGAATCCTGTTGAAATATATTTTCAAATACCACAATATGCTTCAGAGGCAAATCAATTTGTTTTTGTTTGTCCTAATTGATAAAATTCTGAATGAATTTACAGCAGAATAGATCTGCATGTGTGCTCATGATAAAATATCTGATCACAAAATAAAAATGTGTCTTAACCATACGCATAAAGCTAAGATATCGTTTGTCTACTTAACAGCCTCATCATCAAATTTTAGAAGTGATCCTTATGCAATTAAAAAACTCTAATGATTTTATCATTAAAATTATAATAGCTATTATTATTACTTAACATACAATTCATATTTTAATTTTTTTTGTAATATATGCTATATTTTTTGAAATATTTAAAAGCCCACAATAAATTCCTTTCTTTTCTTTTCTAAAATGATCCAGTGTAGCTTTTTGCAAAAATGACTAAATCCAAACCATGATCTCAAATTTAACCAGCTTTAGATTTGTTTTTAAAAGTATCGTTGCATTTACATATATGCTCTTAATTTAAAATAATAACTATTCATCTATAATTACATTAAATATTTAAACAGGGAAGTCTCCCTTGAGGAAGACAAAGACAACCTGGTTAAAATTGCAGCACCACAGCTAATTAGAGACAGACAATTAAACAACATTATAAAGCTGCACAACGGAATTGCTAAACCTATCACTCAGATATCTCAAGGTCACCCTCATGTCAGCAGTGGTTGTTATTGTACAAATTAGGCTGATCCTGTGACACGCAACTAAATCATTTGAACTCCAGTGTAAATCCTGCGATGCGGCCCTGCTGTCGTGCCATCCTAGGGCAGACGTGAGTTGCCCACCATAGCTGCCATCTGTCTCCTTGTGGTGGTCCTCCTCCCTGGCGTGAGCAGTTCTGGATCTGGAGGAGCGGCGTCACAGCGCAGCAACAAGCCTCTCTCCTGTTCACTCAGATGGCAGGGGAGATGGCACATCCCACACCGGGGAACACAGTGTCACAGTCATGAGATCAACATGACCTCTGTGGCTCTGGCCCGTGAATGAAGGGACAGAAGTACGACGCTTCTGTTAAAGCGCCAGGAGCAGTATGTTTCTGAAATGACACTCTCAGTGGAACATGCTATTGCTGTAACCACACAACTTAATTTGAGTTCAACTCCAGTTTCTTTCCTAAACACAACATATAGTGTGTTCAGCTACCACAAAGCTGGAAATCAGAGGTTTCAAAGGCATTTATTTCTTACCTGAATGAGCTTTTGTCTGTTTAATTTTATGTTTTCTTTTGTTGGGTTTGATATAATGTCCCTCTTTTTTCCGAGCCACCCTTTGTTTTATGCACACTATATGTATCAGCTTGAATGAAATGTTGCATGGCGTGTGTTGGGATGGAGCGAGTGAATGACATCACTGCTAACGTCAATCATCTCAAGCCTTTGTCCATAACGCTCAGACATGCGACCCGTTGAAGATGGATGCCCCCTTTACATCAAGAAGTCCTCAGCAGATGAGAATATTTCATGTTTGAGACATTTGCAAACATTTATTAAAACTAAACAGTAAGCTGACCAATTCCTTTTTGTAAAAATTAACAATAATGTAATATAAGAATGAATTACTGTCAGTGATTGTCTCTAATTTACTGAAAGTATAGGTCTAAAGTAGAATTGAGTTGAAATGGTAAACAGATTAATCAGTAAATTTATGGCAACTTGATAATTAATCGCACACTATTTTTATTTCTTTTTTTAGGAAAACTGCTGTTTTCAACTCTCAAATGTTGTGTTTGTCTTCTGTTTAAATAGAATGATTTTTCACTGTGATTGTTAGTACAGTTAACAATGCATTTTGAATGACTTTTTCAGTGTCCCACCATAACTTATAAGCTTTTCTTTCGTTTCTAATTGTTTCTGTGCAGATTCTAGTTGAAAAGCTTGAAAGACCAACATGAGCTGGAGCTTTCTAACTCGTCTCCTGGAAGAAATCCACAACCACTCCACCTTCGTTGGGAAAGTGTGGCTGACCGTGCTCATCATCTTCCGCATTGTGCTCACCGCAGTCGGAGGGGAGTCCATCTATTCGGACGAGCAGACCAAGTTCACCTGCAACACCAAACAACCGGGCTGTGACAACGTATGCTACGATGCTTTTGCTCCCCTCTCGCACGTGCGCTTCTGGGTCTTTCAAATCATCATGATCTCCACTCCCTCCATTATGTACATGGGTTATGCTATTCACAAGATTGCAAGAACGTCCGAGGTGGAGCGCAGGAAGCACCAGAGGCTCTGCAAAAAGCTGCCACCTCATTCCAGATGGAGGGGGAGCCACCACCTAGATGATGTGTTAGAGCAGGAGGAAGATGACGATGCCGAGCCAATGATCTATGAGGATACTCTGGAGGTGCAGGAGGTCAAACCTGAGCCAGTCAGCAGCAGCAGCAGAAAAGATCAACCAAAACATGATGGCCGCAGAAGAATTATGCAAGAAGGACTGATGAGAATCTATGTTCTTCAGCTCATGTCACGAGCTATTTTTGAAATAGCTTTCCTTGCAGGACAGTATCTCCTCTATGGGTTTCGTGTTAATCCTTCATATGTATGCAGCAGGATTCCCTGTCCGCACAGCGTGGACTGTTTCATCTCTAGGCCCACAGAGAAAACAATCTTCCTCCTCATCATGTATGTGGTAAGCTGTCTTTGTCTAGTGTTAAATGTGTGTGAGATGCTTCACTTGGGAATCGGTACTTTTCGGGATACACTTCGCATGAAGAGGAATCGGGGTCGACGGACGACCTACGGCTACCCCTTCTCTCGCAACATCCCTTCCTCCCCTCCAGGCTACAATCTAGTGATGAAGACAGACAAACCTGGCGGAATTCCCAACAGCCTCATCACCCATGAGCAGAACATGGCTAACGTGGCCCAGGAGCAGCAGTGCACCAGCCCGGACGAGAACATCCCCTCCGATCTGGCAAGCCTGCATCGGCACCTACGGGTTGCCCAGGAGCAGCTTGATATGGCCTTTCAGACATATCAGACCAAAAACATCCAGCAAACCTCCAGAACCAGTAGTCCTGTATCGGGGGGAACTATGGTAGAGCAAAACCGAGTCAACACAGTGCAGGAGAAACAAGGGGCAAGGCCAAAATCAGCCACAGAGAATGCTGCGACTATTGTAAAAAACGGAAAGACCTCTGTCTGGATCTAGAAATGAATACAAAATTGAGTCTATTAATAATAAAAAAAACATTTAAGACTCCAGGACTGCCCTCGGAAACTGGAGGATGTGTGAGTATGTATGAGATGTGACTTTGGACAATAACAACTGCGAATTTCAGTCACACTGGCTGAAGGAGTACATAACACAGTATGCTTATAGTTTTTGTAAAAAAAAAAAAATACACATGATGGAATGATCAAATCCAGACACCAGATGAATCTTCTCTGTTACTGTAGTGTGTCATTTCGTGCTTGCCATAGCTTTCAGACATGATTAACATATGCTTACTCTCTTTATCTTTAATTCCAGCTAAAATCTCAAAGTTTATTGTATATTATATAGTATATTATCTGATCTACCCTTGACTGCTGCTTAACTGGATTTATTTGAAGAAATTTAACATTGGAAGTGTGTGATTGTACCCTGGGGCCGAATTTGAAAATGCAATACAAAACACTGTATCAACGCATAACGTGTCATTCCTGAAGCGTGATGATTGTTGTTGGAACGATGCATGATTGAAATTTGGGGAGTGATGTTTGGATGAGTGTCACTGAAAGAAGAAAAGAGGTAGAATATTTTGCCGACAGATTCATTATTTCATTATCATTTTTTATGATAAGGGTGATAGAACAGGGCTGCGTCACAGGAGGCTCCCCTGGTAAACATTTGCACAGTGTGACGTCTTCGGTCGTTGCGTGCAAAGCCTTTATCTATTCCATGTTTTCCAAAGAGTTAAGTGAAGAGAAAATCTGATTATTTTAAAAAACAAATACTGATTTCTTCTGTTCATTCCGAAGCAGATGATGCATGCTGTACAACTGGGAACATAGAGTTCATTTAGGCTACGGTAGAGATCCCATCCTTTGCTATTCAGTTTGCTTACAGTTATGTTGTGTTTAGGCATGTAGTCTTGAAGATGATATAATTAGTTATTCTGTCACTGAAGCAGAGTATGTTTCTAAAACTGTTTTTAAAGTAATATTTACCCCTGCCTCCACTGTTGTCATACTTCAAAGTGCCTAAGATTTTGAAAGACTGTTCTGGTATTTTATTCATGAAGAAATAAATGTATTTAAAACCTCTGACTTCTTGCTTCATAGTAGCTGTCTTGTCGTGTGAATGAACACTATATGGGATGTTCAGGATGAAAGTTTTAATCAAAGTCAAATAAGTTGCGGGGTCACAGCAAAAAGAAAACCATTCAAGTTTGTGACAAAAAAGGATCAGATTAAAGCCAAAACAAAATATATTGTAGCCCTTACAACGACAATGACAAATTGTAATAGCTCAACCCTAACACAACATGTGTATGAACTAATAAATCACACAGCATATTAGCATCTTAAATATGGGGAAATACCATGAAAAGGAGAAATGTACCCTAATGCTGTGCCCACAAGATATTTATTTTAAGAAGATGTTGGTGTTTTAATCACTCAGATGGACACAGCCCCCAGATTTGTATCATAGCATGGATACATCTCAGCTGATTCAAGTTGTATTTTCACCTTGGATGTCATGCTATGAAATTCGTATTGCTCTTGCATAAAGACACAGGATTGTCTTTGCATACTGAAGGACAACAGGCTCAGCCAATGGAAGGACTATGCAGATATAGGCTGTGTCACTGACTTTGTCCAACAACAATTACAGGGTCTGGGGAAGATGCATGGATATAGTAGTATTAATGGCTTCTCTTGGAAAATTATTAGGCTGAATATTAGTTGTGAACAGTGGGAATAATTCATGTATAATGATTAGGTGTTAATATGATGAAACATGTACAGCTGGGGAGTTTAACTAAGTCAATTTACTCAAATACTGCAGGCTTGCTTAAGTAGGGTATTACTGCAACTTCAATACTTATATTTAAAGTCCATAATTAAGTATGTGCCTTGAGGACTTTCTCTAGTAATGGAGTATTGTAATAGTGTGATTTAACTTTTACTTAAGTAAATTTACTGAAGTACTTGATTTGAATAGTTCTTCCACCACTGAACATGACTAAACATCATATCAGGTATCTAAAGTGCACTGACCTGTTGATGGATGAGTAAGCTGTTTCAGTTTACTCATGTATGTTTTTAAGAAGACCCGAATAACATTAAAGATGTCTGGAATGCACAATGAATCCGACTTGTGTCCAACCCAAATGTACCCTTTGGATTCCTAAATGTGCTGTACTCTCACCCAGAGTTATGGGACACGGTGGACAGTGCCAAGCTATTTGATTAAGAGGAGCTGCTGGATATGTGCAAAGGGCAATGTGTGTTTAGCAGTTGTGTTAACAGAACGGGTTCTTATCCAAGCACCAAGTCAATTGCACTAACTTTGTTTCAAAAATAAATCTAGATTACATATATTTTTAGTTTTCTGTTGGGATGTGGCCCTTCCCTTTAATTTGGTTACAAACAGACTTTTCAATATTTTACCTTTTAATAAGGTACATATGTTGTTCAGTAACTACAGTTGGGTCTGCATGTTTATTGTTTGTACCTTTTCTTCTGTATTTCATGAGGGTTAATGAGCACTGCAAGGTTTGTATGACATTTTAGTGCATCATATGTTGCCTCGTCAGCGTTTCGCCATTATGATTAACAGGAAGTAGTTATTCTTCTGGTTTCCCATGTATTTCTCTGAAAGTTCTTCATTCTATATTCTTATTTCTTTATGTTGTTTCGTTAAAGGAGGCTTGCAAAGTCTTGATCTTACTTTCTCTAACAAGTGATGTTTTCTTTCTGTCTCGTCTCTAGTCTGATGACTATATAGACTGGATATACTATAGAGCAATATAAACAACTAATGAATAGGCCTATCACCGAATACACTGTTTTCCCTCAAAATTAACAAACTCTTGAAAGCTCTTAATGTAACCTAATGTTCTTTTTTCTTGTCATTACTAAACAGATATTAACTTTCTGTGCTCAACAAAAAAAATGAATAAAGATTTTAACTTTCAGGACTTCAGTGGCTCCATAGAAAGGTTAAGCAATTAAAGCAAATATTAAGTAAGACACCTTTTTATCAGGGTTGGTGTTTTCAGATTCCCAAAATTACTTTTGGAGACAACCAACCGTTTTCTGTGCCTTTATATACAGATAGATATGAAATGCCACTTGGAATAAACTCAGAGTTTAATTTTATTCTATACACAACAAACCTTATCACCATTTTACAAATAAGTTTCAAAGTCATTGTTTCCACTCCCAAGCAGAGCCTATGACTAAGTATAGCTATAGTTAACATTATATTCATTTCCACAGTCTACTTGCCATTAACAAATCAAGGACACCACATGCAATTGCACTAGCTTTGTTTCAAAAAATGAATCTAGATTTCATATATTTGTAGTTTTATGTTGTGATATGGCCTTTTCCTTGAGTTTTGTAAAAACAAACTTTTCAATATTTTACCTTTTAAAAAGGTACATATGTTGTCCAGTAACTACAGATGGGTCTGCATGTTTATTGTTTGTACCTTTTCATCTGTATTTCATAAGGGTTAATGAGCACTGCATGGTTTGTATGACATTTTAGTGCATCATATGCTGCCTCGTCAGCGTTTCGCCATTATGATTAACAAGAAGTAGTTAATCCCTTACCAGCACTGAATATATTCCTCAGGGCAGGAAACCTACCAGAAGTGGACATAAGTTTAGGATTATCTGAGGCCATATGCTGATGCGATAATAATGAAGCTTGTAGACCTTAATTATTTATAATAATTATTACATAATGGTATTTACTTTGTCTTGAAGCTATGACTGATAATTGTGTGTGTTTTGTGTATAATCAGAGGTCACACTGATACTTTTCTCTGTCATTTTTTTCCTCTATGCTTAAATAAATACCACACACTTAATCACAGCAGAATTTTGAATTGGGGGCATCGAAAGTGAAATTTAAGTGGAGCCTGTATTAATTTCTCTTAGAAAGGTTATGGAACCATAATATCAGTTTCCTCTGCATACGCTTTGACGAAATCTTTGCTGTTATAACATAATTTAACTCATTAAAAATAGGGGGGTATTTTTAGTACAACATTTTGTTCACTTCATGAACTGCAATTCAATAATAGATAATGAATCGTTTATGGATGCTATATTGTTCAGTAACCCACTGATAAGAGCAATTGTTGGGTATGGTTTTAAATTGTTTTACATTGTGCTTCATTAGAATGTGCATATCTATCTAAGCAATATGCTGATGTGATGAAAATGACGCAGAGTCTTAGTATTTTGTGCGTTTTGTGTATAATCGAGTTCACTTAAAAGTTGTATATGTAACCTACTGTTCTCGTTTTTGTCTTTACTACGCAGATGTGTGCACAACAAAATAAATAAATAAAGATTTTAACATTCAGGACTTAAGGGGCTCCATAGAATGGTGCAGCAATTAAAGCAAATATTAAAATAAATCACAGTGTATCAGGGTGGGTGTTTTCAGGTCTGAATGTTTAATGTATATTGAAAGACATTTAAATTCATGGGGAAAAAATTGGTTGAAAAAAGAAATACCAAAAATGTCGCAACCCCCTGCAGTACCTCTGCGGACCCCCTAGGGGTTGCGGACACCCTGTTGAAGACCTCTGCCCTTGACTCTTAACCTCACCTTAACTATCCCAACCAAATGCCCAACTCTAACCTAAACCTAATTCTGACCTAACCCAAAAAACAAGTCTTATCCCCCATATAGTCCATTACCGGGGCCAGAAAGTGAGGACCAGCTAAGATATCCCCACTCGGTTGCAGTCTCAAACTGGTCCTCAAAATACACATGGCACACACACTCTCTCTCTCTCTCTCTCTTTATCTCACGCAGCCCCCCCCCCCCCCCCCCCCCCAAACACACAGAGTCCCTCTCGCACACGGACACAAGCTGTCTCTCTTACACGCGCACGCACAACGGCACACACTTTTTCTCTCACGCACACACGTGGGTTCCAATGTTATCGCGAGGTGCATTGTGGGATTTCAAAATGGAGCCCTTCTTGCCTCAGTCAAACGCCATGTCCGGTGTTATGTAGCCGTCGTTTGGTGCTTGGGAAGCGGACTGACTGTTACATCGTGACCCCCACCGCTGCCAGCAGACAGTGAACAACATGGCGGTTTGGTGCGTCGCCAGCAGAGCGCTCACATCCAGCGGACGTCTCGGTGTTTATGCCACCGGTCGGTATTTGTGCGTCACGTCGCTCTCCGGAGCCTCCGCTCCAGCAGGGACCCGAGTCCGACGGTGTGAGTACAGCCGGGACACGACACCTGTCCCGGGTCCGTTTGTGTGTCACCAACTCTCTCACAGGAGCCTGCTGAAGATCCAGGGCCCGGACACGAGCCCCTTTCTCCAGGGGATCATAACCAACGACATGGGGCTGCTGGAGGAGCCGGGACCTGGAGCCATGTACTCGCACATGCTGAACGTCCAAGGGAGGACACTGTATGACGTCATGTTGTACAGGTACAGTGGGAGACAGCGGGCTGTTTAAACCTCCCAGGAAGCGCCAGGGTGTGTGCACGCGCTTATCTGTGTAATGCACTTGTTGGCAGTGGTCGCCTGTTGGCAACGTGTCCTGTTTAGAGAGCTGCTGCTGCTGCTGAGTGTCCTGTGAGCCTCCAGGTTTAAGTCTCCCTGTCCAAGCCACCTTCAACTGGGCACTTTCAAAACAAGAGACAGTTCACTCTTCACTTTCAAATACAGTTTTATCATTTCTTCTCAACCGTCTGGGAAACGGTGTCCTCTCACATGACCCCCAGCATTTAAAATACCCTCAATAACGCCACCACCAGTGGACTTTCCAGATTCACATAAGGTGGTCACAGCCTTTTAACCACTCAAATTGAATCAGGTAATCCTCAAAACTGATCAAATGTTGGGGAAATTCCCTCAAGTGGATGTCGAAATTCACATTCAAGAGGCCAAGACATGTTTTGCGATGCCCTTTGACCAATGAAACGTATCAGTTAGTCCAAGTGAATGTTGAACAAAATTTGGAGTAATTCCTGAACAAATGCATAATTAATTATTTTGATTTAGTGTTACTGATTTAATGCTTTAATAGTATTTTATTTTGCTTTACTGGAACACCTTTCCTAATCATTCTTTTCACGAGGGATGTAAACATGTGATATGACAAAAAAGAGCTCTGATGTGGCATGTTCACCAGCACCCACAAAAATCTAAAATAAATTGTGGATTCTCTTTTTTTTAACATGCACTCAACTTTGGTGTTTTACCTTTCAGTCTGAAAGAAGCTGATGCTGGACATGGCATTTTCCTGGAGTGTGATGCTACTGTCAAGGACTCGATCTTAAGACACTTGAAGGTGTACAAGATTCGGAGAAAGGTCAACATTAGCCCCTGTCCAGAACTCTCTGTTTGGGCGGTGCTCCCCCAGCAATACATCTCTGGCCAGGAGGCCAGCAAACCCGAGCTGTCCTCCCCTGAAAACACTCTGGTATGGGAGGCTGATCCTCGAACTCAGGAAATGGGCTGGAGGTTGGTGTTGGACAGTAAAATTGACCCTTGGGATATCATTGCATCATGTCAGAAAGGTGACACAGAGGATTATAACAGACATCGCTACGCAATAGGTAAGACTGGTTTGTAGTTAAGTACATACAGGACATTGGAGGACAAATGTGGTGAGAAATGTAGATTTGTGTCAACACGTGATATTGAAATGTTGTTTGTCTCCTCTGCTGTCATTGTTGTCCAGGACTTCCAGAGGGAGTGAAGGACCTCCCTCCAGGGGTGGCACTGCCACTAGAATCAAATCTCGTCTACATGCAGGGCATCAGTTTTAGCAAAGGCTGCTACATCGGCCAGGAGCTCACAGCCAGAACCCATCACACGGGGGTGATTAGGAAACGCCTGATGCCGGTGCGCTTGTCAGCTCCACTGCAAAACCTTGAGGAAGGAGCTGCAGTGCAAACGCAGTCAGGCAAGCCAGCTGGGAAGTACCGAGCAGGGATAGGAGAACTGGGTCTGAGCCTCATCCGAACGGCTCATGCAAACGAGGTGTTGACCCTCAAATGTTCTGATGACAACACAGTGACACTTAAGGTCTCTGTGCCAGACTGGTGGCCTAAAGATGTGGAAATTAACTAAAGGCTGTGACATACATCACATGTGACAGATGACTTGCAGACAGAACTCTGAAGTACAATATGTAAACAAATTTACAGATGTCTGGCACTAACGTATATTTGTGAGATTTGTTTTCACTTTGCAATAAAATCAGATTTTTATAGTGATCCCCCCCCCCCCCAATATGAAGTATTTATTAGATATTGTTAAAAGATTTGCTCTAGGTTCATACAACAGCGTGTACCAACTGTCATATGGTATTAGAAGTCTTAAATCTCAAGATAAAAGTCTCAATCAACGTGTGTATTTTTTTAAATTTATTTATCTATTCATCTTTCAGTGCAAAAAAATCTATTTCAAACATTCACAGGCAACATTTGAGATTGCAATACTTCTCAAACCAAACTCAAACAAACACCTATTATCTTTTTTACTCCAAACAAATTGGCACTTCAAGCTCTTTCCAGGTGACTATACATTGGCGGGACCACGAAGAACATCTTATTCCTGATAAAGGAGATGCTGCCCTCTTGTGGTTTGAATGGTGTCCCGAATTTGCTGTAGCATGGTTTCCGGCTGCAGAGCCAGTGTTGAATGATCGAGCCGCTTAAAGTCCTCATTGCAGAGTAGACATTCAAGTACGTGAGCCACTCTCTGTAGGTCGAAGGCAGCATGGTAAGGTCCGAGTGTGGTAAGCGTCTCCGAGAGATGCCGTGGGTAATCGGGGGAATCCCCGGAGGAGCAAGCGTTGAGGAAGGCCATTCGGTTGTCAGAAATTATTTTCAGGAACGAGGCAAATTCAGCAAAATTTATACCAGAGCAAGCCTTCATGATGACCTGAATTGAAACACACAACAAATAACTTACTTGTTGTTTGCATACAGGGCAGCAGAATGTTTCCACAGTGGCGAACACACAAACAGACTCACACAGATCAATCTTATCTGAAAAAAGAATGTGTACCTGACAGTGCTGATGCCAGGAATCCATCGTGTTTCTCCACTCGTCTATCTCTTTTTGAACAGATGACAGCTCATTCTGAAGGAACTGCCACATGATGTCAACGTTGCAGCCATTCAACCAGTTGTGATTAATAGAGATGGTATCTTCCTGTAAAAAAATACACAATCTTAAACTGCTGATGCTAATAAAACAGTTTTGCGCATCTGAAATAATCTCTTTTTTTTTTTAATACTTTTGCTGTCGTTCTATGCTTCTAATTTACCTCTACAGTTCTTACCAAATTATAAACTTGATGATGCCAGCCACTGGGCACAAAGATGATTTCACCAGCCTCTTGAATAATCTCAAGAGGTTGACAGGCTTTTTCGCAGTGTGGGTAAAGGCCTTGGTCTTGAAGTTCCGACGATGTCACGTCGTAAGGGAGGTTGCCATGAGAGTCTCGTAAAAACTCCTCCTGACCTGGGGGATAAAGGAGCCATTTCTTCCTCCCACAGATGTTTGCTGACCAACTGTAGGAGCGGAACACATCGGCGTGGAAAGGTGTCCTACAATAAAAAATTTAAAAGTTAATCTCGTTATCTTCTGAATCACATGGAACTAAGATCTCAGGCTCTGCTAATGTAATGTTCAATATTTCCTACCATGAACCTTTAGGTCCCATGTAAACAAAGCGGTAGTCATCCAACTCGAGTGTATCCCAGTATTCATTGAGCCAGTCGGAAGAAAAAAAGACTGGTGTGGCGTAAACACTGTGTTCTGCAAAGTCCCTGAGGGAAAACCACAGCGGTCAGTTACACATATTGCAGACAACTTTCACAAAAACAAAAATGAGACTAGTATCAAGTGAATAAAATGTACACCTTGACATGTGCCAGTCTTTAAGATAGAGACATCCTTTAGGTGACGAGTGGCCATTTTGGATGTACTCTTTCCAGTAGTGTATAAATTCTTTGAAAGGCATTACTTGTTTGGGGTTTGCATTGTACTCCTTTGCATTGCAGTTTGCAACAGGAACGGGAGTCTCATCTGTAAGAGAGGAGAAAAATGCATTAGATTACATGTATATCAGCAGGAGCATGATGATACATGATAGTTAATGCACTGGGAAGACGATTAATTACCAAACTCTTGCAGCAGTTTCTGGAAATGAGGCTTCCCTTCCTCTGTCACCCACTGTTTTCTACACTTCCAGTCCTCTGTAAACCTCCTGGAAAACATGCACGGGTGATTGGGGAGCAGGTATTTCTTGAAAAACTTGGAATAGCTCAGCTCCTTGTCGATGTAGTCCACGAAGTGTGACGACCAGAACTGCTCGTACGACTGCCGGGGCATCTTGACCAGGCTGCTGCAGTTGCGGTACGCCTCCCGGTCCATGATGGTAAACAACAGCTGGGCTAGCCTGTTAGCGAGGTTAGCTGTCACCGTCCGGACCGCGACGCACACAAAGATACAAAAGCGTTTCTAGCTGCGTCTTTTCTCCTATTTGCTGTTAAATCGATTTCATAATAAGGTAAGAAAACCTACATTATGTCAAAGGGGGTTATTTTTATATGTTTCACAACAGGTCGCCTCATTCGACTCCATCTCAAAGACGACAGGTCCCTGGACGTCGCACACGCACTAAAGCCGTTTATAGTGTTTCAAGATTACCTATTAATATAAAGCTGCAGTTACCTGAACGTTGCATATTATATTAGCTTATTGGCTAGCTACACAAAGCTAACAATATGTCTTTCCCCAGAAGTGGCCCGTCGCTGTTGTAGCCCGTTTTAGCAGCGGCATTTTCAAGTCGGACAGTAAACACTGACGTACTCATGTGCGACAAGGTTGTGGGGGAGGAAATCGTTGCAGCTAATCCATTAGCTTTATAACATGGGTATTTATATAACGATGCACGCTGTATTTGCTAAGTTTTTAGCAATAAATAGCGAACGACATATTTCCCGTTTTAAACAGCAACATTTTCAGGTCGGACAGTAAACACCGACGTACTCGTGCGCGACCCAACTTCCGTTATAAACATCTCCGTCCGTAGAGTGAAGACCCAAAGGGGGGACATAATGGCGAGTAATGTGGTTTTGTACGGTTGTTACCCACTCAGAGAAAGTGACATTAGCTAAAAGGCTTTTAATACACTTGTAATACGGTTATTTGGGTGGAAACCTGAAGCTGCCTGTGTGTTAATGTTACGAATGTATGTTCCCTCCTACTTAGAACCGTGTCTTTATGATGTGATAAGAGGCTGAAACAGTGCATATGAATGGCACTGGTGTCGTATTGAATCTGATCCCTTCTATTCCAGGTGTAATTGGTGTGCCAAAATGAGCCGGGACACTCCCATCCACAGCTGGCCGGGCTCCTACTACATCAACAGTGAGAAACGATGGGAAAATGGCACCCTGTCCATCACCAGAACCACAGTCTGCTTTGTCTCCAATCAGACCAAGCAGATCCTCGTCAGCTTCCGCCTCTCCCACATCGTGGAGATCAAGATGGAGTCGTCAAGCTTCATCTACAGCACTCTCACGGTGCTGGAGGAGGACCACGTGAAGCACTGGTTTGGTTCCCTGAAGCCCAACAGGGTGGTGGTTTTTAATGTGATGGAACATTTCTGGAGAGAACTCCTCCTGCAGCCGAGCTCAGGGGCCCGTGGGGCTGAGCCTCAGCCCTCTAAGGGCAGAGAGCTGATCGGCCTGGTGGCCGGGGCCCAGAGGAGATTGGAGGACACTGGTAGAGTCCTCAGCCACCAGGGAGAGCAGTTTGATAACATGATGCAGGGACTGGAGAAGATCGACTCTGATCTGGGCGTGGCTGACAAGTATGTATCTCTATATTCACTTAAATTTGATACATCTTATATTTTAAACCTTTTTTCTGTGTTGCTATACGATCAAATCCTCACAAATGTTCTGGTCCGTCTTATCTGTTGCAGACTCCTGTTGGAGCTGGAGTCTCCCCCCTGGTGGCCTTTTGGTAAACTCCCCTGGAAGACTCAGCAGGAGGCCAAAGCTGAAGACGCTGCGAGAGCCGCCACGTCTGCTGCTGCTTCAGCCAGCAGGGAGTCTGGTAGAAATAAGGTGATCTCAAGCATCCCAGCTGTAGTGTCCAAAGGAGGAGACTCAGACTTGAAACCAGGCTGCTTGTTGGTGCTGGTGTCCGCGTTGGAGGTGCGAGACACAAACTGCCAGCTCATCCATCGCTTTGAACGAAATGAAGTCGATGAAATCAGGGTGACGAGCCCTTACGAGATCTCAGTGAGACAGCGGTTCATCGGGAAGCCAGATATATGCTACAGGTTCCTGTCTGCCAAGATGCTTGAAGCCTTGTCGGTGCTCGAGATTCAGTACAAGAAGAAGATTGAGTTCACAAGCGAATTCACTGCTTTCCAGGCAACTCCACTTTCATCTCCATGTGGCAGAGAAGGGACAAGCTATAGTGACGGTAAGGAGGAGAGATATTTCAGTCATCTCCATGTCTAGAATAAGTTTGACCACTGTGAGGCAGTAAAGCTCTACATGTCCACCTCTGGATGTTTTTGAGAGCGCGGCCTTGTGTCAAGACGCGGCATCCACATGAATTTCAAACAAGGTCATTTCTGTATCTTCTTGACAGAAATGTGTTTTGATGAATGACTTCACCCTGATTCCCTCAGTTGCTGTGCTTTGAGTTTACAGTCTGGTTTCCTCATTGACAACATATGTACTCTGCACTTTTTCACCATCTCCACCCATGGAGTCAGGTTTGTTGCAGATGTGCCAAGACACAGAGCTCCCACTGGAGGTCCCGGCAGGAGAGCTGTCCCAGTTGCAGGTGCATGTCCTCCATTCATCTGTCAGTCAGGCTGAGGCCCAAGAGCTCAAACAGGTGAGGTCCAGTTGGACAAGTCTTCTATTGCCTGTGTGACTCAATGACTTTCACTGCTGTTGCATTTAGATTTTTCATATTTGCATATTTACTGACAAAATACAAAAGCCATGTCTGTGCGTACAGGCAACTGATTGTCTTGGCAGCCGTTAGAGTAACATGTACTTTGATCGCTCCATTCCAAACCACGATTCATCATAATGATTTAAATGTTTTATCCTGTGTGTTTAAAATGTTATTTGGTGAGACCACAGACCAAAGTCCATCCTGGATTTAAGAGAGGAAAAGAGACATGGTCAGTCATTTGCTCAGACTGAGCAGCGTCTTTCCATTCAGAAGCTCCCAAGACTGAGAACTGTTACAGACACGGTCTGTGGTGGCAAGAGCTACACAGTGACGCAAATTCAGACCTATGATTCAGACAATGTTTGTGTGTGCGTGTCACACACTATTACAGGTTGCTTAGAATAAGTAATGGGAAACCTTCAGCAGGCTACTCACATTGTATTTAGATGAGTGAATGAACGATAACAGTCTACAATAGCTACATTTGTTGAGGTTCTGCTACTTGTTTACCAAATTATATGATGCTTACTTGATATCAGGGTGGACCAAACAAGTTAACACCCACAGAAGCAACTAAACAGTGAAGCACTGCTAGAAAAATGGGAAATGTCTCATAGAACTATAGTCTGGCTAATACTGTATTTATGATGGCAGATATTAATACATTTAAATTTACATCATCTGATATATGTGGACAATGATCCCTCAGAGATGTTTTTAAAAACAGAACAGGCCGGACGTATTACAATGGAAAAATCAACATTTAAAACTGCTAAAATTAGTTGATAACAACCATACAAAATAAAAATTATGTTTGCCTAACTAAAATTGCAAATCCCTCTACGAAGAGTAATAGCAATGACAGGTTGAAGTCAACCATTCAGATTATGATTGACATATAGATGTTTATTCATTTGAGGCCTGAGAAATACTGGGGATTTAATCCACCTTCGTTTAAGCAATTCAGGCGTGACTCATCTCAAATGAGGCACTGTCAACACCTTTTACCATATGTGTAGTTAATTATTACACATAATCACAACGCATGGAGGTGTAATGGCGATTTTGCCCCTATAATCATTTTTCAGATAGATTTATCGCAGCACTAACAGCACTTGGTCTGTTCATACAACTTGACTTGTCTTTGGCATATTGTCTGCAGCTGATAATGATTCAGACATGAAAGGCTGCTGCCATATTTGAGTTAATGCTACGCTTATGTACACTACACACACACACACACACACACACACACACACACACCCTACTCTTCATGTCAAGATTAGAATCTGCAGTAGGGAAACTTGTACAGAGGGTCACTGGTTTTAATGTCTTGCCCTAAGTGCTTTTGCAAATATTCCACTTTATATTTGCATTGTTATTGTTTGAGGTTGGAAATTCCAACTTGTTAAAGGCACAAACTGGTTCATTCATAACTGATAAGCATTTCTCTCTTTTTTTTGTACTGTATGTCTTCAAACAGACCTGAAGTCACCCCACTAATGCTAATGACACATGGAATTTGAGCTCATATGTTTTTTTTCTATTAGTTGTAGACTAAATGTTTAATTTTTTACCTTTCTACATGACTTACAGTCCTCTAGCCTTTGTTTAAGCAGCAGCTAAAAATATTCATTTTTCTGTGTTTTCCCTTGACACACAAAAACCCAGTGCGAGGTGTGATTCAGTTACTCTCCCAGTAGATATTGTAAAGTCACAGTCCTGAGGGAGTGTATACAGTTGTTCCATGGTGTGTATTGACATACTGTCTGTTTTTCTAACTTCTGTCTGGACCAGTTTTAGTGCTCAGTTGCAGTGTCCGCATATAACGGACACGAGCTGACATAATGTCAGTGGGTGTACGAGTGGGTGTGTGAGAGCATATGTAGCATACCATAATATTAGTTTAGAAACTATGGTGGTGGGGTTTGGAGTGAGTGTTTATTAGGTTTTGCTTGGCACATCACAGTGTATTTAAGTTGTTCGTTCCATCAACCTACATAGTTGTTGGACCATTGAGATGAAGTTGCAATTTTCTTTAAACCAACTGAAAGCAGCAAACAAGCAGTATTGTATGATATCACTGGTCCCAGCAGACAAGCCAAGACCTCTGTGAATTTATTCTCTAGATTCATATACTGCATAATATAAACTATTATTATACTGAATCAAGATAAGGGTAGAGTTTTTAGCATCGATGTGTAACATGAAGCTGCAGGATATTGTCTTCAAAACCAAAGGGAGAAGAAAGAACCTTTTAATTCAATCAAAATCTCACTCGCAACGAATCCTCTTTCTCTGTCATCAGCACACTCAGTCTCTAACCCACTGACCCCGTCTTCACACCTCTGCACTCATGGTCCACATGTCCCTGGCTGCAACTGCTCACCAATTTTATCATTAAATCCACTTTTATTTGTGTCCTGCTCCTTAGTTGTTCACTGGGGGCTGTTGTGCAATAGCGTTAACAAATGATGTGTGTCTCTAAAAGTGTGTACTTATCTGTTTGTGTGTGTGTCCACGCAGATGCTGATGCAGCTGAAAACCCTTGCCCTGGAGGCAGAGACGGAGCTGGAACGGCAGGATGAAGCTCTGGACGTCCTCAGCAGCTCCACAGACCGAGCCACCATGCACATAGATAAGCACACGTGCCGTATGAAACGACTGCTGTAGCTCTGAAAGCCCAGCTGATGCACAAGGTCCCGACGTCCCTCCTGAGAAATGCACTGTAAGCTTCCTCATTGTCCTCGTGGGATTGGTACATTTAGAGAACATTACACAACAGCAGCAGGGACAAGAATATTCTCTATAATTGTACATTATATCCTTATTGCGTTTGATCTTACAATTGCAGGATGCGGTAGTGTTCGGCTAACAGTTAACAGTAATCAACCAAATCCCTGAGATTTGCACCATAATTAAGTCTTTAAAACACATGTAAGCATCTCTTTATTTTTATTTTGTTTTACTATAAGTGAAAGTGAGTTATTTATAGGCTTCGTGGGCTCGTACATTTGGACGGTTTCTATCTGCGGTCGGCCTTTTGAATGTGAGTCCTGCAGCACTTAGCAGCTGTGGATCTCTTTATTTTCCCTGGAGAGGAAGATGTGCTCTGAAGTTGACCTGTAGTTGTTGGAGTTCCATGATAAGTGTCACTTGCTCAACAGAAGAGGAAGAATCACAATGTTCAGTAATTGGTAATGTGTTTATGGCCTGGTTCGGTGTATTGAACCCTATTGGTAATGTTCGGGGTGGGAAGACAGTGAGGGATCATGACAGGACAAGCCTGAATCCTCAGTGCCTGTGATGCTCCCCCAGTGGAGCTGGCAAGTGAACACAAATAAAGCTGATGACTGTGTGTTTATCAGACACAGAACACTTTACACCCTCCACCGACCCAGCGGGAGTAATCAATGACAGCAAAAACAGGAAAGGAAAAAATTGACATTGGAAAGCAAAGAAGAAAATGTATTCTCTCTGCACAAAGGAATTCAAAAGAAATTGCATGTTTATGTAACTATAAGTAAAACAGAAGAGATACGGAAACATGATGAAATAGGATTTTTTATTAAATAAAATGACAAATATTAATCGAACGGATAATGTTTCCTCATATCATCAGAGGAGTTTCTGCTTTTCTGTTGTATCGCTATCCTAACTTTTTAAAGACGCATTTCTGTCTTGATGAGTTGTCTTTCAGGTCCAAAATCCCTGTGACTTAATGTTGCATGTCTGAATGTTACGGCTTTGTCCTGCATTAACTGGAAATGTCTCTTCATTATCAACAAGACTGTAAATGTGCAAGTAGCTCCTGGGATTCGTGGAAGCAGACAATATCATTCATGAAAATGAAATACACATATCAATGCTAAGGTCCATATCTACTGTATATGCTATGCTTAGAGGACTGATAATATTCTAACTCCTTATTATCTGTAAAGAACTGACATATTGTAATTCTGTAATTTTACTGTGGTCTGTTATCACTGTGAACTTGTAATTAGCCCTTTGTATCTGTACCATGTTTGAAATATGGTATGGTTGCAGATTATGCCAAATTAAACTGTAACATAACTAAATTATTGAATAGAAGGGAAAAAAGTACATCTGCATCTTTTTTATGACAAAGAAAATACTAAAGGTAGCAGCAGAATAGACACTGTAAGTCTTTGGAATTCATTCATCTTATCAGCTAAGAAGATGTCACCATTCAAAGTCTATAATAACAAACAATTTAGAATAAAATAAAGTATCAAAGGATCATACTTGAGGTCATTAGTTTGTTATTCAGCTACTCTTTGGTACCTGTTGCATTTCTCAAGGGGCGGTTTTAGTTTCTTTCAGTTCGTTGTTTTGGTCGACTCTCAAGCAAAAATGTGATAAACCAACAGTGTGTTACCTTCATAGCACCAAATGGAAAACAGACAAAGTTAGCCGGTGGACACATGTGACCCACGGAAGTTTGCGACGACCAAATAACAGCAAAAGTTTAATATCCAAATAAATTATGGTTTAATCATTCTCGACTGAAAAATTAACAGAAGCATTTTAGAAGCATATTTTAAAATTGTTCTCCATAATACACACAAACTGTACTGTAAAGAATATTTTGAGTTGTATTAATGGGCCTGAGTCAAAAGTAAAATGTTCATCCCCAAAAAATAAATACAATACTCTTTTGTTTGCTCTAGACATCGTCAAATATTAAATTAGAAAGTTTGTTAATTACTGATTCTGCCACCGTGGACGCTGTTGTTGTGGAAGTGGCTCACCTAGTACACTCTGCTGTTATAACATCTTGTTGGCATCAGCTGACCCCCCCCCCCTTCATGGTGGCAGTGCATCAGAATTGACTTGGCAAGCGGTTAAGCACCCAAAGGGGATTGAAAGACGGCCGACAGCCTCACTCAACAGCCTGGTTCCCCAGTTAGCATGAACCTATCACTCGTGTAAAACAGCCAGCCATGAAGGACGGGAGACTGAAAGCACAAACACACGATATGTCCCTGACGTTATGAAAGGTTTTTCAACTTTCCACTCTGGGCTGTTTATTTCTGATGATTTGGGGGATGAATAGTGAGATTGTGGAAGTCCCAAACTCCAGAGGCACACCACATGGTTATGTGAATTCCAGCCCTTAAAAGAGGAGCGCGGCGCACACACTGGCGTGGTTTCGAGGCAGCCTTGCAATACAAGGAAGTGGTGGCGGTCTTGTCTGACCACAGATGCATGAGATCCGGCTTTGCCTTCCTAACGGATGGTATGGAGACACCAGGGATTTCGCTGGCCTTGACTTCCAAGTCTGTTTACTCGATAGCTCTGTGGCGAGCGCTCTCATTCGAGGAGCGTGTCTCCATTGATGGCCAATCTATCAACTGTTCCTGGGAAAAAAGCAGCCCAAGATTGTGGGCTGTAAGGGCACATGAAGGTCGCACTGCAATCCAAAATATGGAGCTGCGTGATTTGCAGTACAAATAGGCCGGAGTTGTCATCCCCAGGAAACACAATTGTCAAATTATACCATTTTGATAAATGTTTTGTCTGTTATTTGGTAATTATCTTTTCAAGTATAGTGTGTTTAGTGTGTGTACTTTATCCCAGTTAAACATTAATATGTGATAGTTGATGTGAAGCATCTGAGTACATAGAGAAAAAAGCACTTCCACTCCTCTATTAGACTGTCTGAGTCTAATGGCCTGAGTTTTGACTCATGTCCTGGCCGGCCTCTTGGTAGCGCAGGTGTTGCTGTGTTTCCTTTTGCTGGGGGAGTTTCTGGTTTCAGGAAATAAGGCCTGTTGGTTAATGTTAGAGCTGGGAGAAAACGTTCTTGGAAGGAAGGCTCTTGACTCCAACCAGGGGGGGGGGGTGCATGTCGTCTCCAGCAGAAAGTGATATGAGACGTCAACATCGTCTTCTTCTGTCTGGCAATCAACGTGGTAACAGTTTCTCTTCTTCTGTCACAGTGAGGGATGGACATTACAGATGTTCCCTGTAAATTTCCAGCGGTTGACTTTATTTCTTTGTGAAGACAAAGTCATAGCACAAACTCTTTTTGGATTCAGAGATTTCTTCTTTATTGTGAGTTTTATCAAACCATGAATGTGTTCTGCACGGCTGTTAATGTGGTACTTTCCCAGATGCTGAGCTGCACGATGATATCATGTGCTATTGCACTTATTGTTTTCCTTGGTCTTTGAGCAGCACTTTGCTCTTCTGGCTTTTGTTTTACAAACTTTTCTCATTTATGTGCGACGTAGTTAACAGCCAGGTAGCCAAAGCAAACTTGGCTCTGTTTTTACACAGTAGTATCGCTCTAAAATCAACTCCAGGTGAAATCCCTTATTACAGCCTACCTGAACTCTGCGGTGGTGATGCTGGTCTCTCTGGCATATGAACAGTATTATTTGCTAACTTGCTGTGGAAGGAATAACAAGTGGATTGGTTCAGGAAAGAAAATTCTAATCCAGTTGTATGAGGTGCTTGAGAAAATGCATTCCAATATATTTATATTCTCACTTATTCCTTATTAGTCAGTCGTCACCATGAAAGAATGCCCGCTCACACTCGCCAGCCGCAACTCAGGGTTTAACGTGATCATCCTGTAAAATATTCCACGAAACATTCTTTTAACAAAATCCTTATTAAAGTCTCTTCCTTGGATTCAGTAGAGGGCAGCAGTAAGTTGCTGATGGTGACTATCAATGCATTAACTCTAATAATCCATTGCATTATAACCTTTGCACTTTGAGTGGGGACACTGTTATTGTATCTACATTAACTCAAGAATGAAATTGTCTCATTTCCTCCCGTTCACTGGAGTCAGATCCTACGTTCTGTCTCACTAATTAAAATTAAAGGGCTTCTCTACACTTAAGTCTCTTAATGTGACAATGAACAAACAGCCCAGTAACAGTAACTAACAACACTAGTTTCTTCTGCGTGTCTTGTTTATTTTCATTCTGGAAAACTCGTCTAAAACTCGAACCACTTTACTGCACAAGGTAAATGAGAAGACGACGGTCCAAATCTGCATTTTTGGCGATTGCGAGAAGTCCTTTTCTGCAATGACTGGATTATGTATTCATTAAAACCCCATCTATACAGCTCCCCCAACAGGTTGTCAGCCTGTGAGCCAGCTCACACCGCATCACTACTTTTACAAGCGGGCCCCCCAGAAACCTTCAGCGGGTCTGTTTTTAGTGGCTCTTACTGCAAATGGAAACACTTAGCTCCCACAATAAATTACCCACCCGACCGATGCCACACTGCAGAGACCCCCAGCAGCTCACAGGCTCTGTATCTACATTCTAACATTAAATGCCAGTTGAATCCGCTTTGTTGTAAGTGACTTTGGGTCACATGAGCTGACAAGAGGACAGGAACAAATTAATCACGCGGAGGTTGTTGCACTTGCGTGCAGCCTGCAGGGCAGTGGCTTGATTAAAGCTAAGGATGTGTGTCCCCCCCCCCACCCCCTCACCTCGTGGGGTTGACAATGGGGTCATTTCAGGATAAATATAG
This sequence comes from Platichthys flesus, assembly GCF_949316205.1. Lineage (NCBI taxonomy): Eukaryota > Metazoa > Chordata > Actinopteri > Pleuronectiformes > Pleuronectidae > Platichthys > Platichthys flesus. The sequence goes on along the minus strand of NC_084958.1, from coordinate 17,004,788 downwards.
ACCTTCTTGGTTACTCATTTTCTCTGGAAAGTGCATAGCCATTAGTACGGCAGGCCAGTGATCTCAAGGGCAACACCAGTGTTCAGCCCGAGCTATTGTTTATACTGTAGCCAGATGATTAAAAGACACAGCGGGGTATAGCTGGCCCCGCTGGAAGAGAGAGCATCCCCAGCACAAACAGCGGTGATGGTGCTCCTGTGAACACAGTCCAGTGGGGTTGAGTTCAGACACTGGGAAATCACACTTAAAAGCACTTGTCTCAAACTTCTGTGTCGAATGTGTCGAGGCGTGTTAGGAAACAAGAGCAGCGTCTCGGACCCTCGCTAAGAGCGCCCGTGAAATAATCCCTAATTATCATTCCAGCAAACTTATGTGTTTGGCCACCTAGTGATGCAATTGCAGCTGACCAAATAGATTGTTGAAATATTGCCCCGCGCTGTTATAGCTACGTTGTGACAGCATTGTGTGTTCACCGAGGGCCCGGCACAACCATAACAAACACAGCTGAATCTGGGGTTTACATTTCAGCAGGATGACGGCGCACGCAGCGTCTGGGTGGAACTCGGGAAAAGGAGCCCGGGCCGACAGCCTCGTATGGCTCCCGGCCAGCATGCTAAGAGCAGCCTTGAAGGTGGGCCCTGTGAAGTCATTATCCAGATGCACATAGGTTTATGAATGTAAATGAACGAGTGGATCTCATTGGTTATAGGTTTGCCTCGGCTGAAGGCGGCGAGAGCGTTTGACGAAGTAGGTGAAGTCGTGCCAGGACAAGATTGGGTCCGTGATGAGGGCGTTGGCCGTCAAGTTCACGTTCAAATGATTGTGACGTGCTCTTTTAAGTACTTCCAAAAGGAAGTCGCAGGCCAAATACCATAGACTGTGAAGTCAATGTAACCACGAACGGAAAGAATAATTGTAACCATCTTCCAAAGAATGGGCTTAAATTAGAAATAAAGTGAAACTTCTGGGTCCAGATATCCATACGTGCGTAGTCGTCTTTCTTCCAGCTTAAAACATATGAGCCGGAAAAATATTTTTAAAAATATGTTTTAACTTGAATCCCCGATGAAAGATTTTATCACTTGAATTATTTAACTTCATCGCAGTTTGGAGATAAAAGAAATGTACACGAAGTCTGGGTTTGAAGAACCCCAAGCCCTGCCCACGGACTCTCCTCTGCTCTATATCACTTTCTCCTTTCGTGGGTTTATTTCCATAAGTGCAAAGAATTTTTGGACAACACCTATTTTGTGGAAACTCCTTCCGCAATCCCGACCGGTTTGTCCGCGTAACCTCAGGGGAGCAGCCAGAAAGTATGTAACTGGAGAAGATTGAGTACACAGAGCGCGACCATAGCCTGGTGAGCTATTGAGGAGCCGTAACAAAGATTACCAGATGTTTACCCAGCCCTGCCATGTGTGAGGTGGTTACTGAACTCGTGCTCAAAATGTCTGAGTGGCAGACAGAAGGAGAATGAACCTTTGACCCAGTGTCCATTACAGGTACAGAAAAAAAAAAAAGAATCTTGACCATGAAGCCAATGCAAAACAATGACGTGGTGCTCTGTTTGGTTTTCCTCTAAAAGGAAATCTAGTGTTCCTCAGGATATCACTCAGGAATCCCCTTTTTTACTGATGGAAACCATGGAGCCGTCAAAACAGAGCTCGGTAATTCCTCTGCCTGGTTTCAATTAAAGCATTGAATATCAAAGACAATCACTCCCATTTTAATGTGTGCCGTTTTTCTCTTTTTTTTATGTGTACCCAGTTTATTTTGATGGAAAATTTGTGGGTGGAGCACTTGTAAATTGGTGTGGAAAACTTGCACCTGTGGTAGACCGATGTTTTGAGAGTCAGAAACATTGAATATTTGCATTTTTTTCCCCCCAATGAGGAGGAGCCCCGGCTTTATCCCCGAAAAACAATCCCAGCCTGGACCTGACGATTGAGATCGTCTGGAACAATGCAGACACACTTCTTCCAGAGAATTTATCGTCACAACAGTCTACAAACCTTTTAACCATATGTGAGATACGGGGTCACAAACAATTTCAAATAAACCTTTGTTCCAGCCTTTTGACACTGTTGTTATAGTGGGACTGCCATCTGCTGCGATCCGGCCTTCTCCCCTGTCAGAGCTGCATGTTAACACATTATGTCATTGTTTTTTCAGACCACATCAACCCCCTTTTGACACATCCTGTCTTATGTACTGGCCCTTATGGAGGGAAGTCTGTGGGATTTACACTCGCATGATCCACACTGCTCCGCTTAATGCAGTTCACATACTGCCAAAACCGCCCCTTTTACAGTTTGTCAGTTTATTTGCTGATGATGGGGAACAATCCAGTCGTGTCACTTCAGGATTTGTTTCATGGAGGAAATCATGTTCCCTGCCGCTGCTAACACCAGCGAGTCGGCTCTCTCTTTGGGGATCGAACGAAAACAACACCATCTCCTAAAAGACGTATTTTTCATCCCAATCAAATTGTTTTCAAAATCACAAACAAATACTGTGCACACACATAAATCACATAAGATAGTAAAGTTTAAGTGTAAACCCCCACCACCATCCCAGGCTTATCACACACACATCAAGATGTTCTAGTCTTCAACCAAACTAAATTTACGAAGCTTTTGGCAGAAAGCTCCTCGAGCTGGGAGCCAAAGTTTCCTGTCTGAGCCGTCACGGCTTTCTTTGGATCGAGATTTTCTTTCCCTGTGAAAATTATGAGAATCTTGTCTGCTACTATAACAGTATAAGTGTTTTCTACTCATTCAGATATGTTAATGGGGTCAGTGTCTTAAATAGCCATATCCTCATTGTGTAATTGGCTTTTACAGAATATCATAGAACGCATATAGAACTTAAGATTGTGTTATAAACTCACTTCACACTTCAAGTTCAGTTTGATCTAAGCAGGGCATGTGGTGACTGACTCAATCAAGTCGGCTGTAGCATTTACTTTGTCTCTGTTTAAACGGTTCAGGGCAACAAACCTGAAAACTCGACCAAATTGCTTGTGTGTGCACACTCTCGGCGCTCAGCACTTCCTGTTCAGGCCGAAATAATGAGGCCTGCTGCGGTTTGGCTAGTGAATTAAATGTTTGGTGTTTTTGGTATTGATAAATAGTTTTAATTAGATTTTGAATATCTCATTGTCAACAGGTTTGTTTAAGTTCATGTCCTCCACCGACACGATACTACACAGTCTCCATACGAGTTGGTGGGGTTGTGTTTGTTTACCGTCAAAGCACACAGGAAGCGTCAACACAATATTATCACAGCAAACTCAGTATTTGTAGCAGCCCGCAGGTTAGTCTTTTGGAAGCACATTGTTTAATTTCCACCTGATAGCAGCATATCTCGTTGTGCGTCCTGCTCTCAATACACGGAAACTCCCAAATACTTGATGCATTCAGATGAGTGCAGCAGGTTAAGGCGGAGGGGGAAATAACACTTGAACATCCACATATTTTTCGTTTTACTGGATAATGACAGCGCTAACACATTTAATAAGTATCGTATTTACAAAACTGGCCCCACAATCATTCTACGTTCTCATGTTGAAGGCATGTTTCTGTAGGGATGTATGTATATGTATGCGTGGGGTGGATCCATCAAGACATTCTTTCCATGCTTCTGAGAGAGAGGTGGAATCCCCGTGTCTATATATATGACAAAGTGCGTCACTGTGGTTTTCAGGACTGGGGGCGGACGACTATAAGTGACTACGGTGTTCTGTCATTAGTGGTGAGGGTTAGTCTCTAAATTAGAGAGGTAAATCATTAAATATATTTACATCTGCAAACAGAAACGTGTATGATGAGTGTTTTCCCTTTTAATAAAACAGCTGGCTGACATTTAGCTTTTGTGCTTCACTGCCATGTGATTTATTAGAGCCGTCCTGATACGAGCTTATTACTTTTGGAATGAGATGATAATCGAGAACAGACAATGTTTGGGATATATAGCATGATTACGATCGATGATAATAAACTCGTCACGTCTGTATAAACTGTACATCAGGGTGTGAGGTAACAGACATTGTGCAATAAATGTTAATTTGGGTCTAAGTAAGCCAACTTTATAATTCACAATAAGTTCAACCTCTCATGTATGACCCGTTGCGTCACATCTCCTTGTTTGCTTTATTATAATAAAGTATAACAATGAATCATCAGCCTAGAAAGGTCAATAAGGAAAGAACTGAAAATATCCCTCAATTCAAATAAAGAGAACCTGATCTTTATTTTAAGATGCATTCTACACGTTAATGGCACCACTGCCCAACGGTCCACTTCAATTCAATCAAGCTGCACCAAATTGCAATAAATAAATGTCCCCTCAATGTCCATGAATTATTCCCTGGGAAATCGCTGAAACGCTGAAAACACTAAAAAGCACAATGTTGAAGGAAGTGGGAAAATAAATGAATCCTGGCACCGCCCCCTGATCTGGATCCACACCAACATCTAATGGGTTCTTTCCTGACCCATGCCACATTCTTCCACTAAGTTTTTTGTGGTAATCCATCTAGTAGTTTTTGGGAAATCTTGTTAACATACAAACCAGCCAAAAAAAAAAGGAAAATCGTTATCATCACTATCTGATTTCTAACTCTCTAGCACGCGGACAATTTTAAATAACCTTTAAAACAGAATACCTCAGCGTTGCATTACTTATAAAATATTTTTTTCTGTGTCATGTTACAATTATGTAATAAACACATTTAATTTTGGGCTGTATATGACTTTTATACTGTGCAGTTCAGCAAGTTGTTTTATTGCTGTGAGAAAAACTCAGTTGGTTCGTATCTTATTAAAGAATAAAGGTTTGATTCACTGCTCTTTAATTCATTCTTATGAAACGTTTGAGGTGAGACCAGAGTTTTGTTGGGGCCACTTCATTGTTGTCAAATTCCTTAACTTGATTTATAATAGGCTGACATTTCACTATGTATTAAAGCTAGAACTCATTAGTTTGGAGATTCATCGTGACAGACCTCTGAGGGAGAGTGGAAAGTATATATTATTCTGTGTTTGTTAGCCGAGTCGCCGCTATAGGGTCGTCCGGGTCCACAATCCCCGGAGCCTGGAAACACGTCACTCGCTTACGACACTGAGAGCATCCCGCTGAGGTGATACCGAAACCAACCTCCCAATCACTGTTGCATCATGTCTTCCCAGTGAGCAGGCCAGCGAGGATGTCACAACTCCGCTGAGCAGGGAACTGGACCCGAGCGTCCTCGAGAAAAACCACTCGCACGATATCTTAACTGTTTTGGACTGTTTTATGATATTACTTCTCTTCATGGCCATAGACTCCTATTAACCTCCTTGGATGACTCTTTTAGTTTTATATGCCCACTGCGTCGTATTATTAAAATTTTGTCCACGTGTCGAATAAAGTCATTTAACCTCTTCATCTTTGGAAGTCGTAGGCGGGGATTTTGTTTTTTTATTTTTGTATATGTGCACACCTGCTCTCGGTACATGCTGGGAGGTAATAACCACCATCGATTATATGAATTCATGGGACACATCCTGCTTTTTTACAGTCCACTGAAAAGGTACAGAGGAGCAGAGAAGCAGTAAATGAATGTTCAACTGTGACACCACGTCTGGTTTTATTATTACCCTCATATGTCAGTTCACACATTACTCCCTCATAACAAGTGAATTCTCTGCACTCATTGTCTTGCAGTCATCGTTCTAAGTAACTGCTACACATCAGGTTGACTTGGATCGTTCCAGCTTGAATCGGGTCCAGCTTGTCTTTCCTCCTCAATGGCCGAGGGATTCACTCCATTATGTGCTCTTAAGGGGCGCAGCAGAAGGACGGCCCTTCCTCCTTTGAGCGTTGGGAGCGATCGAGTATCACTTCTCTGGTTTACCCTTCAGACTGAAGGTACACCTGGGAGTATTTCTCTACATTGACCAAGCTGTAATTTAAGACCTGCAACTGACTATCGAAGATGGTGACCTTGTGTGATTTGGGTTTTTACGCTGCAACTTGCATAAGGCTGCCACGCCAGAGTGAGGGGGGTGGGGTTGGGGGTGGGGGGATTCGCAGGCCCACCCGCAAGGAGAACACAACTATTTCCTCTCCATAAATCAAAACGGACACGCTCTGTCTGGGGGCTCTTTCAATAGGAACAGAGCATTTTCATCTTGGGCTGAAAATAGGCTGAAACTAACTGTGGATTTGGTCTTATACACATGCACTTTCTGTTTTTTATTGCTGTACAAGGTGGTTGAATATTTTCTTTGAAAACTTTGGTGCAATGGCGAGAACAACGCAGGATAGGTTGAAAAGTTATGCGCAATAGCACCCTTATACAAATAAAGAGTGGTGAAAATAAAATAACAAAAGGTCTCGTTAAAAAGTAATCATAATTTATATTTTTTGGCAAAGGAAAATGCTGTTTAAATCTCTGCATATCAATTTATTTCAACCACTTTGAGCACTATGAGCTGTAAAAACAACAATGACATGTTTTTACAATATAAAGAAGATATACTATATGTGCTTGAAACAGAAAATGTTGGTAAAAAGCTAACAAACTTTAAGGCCACATATTTCCCTCGTGGAGTTGGTGGAGACCATAACAGAGATAAAAGGAGAGCGGATATTATACTTATTTCAGTTTGCTGGGTGGACAAAATTTTTATTTGAATGTTATTCTCTTGTTTCTATCTGTAAGTTTGCTACTGTACAGCAAAAAAAATGAAAAAAAAACAACATTAAAAACAAACAAGCAATATGTGAATCAAAGTTGTGAGAGGAGAAATGTAGTTTCACACAATGTATCCTATATCAATACTTTTTTTGCATTTTGCTCATAAAACTAATGAGCGGGAAGCAAAAAAACGCCTGTCAATCCAAAACAATGAGCTAAAAGACATTAAAACAATGAGCTTAACGATGCAGAAACTCTCTATAGGAGCAAAACCATTCACATTGCATTACGTCATGTGGCCTGTCGGTAATATGAAATATTGATCATGGAAGCTTCAAGATGTTTTCAGTCTTGGTTCAACATGTGCAGCTGCATGAGAGTTGTATACACAATGTTTTCAGATCTGGTTTCAGATCTCTTGTGAAACTTTGTTTTGTGGATGTAATGTATATGCCTGCACTTTTTAAATCAAATTACTGGGATCTTTTACACAAGCAGACACGACAGTAAAGATCAGTTTTTATATTTGCTGCACCGATAAAAACTAGCATGCCGGTGGAAATCAGAAACACAGGCTACCTCAGCTGAACTGACATCACCACTGGCACGACGGCCCTTTTGTCTGTTCATTGATATTTCTCGCACTCTGCAAACTCTCTTTGACGTCTGTGCTTTGACATATCTGGATTCCCCCTCCCATCACAACAAAACAAACCCCACCATTTTCCTTGTAATGAGATTCTCTGCAGGGACCAGAGGTTATGGAACACACATACAGACAAGTCGTGACATGACTCACCCCACCAAAGCTCGTTTACAAAAAATGCGCCTGATGTCAATGACACCATGTCTCAGATACTGAAGGCATTCACATCCCTGAGAAAATATCAGCCGGTAATTACACGTTTCCTTTGAGATATGGAAATTATTAAATGTGTCTTAGACGGGCGAGCAATGATGTGTCACCGAATGCCCCTGTGGCGATTATAAAAAGGAGAAAAATAAACAAATGGTTTTCTTAGAACAATGCAAATGTATGTCCATCAGCCATTTATTACAGTTGGCATGTTCAAAAATCCGTCCTGCTTGCCCTCTGTGTATTGGCGGTTGATGAAAAAATGTCCGTCGATGGCAGGCCATATTTCCAATGTAAACCCACAGGAGGATGTCCTGGAACAATTCAACCAGAGCGTCTGGCTGAGGCTCCGCAGAGCTGTGTGCGTGGGTAATTGGTCGAGCAGCAGAGGAATGACCTTAAGTTTAGATTCAGGAAGTAAGGAGACCTTGGAGACAGCCTTGGTCCCCAGGCTGACCCCTCGCAGGATTTTATTCTTAGGCTCTGCTTGTACTTTGCCGCTGGGGAAGTGCACATAGACGTTATAGTGCCTGTGCAATGACAGCGCATGGCCTTGTGTAATAATAGCTTTATTAATGGATTCTTATACTTATAGAATGATGGTGGAAAAATCACTTGGGATACTACGCAGCATGTTCTGCCCTGGCTCCCCTGGTGTCTGCATGAGCACATTTCCGACTCCAGGACAGTAGAGAGACATCCATCAAGAAGGAGGAGAGCTCAGTCCTCCCAATGAATAAAGTTCATACATGTCGAGAAAACAGTTTCCTCTGGATGACCTTCAGTGTGAGACCCCTGTTCATGCATGGCAGCCACTGTCATGCAGCCCCCTTCCAGCAAAGAGCTTGATGGAAGAGCAAATCTTGTCCCCCCCCTGCACCCGTCTTCCCATTTGATCCGGTCGATGTACAGCACCGGCGGTGGCTGTTAGTGCAGGGAGCTCCCCATTGATCAGTAGTGGAACAGAATCCAGATGCAGCCAGCTGGGGCTGTTAGCTGGGGAAGCCGTATTCTTTGCAGTGAGGTAATACCTCAAACATCTGCAGCAGGTTCTAATTATGCCAGAACAACTCAGTGTCTGGCTGTGTTTGGCCAGAGGAATAGCCAACACAAGCCGCTCTACTCCTCTCTGTGCGTAAGACATAAAGGCCAAGGGGATGCCCTCACACCGCCCAGCTTCGTCATCAGCATGAGAAGATCTCGAGAGCCAAAGTTGCCTTTTACGGAAAATGTATTGTCTGTGATGTCTGGATTATGTGTTGCACATATGGTCTTCATGACGTCCGCCGAGTATGATCTGTTTTCACCCCTATCAGTTTATTGGTTTGTTTGTTTGCTTGTAAACAGGATAACATGAAAAAACTTTTTTCAGTGAAATCTTTTGAAAAGAGATGAGGAGTGACCTGAGGAAGAAAAACTAAAATTTGGTTTGGATCCGATTCAGAGGGCAGATCCAGGAGAGGTGTTTTCCTACTTTCTTTAATATCGCGAGATTTTTGATGATTTGTTGGATAATTTCTAGATCTTGATCTTGGCTCCAGTCCTCTCAGTTTGCAGTTTCATGTAGATTACCAATTCAGCAAGCTTAAACATTTCTCCCCTTTGAGACACATCTTTAATCTTTTTCTGTCCGGCACCGCAGCAAAGTGTAGTTCCTCTGTTTATGCTTTAGTTTCAAAAATAGAAATAGGTGTTTCAGACCTTTTAACCTCTGCCTGGGCCACAACACAAGGTGGCGGTGCTGTATCTTCGTGTTCTGTTGCTACGGAGTAGAAGCCTGCACAGATGCCAAACAGGGTGAAAACAGAGAGATTAAGAACTGTCAGAACTGTTTTGTAATCTGAGCAACCGAACTGACTTCCTGTAAGTGGAGAATAATCACTATGACTATTTTGCTCTGGGGGGGTAATGCATTCCCTCTATCATTTAGCAACATTTAATCATCTTCTATCCTTACCCTCCTGGAAGGCTTCTCTCATGAATGCATGCCAGGAAAAATATGTTTTTTGTTTTTTTTGTCATAATTAAATTGACATTTCCTTCCATGTGACATAATTAAAGGTTTGTAAACAACGCCTGGGTTTAAAAATACGATGGTAATAAGAGCAAAATTACACTTTGCTGTGAAACCCCTGATTTGAGTCGAGCTGTAAACTGTAAGTTGACAGTGATTAACACAAAGACATCTGCTGCTATAGTAACCGATCGGTAACACTGTGCAACAGACATGCCTGTGTTATGGCACAGGCATACCTGGCAATTACGTTTCATCGGGTTTAATTGTTTCTTGTGGAGGGCTATAACTCTGCTTTATTAAAGAGTAGTACATTTACCATAAGTCAGCTGGAAAAAATGTACGTTACTGTACATGCCATGCGTTTGGCCTCTCTGACCTCACTCAGCACCAACACACACACACACACACAAAAACACATGAACCACATGTGCCCGCAACACTTCCACGTGTGCGTTCTCGCTGCAGCTCAACGGTAGCTGCAAATGCAACCTCGAGTTTTGATTACACACGGGGCAAAGCGGCCGACTAACCTCAAATCTCATCATTACCGGTTCTGCAGGGGGTGAGAGTAATCCCACTGCAGTCCCAGCGCAGCAGTAGAGTGGTGACAGCTTAATAGTCTCCGAGTTCGGAGCACCACACCCTTGCCGCTCCATATAAAAGACCCTACTCCCACCCGAGCACGTGACGTCAGGTGCTTGAACCTGCTCTGCAAAGCTTTCTGGGCTTGTTAATCTGGAGGGGGGTTAAATTCCCTCTAAGTGATGACATTACTGTGCGTGACTGCAAATGGAAATTTTGCAGCCCTCCATCACTGTCAAGGCCCCTTATGCTAACATTTACTTCTCGTTTATTTATGCTAATCAGTAACAACTGGATTTTTTTCTCCCAAATATGATTTGCAAGTTGATATGTCTTAAATGATTAAAAGCTGGAAGGACGCGATAAATTTCGGGAACTTTTTCACTGCCGAGACGAGAATCTCATTCCATTGTAATGAATTCTCTACGCCTGCTCCTGTCGCCTTCGTCTACTCTAAATATTCATTAATTTTCCCCTTCAAGGCTTTTCCAAATAATATGACTACTTTTTCCTGTGCACTCACTGAGCCGTACGTACAGAGAATTTCGAACCCGCAGACTTTCTGTCTCTCTCAACCCGTCTTCCACAACACAGGGACCTGGTGGAGACGACTGTTGAAAGTTTGCTGGCCTGACAGTGTTTCGTGTGAGACACTCCAGATGGGATCCCACACTTCTGGCCGTCCTAATGACCGGCAGTATCACCAGAACCATAAGTGAAAGCCTCTGATGTGACAGAGTGGAAAGTAACATCATTAATAAAGATAATGAAGCAGATGGGTGCTCTAATGGTGTGGCTGAAGCAGAGCTGAGAAGTCAGTCAGAGGTGAAGGCACGGGGTGGGCTTGTTGGGAGACGCTCAGAGATAGAAACCGGATCCGGACTGCTGCATGTTTTTGACCTTGAATAACCACAGTAAACACATCGGACAACTACGCCAAGATGAGTCAGTTAATTTGAATTTTATTGCCTTGATGGCCGCATGAAACTGTTTTCTATCTGTGATATGACAAGGGAAATTATGAAGCTGTTTCAATTAGTGTTTGTGCTCCGGAGGGATCTTGACCATTAGATGAGAATGAACCCGGTGTCTCCGGATCCCAGAACTTGCTTCTTGGGTAGGGACACAGAGACCCGAGAGGTCAGGGGCCCCAAAGACATGATGACATGACTAACTTGTTTAAAAGACAAATGGTTTTGCGCAAAAACATCTCCACCTTCAAGATGTTATGACAGGGAGTCAGGAGGGATGAGGCCATTAACATTAGACATTACATTCCATCAACGCCAGTGTTTCTCCCATAGCTTGTGAAGAGTTTTGACCAAAAGAAAGACGTTACTGTGTTGGATGTACCTGCTGGTGGGTGTGTAAGAAAGAAGGATCAGGACTGCTACCAATTATTATTAGTGTTAAACATAGTTTGGAATGTAAAGGAAAAATTGGAATGTACACAAACCATTTGTTTCACCTTAACGTTGCGCCAAGAGAGAGCTATAAGGACACGTGTCAATGACAACCAGAAACTAAATGCAGCACGCTAGTTTTTATGCGTTAAATACCAACCTAAAATAAAGGGATTAAAATAACATAATTCCAAATAAAAAGCAATTCAGTAAGGTGAAAGTAATGATGGCTAATACAGTAAGAAAAACTGAGAGATACTACTGCAGTCCTGAATAATGTAAACAGTTGAAACATTCTGTTGTAAAGAATATCAAAGAACAGTGGGGAACACTAAGTGGAGGATATCACTTACGGTGTCTTTAATTTCCTCAGTGCTGCTTTATTGTTTGATTGGCCTTGAGGGAGGAAGAGAACAGGAGTGGGCGGGGTTAGTAACAATTTATACAGACAGATCATTAAGAAATATCGTGAAGTGTTCTGGAACCTTAGTGTTCGTAGTAAACTAAGCTTGTGTACTGCAGTGAGAGGATTTCAGTATTGTGATATATTATAATAAGCGTTTAAATAACAGTGAGATATTACACTGCTGACCTCAGACCAAGATTTTGTTGTTCAGTTGATAACTTGGTTTTTCGCTGCCTCACGACATCAGTGTGCCAACCATGCACCTGACCACACCTTGATCGAAGAGCAGCACGTCCACACCAGCACTGGACGGGACAATAGCACCTGCATCCGTCTCAAACCCGCGAAGATACTTTACCACAGTTTAAGATAGGGCCCTAAATGACAAAAGAAACAAATTATTATTGTTTCCCTAATCCATCAGCCAATGCATTTACTTTAAAGCCACGTCTCTGTTTCAAGCCATGTACACAGTATACCTTCCCAGTTTCAGCCCTGGAGCCAGGAGATAGAGGCTTCTGAGAAGGGAAGCAGTGTGTTGATACGCCCAGGGGCAGTGGAAATAAAGGCCTGTGTGAACTGTCAGCACCAGATAGACACAGGAGCAGCTAATCTGCTCCCAGGCCACCATTCACTACAATGTGCCACTTGCACTCTTGCTGACCGACTTCCTCCATGTGCACACAGAAGGAGGTGGAGCGGGTCTGGGTGTACCCGCAGCTGGAAATCCTGAGTGTAGATATAGAGTCCATTGCATGAGGAGAGGGTTACCGCACATCAGATGCAATTGAACTCTGGGGAGCACACTTCCTGGCAAGGGACCCCCATTCGGAAAATCACTCTGAATGCAGAATTAAGCAAGGGTCGCCTACAGATTGAAGACACAATGACGTGAACACAACTGTATTATTTCCTTCTGTACACTGGGGGAGGTGCTGACATGCGGCTTATGCTTTAATTAAATCTATCATTTTCCAGACAATGGAAAATGGATCATTTAATCAGCCGCTCCTGGCTGAACGAGGAGAGCAAACACAGGGTTGTTTGCTCAGTGACTAAGTTTCGGAGATGGATTGAAGATGGATAGTTATAGTAGAGACCAAACCCCATGATATCATATCCTTTACTGTAAAGATCCCTCATGAAACTTACTTCACGATTCATTAGCGCTGAACAAACGCTGTCTTGTCGTCAGGACATTTGAATCCCTTTGATTGCTGTTGAGTGATCAATGATAAATTATACTTGATCTGTCTGTAAAGGGAAGTTGTCATGACACCAAACAAAGTAATATCATATGTGGGTTTCTTCAAGACGCACGCTGTTGTAGTGTCTACCTTCACTCCACCTGCTGCTACTCCAATGGACACAAGTGCTCTTGGCTTTTATCGAAACAGGTGCTGCCCGAGCATCATGTCGGACTTTATGCGGTTGACACAGTGACCTTATGGCTTCTGCTGCCCGCAAGGCAGTCAAGGAGCTGCTGTGCAGACAGATCAAAGCGGAAATCATGCCCCACCAGCAGAGATAAATACACACTTCCTCTCTTCCCTTTCACACTGGTTTTTCCCACACTCCTCGAACCCCCGTGCTGTAGCGAAGCCAGCTCAGAGGAAACGGCCGACCACATCAAGAGGCTCGCCGTCGCTTTAACAGGAGCGCTCGCGCCAAGCTTCGGGAGAGAGTGAGACGCTTTAGCATTCAGCAGGGGCTCGCAAGTCGTTTTGCAAATATTGGCAGGAGCAGTATGGCACATGCAAGTAAAAATGGTTGCACCCTAGTTTTGGAGCACGTGTCACCTCGAGTCAATACAGAGAACGCTGTGAAGGAAGGCTGTCCACGAGTTGTCAATCATTTGGTCAACTATGTTCCTGTTTGTATCATCTACAGAATCTACAAACTGAGTCACTGAAAAGGGACTAGAAATGTGGTTGCCAGCAGACATGGTGAGAAAGTGGTTTTATTAACTTTCTGTACATTTTCAAATCAATGAAGCCAATTACAAGACCTGAGCTGCTATATCATTAAATAATGAAAACAAATACAGAGCATAAAAACAGCTGTTTCTTTTTTTTATCACAAATTTGACTCTTTTGAAACTCATTACATTATATTACTATGTTCTGATCTGAGATTTTAATACAGAGCTGTAATTGAGTGTCTTGTAATGCTTCTCACCAGAGGTTACGTGAAAAGTTTGACATTTTGGGAAATATAGTTTCCTCTCGCTGAGTTGGAAAAGAAGAACAATGCTACTCTCAAGCCTGTCCAGTAAATGAACAGGAATGAACAGCTCGCCTGACTATGTCCAAAATAAGGAATATCTACTTTGAAGAGCTTATTAACATGTTAAAGCTTGCTGGTTTAATCTGTACGACAAGTGAAAACGATTACAAGCTGTATTTCAATGTGGTGGGTTGGGCACAGACTGTCTCGATGACAACAAGGGATATTAGACCTCGTTGTTTTTTACCTCTTTATTTAATCATTAGATGGAATGAGGCTTTTTTGCAATGTCCCTTTCTCTAATCTTTATGTGAAGCTAATCTAAGTGGATAATGGCTGTTGTTTTATATTCAGCATAAACGTATGAGAGTGGTATTGATCTTTTTATCTAACTCTCAGCACATTTTTATCCCTAAAAAACAGTTCTTTTAAGCAGCCCAATCTGAAACCTTTTAGTTTGTGTAGGTTATGAAAGACACTGTTTAAGTTCTGAAATGACTTGAGTCCCTCAGCAGTACTGATGAGGCTCCTCCCCTGAGGATTGGCACAAAACATGCCAATATCCTCCTAATAACTCAGTTTTACTGCATGTTCGGCTGCTTGCTCTTCCTGGGCCTTGCGATGTAGCACACACCAGAGTGCATTTAAATAGCATGTAAATCTGAGGCTTATAGACTACAGGCCTCCGCTGGAAATCTTGGAAAAGGTGCTGAACAAAAAACGTTTTGGAGATTAATTCCCTCTCTCAAGGTCTTTACTCTTTTTATTATCAGTCCTTTCTTTCTCAAACTGTCCATCAAGAAAACGACTGCCCTGTAGACATGCCTCTGCCCTTGACATTAGAGGGCTACATTAGAAACAGTAGCCCGGAAACAGGCTGTTTTTCTGGGTTTGGCCTTGATACTTACCTGTTTTCTCAATCTGCGTCAGGCAACAAAAGCCCTTCTCGTTGTGAGCAACGCACGGAGTAAATCAACTGTATTTCTGGCCAACGTTCCTCTTACATGATCCTTCTGAGACATGAACTTGTCATGGCAAAATATGGCAGCTGCGAGGAAAAACCTCTCTTCAAGCAATGAATTATGTCTGGGCATTCCCTGAACAGCGGCTGTTTATATTTTCTCGGGGGGATATGCAAGGCCACCCAAAACAAAACTGTGTAATGTTATATTATTCCACAGCTTTACTACAAACAGGAGAAAACGCCAGATCCTCTTAATAGGGCTGTGCTGCTTTTCCAGTTTTCTGCTCTTTTTTATGCCTCTCCTCAGGAAATCCACCCATGCTCATAAGTTTCTCCACCTGTTTGGAAATATCTCTGAATGGTTTTCTGGTCCCTGTGAAGGATCATAAGCGAGGCCCTTAATGAGCAAATAAAGTCTGGCAATGCTTTGCAACCAAATCGGAGAGAATGAATCACACTGCGGATTCATCTTCAGCAACACCTAATATTGTTTGTGATTCATGTGGACATGTCAAAGGGAACTGGTGGGAGAATGGGAAAACTGAATCTTGATCTGCCACAGCTGAGTCAAGCTTTATTAAATCTGACTGAACTTTTCACACTCATACACACAAACACTGCACTATTAGAGCCTCTATACATTACAGTCCAAATAATTTTTGACATGAAATAAAAACTTTAATGATATTGAGTTTTTTTCTTATTTGAGTTAAACTTGATGATTGACAGCTGAGACTAACTTGTGATTGGTCGAGCGTGTATATCAATGGGACCTCACTACCACAGCTCCATACCATGATCACCGCAGCACCGTCTCTGACTCCAAATACCCAAAATGGCAGTGTATCTGTCTTAGCTTAATTTCTGGAGAATGGGAAGAAGTGGAGACTCGTCGGCAATCTTTATAGACAGTCTATTATTTATTTTTTATTTCAAGTTAAACGTATGTCTGGCTAATCTTGATAACACCTCCTCTTAACAACACCTGGGCTTACATAGAGCCATCATATTCTTGGCAACCGCTCCGGCACGAGTTCTCTCGCTTCACTAAAATGCGGCTAAGTATCCTTTCTTTTTGAATACTGCAGAATCCAAGAGAAGGCCTGTAAAAGACCACTGTAAACTGCTCTCTGCTGCCAGCCAGGCCTAAGCCATGGGAGCACTGCGGCAACCTCGGCTCAGAGATGGGGAAGGATACCAGAAGTGTGTCTGGCCAATGAGAAACAGGTGTCTGGACAGAAGTAAATGAGTTGTAGGGACAAGTGTAAATTACTGTTGGCAATGACTGAAAGCCTCTTAAGAGTGGTCAGGAGATGGCTGTGGAGATATGGTATTCAAGCTTGAACCGTGGCTTCCCAGACACAGCGTGTAAGTCAGCGGATCAGGTCCCACTGATGTCGGCTGTTTAGCTTCTTCATCACTGCCTCTGCTCACAGCTCAGTGACCAGCGGGTCACTGTTTATCTTCAAAGAGCAAAACCGAGTCCGACCCCAGCGACTTCTGCTGCGTCAGTCGGTGTCAAGGGAATGTCAGAGCAGAAACTGCCAGAGCGTTTTAGCAATCTGTTTGTTTATTTTTCTTCTAGTTCCTTTGTGGCTCTTTTAAAGCCTTTGGCCTGGGATGATTCCGCCCGGCGGCCCCCCCTCCTCTCTACCACACACCTTCCCTCTTGCCATCCGTAATTACCACACTGTTCGAGTCCTAGCCTGTTCAAAAGCCACTGCAGGTCTGATTTTTTTTGGCTTGGCTCCTCTCTGACATGCCTGGGAAGGGCAAGGAAAGGAAATGGGTGGACCAGCCGCTCTCCTTTCCCCAGAGCAGGCCTGGGAGAAGCCAGCCCAGTGTTTTTCGACTCGGCCGAGCTTGTAACGGAGCACAGCCCATCTGGTTCTAATAAATCCTCCATGTGGCTTCGGCAACTGGAATTGCCTGACCTGTTTGGGGACATAATCACTGATACAGTCATTTTGCAAAACAAGAGGGGAAGAGCTTGAAAGCTAATTGTGAAGTTAAGTTGTGGTCTGAAGCACAAGCTTTGTACTCTGGAGAGAACAAAGCTCACACTAAGCAGACCTCCCCAAAACCCTACAGGGCTAGGTGATGGATGTGTGGTGTAATGGTCACCATATAGTGTAAATATGCATTCCTGCCAATGGTGGGCAGTGTGTCACTGTTTCTTGCTCCTTGACTCTTATGGTAATTTCTCAAACAGACTGAAGGGTCATGGTCAGACCAACACAATTTTGTGTAATGACTCTAAAGTGCCCAATTAGCCAATTTGTAATTCCATTGCCATAATGCAAGTATTAGGTCAAGGACATTTTACCTATAGGCATGACATCTGGAGTAAGTGCAACGTATAAAAGCACTTCTCTGCCCAGATTATACAAATGTCAATATTCTTCTGACTTTCCCTGCATTTTTAATTCAACATTGTATTTATTTCCTCGACTTTACTCAGATCAGCATCACGTTTTCTCATGTTTTACAGCAGAACAGTAATTCTATTTTGCAGTGTGAATGAATGGTAGTATGGGAACACCAAAACAACACACTACGCCGTCTATAGCTTGCCAGATCATTAGGTCATGTAGCACTATGTTGGTAATGTCTGCCTCCCGATCCCAGGCATATATTTATGACCTGTTGGCTGCGAGAGTCCTGCTGACTCGCGAGTATGAGGTCAAAGCCATCAAAGTGACCTCACCGTGAGAGACAACACAACATCTGTCCTCATCTTTCACACCTTCAGTGGCTGCGTTTCCTCAGACCTCCCTGCCTCGCGCTGCCTCTCACTTCCCTCTAATTACAAACACTTTTGATTTAGCACTTCGAGCCCGGCAGATAGAATAACAGGAGTCAAGCCTATTAAGGTTTAACAAGGAACATTTTTAAAGCAGCGTGTTTGACAAAATCAGCGTAATGCATGTAAAATATTACTCTCTTTTTCAGAAAGTAGAAACAACTTCATTTACGATTCACGTGCGTGTAAAAAAATGGAGAAACAGTCGTTATCCTTTGATCTACGCTGACGTTCCACTTCAAGAAGCTTATGAGGAATGTGTAGGATTCACACAACTGCTGTGTTCCTATACAACAGTGTCCATCTCTATCCTCTCATTTGTCATGTCAGGGGTAAAATAGCATCTCAAAAGCAGAGCATGTGATCAGAAGTGTCAATCAGTTGTATATTAATAATATTAGCAACAATAATGATACAATATCCCACAGGTATTATCCTGTAATTAAAATGGGTAATAATAGGATTTGGGTACGGGTTTAGGGCAGGAGACCACACATGGGGTAAGCTTGTATTGTACATGCTTAATCTGATTAAAACTTTAAATGTGATTATGAAAAAGAGTGACACAGACTTCACAGGAATGTTGACATCTACCGGATTTGCTCTTACAGTCCCTCCTGATAGGGCAAGGCTATTAATGTTACTACAATGCTCCTTGCTCCAGCTTTAAGAGACATTTTTCGGAGGATTTACTCTCCGATGCTGGTAAAGATATCTGGTGCTGGATCATTTGGGCTCAGTGAAACAAAGTGGAATGGGACTTTCGAGGCGAGGACATCCACCTGAAGGATTCATCCGCGTCAGATGATTGTTATTGCTGATCAGTGAATCACTCCCGGCTGGTGTTTGGTGCGACGTCCACTAATTAATGTGACACCGGTCCGTCCTGGCAACGTTATCCACGGCTGGACTTGAGCATAACCTCACACGAAGAAGCTCCTTGTCAAACACAAAAGCAATCAAATGAGAAACTCTGTCTCCCCCCTCTCCTCCATAACAAAATGGTACTCTGTGACAGTTATGGGGTGTATCACTGTGATAAATTCAAAACAGCCACCGCAAGAGCTCTCTACATTTTCCATGCATTTTTCTGTGAAGTGACTGATATTGACCACCCACTAACTTTAAAAGGAGACACCCGTCAGAACGACCTGACAACCCTGTCATTCCTTCCCTCTTATCTTTTCATTATCCATGAACCACATTCTTTCTTTGGGGCCGTTTTATGCTTATTTTGTCCGTTGCACTGTTGGCCCTGTTGGAAAATTCGTGTTTCGTACTTTCTCTTCGGCCCCTCGAACTCTGCTATGATAAATTGTCTTAGCGGTAATAACAGAAACATCTGAGGGCCATATGGGAGGCAACAGACTCCTTTGCTTTTCAGACAAAGAAATTAGAATTCATGATAGCACAATATATTTAGGGAAAAAGCTGCCTCTCTCCCTGCTGCACACCAACATGTGTTTTTTTTTTCTTTCTTTCTTCTACTTCTTTTCTTTTCTTCCAGGAATGAAACCTTTATCTCGAGAAGGGAACATGAAAAGTGTAACACCTGGTATGTATCAGTAAATTGAAGGGAGGAAAGGGAGAGCCATATGTCCACCTCCAGTCTTCAAAGCCGCCCCAATGTGTATCTAAGTGCATTCGAAGATTGAAACAATCCAAAAAGGAAATTTATCACTGAGCTGAAATTTCTGGGCTCTCAGGGATTTGGTTTCATAAACATTGCATGCGGGATGTTTTTCAGCTCAGACTGATGCCATTTGAGCCCAGGCATCTGCAACTGTCAGGATATTTTTCTGTGTATTTGCTAAGGCCGTGTATGGCTTCAAATGCACAAACAGACCAGAGGCTTGATAATATTCGTGGCCTTTGACTTAGAAGTGGGCCTTGGACAGTGTAAAGCCCCAACTTGTAATTTTTACACACACATTGGGAGAGCGTGGCCTAGGGGATAGAGCGGGTGCTCTGCAACAAGAAGGTTGCCGGTTCGAATCCCACTCTATCCCATCTGCATGCCTAAGTGTCCTTGGCAAGATACTGAACCCCTAGATGGCCCCTCATAAAAATGATGAGTGTTCTCAAAATTTAAGTCGCTTTGGATAAAAGCGTCAGCTAAATGACATGTAATGTAATGTAATAACAAGGCTAATACACAGACCCCCCCCCCCCCCCCGCTTCCAGTCTTTACTCTAAGCTTAGCTAACTGCTGGCTGTACCTTCATATTCATTTATCAAACACAGAAGAGTCGTATCAATCTTCCCAATAAATCTCCAGGAGGAAGCAAATAAGCTCATTTCCCCAAATGTTGGACCATTTCAACAACATTGTGATCATTATTGTGAAATATGCTCGTGTCACATTTTGGATAAAGGTAATTGGATCGTACTGTTTTGATCTGGACTCCCCATTAGGAAAACAGGCCGGAGCATAAAACATTTCGCAAGCCGTCCCGTTTCCTCCGCGTGGTGCAGCGACTGCGACATGATGTTGATAGGATTTTTAATGGCCTTCCTGTGTCTCATCGTCTCCCTCCATGAATCATGCCCACTACAGTAGGCTCCCCGGACAGCAAGGTGTCATTTTATAATAAATAACATGCGCACTCGTGGTAGGAGGGGGGGGGGGAGCGGATGATAAGTAGACAGAGAGAGAATCATCATTTACTCTGGGAAAACAAATACATATGGTAGTTAGATAAACTTCAAACAGGGGAAAGACATCCTGCGACCAGAGGGCTGCTTTGCATGTCTCTTTAGGCCCGAAAGGAAAGAGAGATTTGACTGTGTTTAGAAAGCAGAGGTCCCTCACGATAAGACGTATTTAAGATGTATAAACACAGATACAGGTATTTGTTTTGCTCCTTTGAATGATGCCGTTGTGTTAATCTTTTCAAAATCACTGTAGCAGCTCAAATATTTATCATGCTAAATTTACAATCATTCTCAGTGTCAGTCTTTGCTTTTTCCCCTCATTTGTGAAAACAAAATAATCTGTTTTAAAGAGATGTGGAATACAGTGGCAAAGTAAATACCTTTTTTTTTTTTTTTAAGTATATTTCTTTAGTAAGTTAAGTATATTTTCTAACTTCCTGCAAAAATCCTGCAAATCCTGTCAACAAAATATATAACAGTTCTTGTTGTTTTTAAAGAGGAAAAGTTACATATTATATCTACAATTATGTTAATTATGGCCTGGTCACTTTGTTATATAAAATATCAAAATAATTTAATTTAAACTTGGCTGAACTTTAACGTGCACATTTTATTTGATGACTAAAAGCAAGTCGTAGTGACAGTGCGGACCGTTGAGTTTTTACATAAATAGGAAGATTTTATAGATTATTTTGTTGCACCATTTGCTTTTATAACGAGAGTGGAAAAATTCTCAAATGTTTCCCTCTCCATGGGCCTTGTAAGTCAGACGGCAAGCAGGTAAGTAAGTAAACAAACAACTAATTGGTAAAACAAACACCCAAACAAGTTGATGGACAGGCCTCACACACTGTCTCTCCAGTTTCCATTTTAGTTCATCTGTTCCCTGTGTAGCCGGCCCCCGCCCACACAGGGCCCTGCACCCTACATGTGTGGCACCCATCAAGCTTACACCAACAGATAGCATCATTGCAAACCTGACAGAGGTACAGACAGTGAGCGATGGTTTCCCCTGTATAACGTTTGGCCCACAGAGAACTGGAGCGCTTGACCTGCAGTAAAGGGAGTTTCCCAGTGTTTCCTCCAGGTTGTTTGTATGGTACCTGCACAGACATAACAAAACAGAAAAACCTCTTAGTGACACCTATGCTTTTTATAACCCCCCCCCCCCCCTCTAGATTATCCCACGGTGGAAAACAGCAGGTCTCGGAGCTCAGGATCCCATCAGAGCCACCATAGTAACGTGATAAACATCAAGCCTGCCATTAGAGGGAGCAAGGCAAATAAAGTGAGTCACTGATTCTCATTTTTCATCCCCTCTATCCATCCTGCATCAGCAACATATACGCAAAAGAAAACAAGCGGGCCCAAAAAGCTCTGGGTGGGTTTTTGCCGCTGTTTCGACCTTGGCTTTGCTCTCGTAAAAAAGCTGGTGGGGGAAAATGTGAGCGGAGGACGGTCACGCCCAGTCAGCATCAGGTGAGTCATTTTATGTGGCAGTTCAGGTTGCAGTCAGTCCTAACCGCCCGCGTCTTCATGCGGCCAGCGCAGGTCAAACGCTGGTTGGGGAGCGAGGGGAAAAACCGAGGTAGACTCACTTCATCCCAGTTTGTGACAGGTGTGTTTTCCTGTTTTTTTGTTAGGTTATGTTTTTTTTCGGTTTTACCTTAATCCCTGTTTTTCTGGACGGGAGGCCGGTCCCATGGTGCCACTGCCAGATGACGGCATCTGTCACCGTGAGACGTTCAGGGCGTCTTCGGCTTATGATTCAGTCAAAGTGCAGAAATGCTTTTTTGAAAGAAAATGAGCTCAATCCAAACTGATCATCGCTCCTCTCGTGGCGCTGCAGTTTAAGACAGTCTGCAATCGGTGGTGACTGCTCACCTTCATCGTCCGAGCTTCCACAGAGGGGACCGCAGGTTAGAAGGTTTACAGTAGTAGAATGGTCGGGTGCGGTGGGGATTCCTGTTCCTTTGATCCATGTGTAACACCAGCTGGTGTCCCCCCCGGGTGGGGTGGGCTAGGGGGTTTATCCCTATTGTTCTTTGTTATTTGCATTAACCGCCTGGATTCATGTCTGCCTCCCTCTGTTATCCCCTGGAAATATGCCGCTGACCTTACAATCATAAAGCTCCTGATGGGGTCTCTACCGGGCTCACTCTGAAGGCCCTGGATTCTGTAGCCGAATGGGGGCTGAAGTTTTCCCCGACAATGATAAGAGTTGGATGACTCATCAGCCGAGCTCCCACATTTTAACTGCTTGTATACATATGTGTTCTCAAAGACAAGGCCTAGGGATCGTTATCTCAGTGTTACCACGAGAGCTCCTCTTCCATCTGATGTTCTAAAACAAATATACCTGACTCTCTTCCAGCCAATCCTTGAGAAAGCCTGAGTAAACAAAGAGCCTCTCTAAGGAGTTGAAGAGAGAAGGCACGCAGCAGCACTTCAGGTTTCACATTTTGAAAATGCTTTAATGCTGCACACATGGCTGCTCAGATTTTAATGAAATTAAGCTGAATCTTGGCAAAATAATCTTCTTAGGTAAAGGAAAAAAAAGTCAAAGTCCATTTATTGTCAAACATAAGTAGTCCGAACATATAAGCATGCAACATATTAAGTACTCAAAACATAGTTCATAGTACAATATAGTATGCAGTCAAATGGCAAACAGGTGATAGTAGTGCAAGCAGAACCTGGCGACTATACACTTGTACCTCGAAGTAGAAGATCATGGAGATCTGACAAACTTAAGGTTGGGTTGAGCACTTTGTTTAATTAAACACAGTCCCCCTTATTCATTTGTAGCGACCAATCAAATTGTAAATTTGCTGGTTACGTCTTTCTCAGCAATCGAAAGAAAATAGTGGAGATCACTGATTATCACTGTAACTTTTCAGAGTCGAAGTCGTCTCTCATGGTGAAATGTTATGGTGTCTGATAAACACTGACCTGTTTCTCAACTTGGCCGCGTCCTGGATCCAATTCCAAAGTCTCACTGGCACCAGAAACAACACACTCACAGCAACATATGTCCTCGCGTTGCTCTGACATTGTGCCGTTTTAGAGCACACAGCAACATCAGCAGCACTGTGTGACTTCTTATTCTAGTGAGACAAATACATCAGCATGCAAACATGCACAGTGACAATGCTGATAAATACTAATACGCTGACGTTTAGCATGAGCAACATAATGTCTACAATGCTGGCCAACTAATTAAGCATCTGCTAATTAGCCCTAAACACAGATACAGTTGAGGCTGAGCAGAACATGATTAAAAGGTCGACCTCACGGTGACGGCCGAGGATTACCAGAGTCTGTGGGGATCATGAATCAATCCGTTCACAGTTTGAATCTGAATTCATGCAGTGGTTGCTGATGTGTTTTGTGTCATGACTTGTGATGTAAAATGACTGACTGAGGAAATGGCGTTACCAATGCTGAACATCAGAATCCCTGTAGACATGTTCTGTCCCTTAAGCACCGAGCAGTGAGGAAATATCAGCAATGTGAGTTTCCCACCACTGTTACAGTAGGAAATATGTAATGTCTCACAATAAGCACTGGATCCAATTAGGAAAGAATTTCCACGCAGATTATCAAGTGGTGCTGCTTGAAACCAGGTGAAGACCAGAGAAGAAATGACTGGAACGTGGGGGGGAGGGGATTCCATCCATGTGTTTTTTATTTTAAGTGAAATTTATTAAAAACTGTTTTTGTTTTGGATTCAGGGATTGACTTGCGCCGTGCCTCCCTCCTTCTCACCCTCTCCAATCTCGTTTAAGCCTTTAATCAAACGGACATCTGGATTGCATTGAGTGCAGCAGTGAGCGAGAGAGAGAGAGAGAGAGAGAGAGAGAGAGAGAGCGAGAGAGAGAGAGAGAGAGAGGCCTGATTGCCGTTAAGCAGACCACGCGATGATGTCACTTTTCATTAATAATGATGCTGCCCATAGCAGTCGCATTTATCTTCCTGTCTGACGAAGCAGGGGCAGCGGAGCATGGACGCGACAGTGACCGTCGACACTCGAGTGGCCGGCTGAGAAAACAGGCGGGCGCTGCGTGATAGCACCTCAATGCAGTTCACAAGAACCCACAGCAGTGATGCCTGGACGGAGCTTCTTCAGAAAGACGATACCTCAAATGACCACAGCACACGTAATGAGATGATGAGCAACCGGTATCCCCTTGGTCAGTTAGTCACGTTTCTGCTGTCTATTGGGCATTCACCATCTACTGGGATGTTTCTTCCTAAAAAGAGTTATTTTACTGATGTCATCTGGGTTGTGGTGGATGAAGATAATGTTTTCCTCTGAAAACAATGATTATACAATTCCTTGATGACAGGAAGTGTTAGGAAATAGGTGGAAAATGAAAATGAAGTGGAAGTCAATGAGATAGTTGTTTTAATTTGTTTTCGCCGACACCCTCATTGATAAAAATTTCCAGGGTTCAAGTGACAAGCGCTGCTCGTGACAACAAGCTATTAATACCGAGCTGTTTTAATATCGATCCATTCACACACACACACACCCACAGGTAACCTACGGTAACACCATCGCCTCACCATGACTCACTTTGTATCGATGTGAGCACACAAACTGGACGAGCCATCAAAAGTTCAGTCCTGACACACAACAACTCTGTGAACTCTCCAAACCTTTTCTCTGCACTCGAGTTTCATTTAGTTTTGACAGTCAGGGGTGGGCTCACTTTTTAAGGCCATTGTGTTCATAAATTGAATCTGTTACTGTTAAGTCTACACCCTTTTCCAAAACTGTGTTATGACTGGCTTATACGCGCCGCAACAGCGTCAATGCAGATTAAAAGCAAAATGAAGAATAGGGGGGTAGAAGTAGGCGTTTTTCCCTCTTCTATAATAAGTTGCACCACGGTAAAGGAATGCCTCCCTCGGACATGTCACAACACATTTCATTGTGAAGTTCGTTTTTACTCATTAATATAAATAACACTGCTTCCTTGAGCAACACAACTTGACACAATATAGCGTAACAGAGTTTCACTTATTAATAACGTAAAAAAAAGATATACATTTCTACTCGGTCTGCTTTACGCTGAATTAGAGTTCATCTGATGTCATGAGGTTGGATTCACGCAGGAGGGCTCATCACCAAGGTTCCAGGTTCAGGTCCCGTCTTGGAGTTTCTGTCGGAACTCCGACTTCCTGCCCCAGTCTGAAGACATGCAGCTAGGTGAAGTTAATTGGAGACTGTAAATTGTCTTCACATTTGAATGTGAGTGTTTGACCCTCAAAGGATAAGCGGTGTAGCTGATGGATGGATAACTGGACTGTATTAATGTTCATTGTGGTAATGTGAAGTAAATGAGCTGCAGTACATTGAGCTTTAACCACTTAATCAAGTGAAATCAATGAATTTGCACTGATGACGGTTAGGAACCGTTGACTTGTCTGCCTTAGTTGAAAAAGAAGAATAAGAATGAAACCCCTCCTTTATTTCAAGTCTAGGGAAGAAGGTCAATGAAAACAACATTGATTTACATTTCTGTATGATGTGAGAGAAACGTGGAACACCACCAGAACACGTGTGCACACAGGGGATGTCTTCCATGTCAGTGTGAAATTATAGCATGATGTACTGACCATTTATAATTAAAATCTACGGAAACATGTCCTTACAGAAAGGTTGACCAGGACATTTCTGTGAGATGAGAGCATTTGGAAGATCTCAAGCCCATTAACTGATGTTTGCTTATACATTTCACTTGGACTGTGAACACCTCAGCGCACATGTAGTAAAGAAAACAAGTGATCTGGAGACGTGAAGGGAGCAGATGTTCAAAGCTGTTTATCGATGATTTTACATGAGCTGATGAATTATTCAGAGGATATTTTTGCTGGTTTAGTTGTTGAACTAATTGATGTGCGTCAGATGTGCAGGGCCTTTCCTTGTTAATCAGCAAATATCTCCATCATTTCTCTATTAAGTATTTGTATTAGTTCCAACACAGATTGTTTCCCCAACATGAATCTTGATACAATAAACACTAGATAGCTAAATTCAAATGAAGCAATTGAGCTTTCATCGTTTTTTCTGTGTGTCCTCAAAAGCACTTCAGGCCCAGTCAGAGATGAAAGTGACCTCATGGAGCCTCTTTACCATGAGCGACATAAAAGTCATTCAGGCCTTCAGTCTTAGTTCATCGTTTAGGAAACAGGCTCGGACAGAAAAATAGATAACACATGTAATGATACGAAATGTGACGGTGGAGTGTGTGTCACCACCTCAGCAGATGAGCCTCATCTTATAACACTAATAACTCACCCCCCACTCTGCCGGCTCACTTCCCAAAAAGGGAGACAAAAACATTCAGTAGTGTTAGGCAAGTTTTTTTTTTAAAGCTAATAACACATGCCAAAAAATAATGAATTTCGAAACAAGTATCGTGCTCCGTTTTCAATTTCAATTTTTCCATGATATTTATTTCATCAATAACATTTCTAATACGCAAAACGAATGGAAAAAGTGTTTCACTGTGGAGAAAAAAAAAGGTGTTTACAACTAGATGAGGAGATAATGTCTTCTTTAGAAACATAACTGAGTGCAGCGCATATGAAAGTACAACCATATGTTGTATTGTATTTCAGTTGGTCTGGATGGCCCTGTAATGGAAAACAGCAGGAGGCCTCATGTTGGGTGCCTTTAATTTGACATCAGCTGATGGTGACTAACAATGGAAAAAACGTAATGTTCGCTAAATTAAATATTTTGAGTTAAAACGGCTCTTGGAATAAAATGATACAGATTTTTCTGCGGTTGAGAGAAACACGTTGTTGTTATTGAGCGATCGAGTATAAAACAAAAGGCATGTGAGAAATGCTTTTTTAAAGGACTGTTAGTAATTTAATATGTCTCAAAGAACAGTAAAGTACAATTAACTATGATTCATAAATACATAAATCTAGCATCGATGAGACGAGCTGAGGTCTCTCCTTTAGTTGAACATCTTGTCAGTATTTTAAGACATTCCTCCGCCATCTGTTCCTTGTGGTCATTAAGTTCTGTTTTCACTCTGAATCGTGTCGTGCTGTCTTGGTCTGGTTCTGAGACTTTTTGAAGTTATGCAAATGAAAAATTCAAAAGGATTTGTTTTATTCAAAAAATGTGAATCCGCAGCTGTGATGTTTTTTTATTTTTTTATTCTCACATAAAACACTTCGGGATACATTTGCGTTATTGTTTTTTTTTTTCATTCCCATTAAACAAAATTTATTCTTCCTGTGATTTGTTTAAAAGGCCTGAATAACAGCTGCAGTGTCCGACTTCTTTCTCAACCCGAGCTTCGGCTCCTCAAAGGTTAATCAGAGCATGGACTACATCCAAAGTGACTCGGGTGCAAACAAGTAGGCCTCGCTTCAAAGCTTGAGCAAACATTAATGAGGGGAATAGTTTTGAGAAGTGTTTTGCTGATTACGCTGCTTATCCAAATGAGGAGTGGGACCTTTCAGAAGAGGAAGCCATTTATCTGTGCGGGGACAGCAGAGCTGGTCTGGAGAACCTCACTGTGTTTCCCTTATCGTGAAAAACTTGAGGAGATTCAGTGCATAACGGCTCTCATTTGATCTTGATGGGGCGGTGGACTGTCTAGTGTCAGCTTCTGCCCCTATCAGTTTTATATATCCAGTGTATTTCCCCATTTCCCTGAATGTGGTGGATTGAACAAGTGTTATTTTGCAATATGCACGTACAGGCCCCGACTGTGGAGATGACAGGCTGGAGTGGAGGAGTCACTTGGCTCGCTGCGGAGAAGTTGTCAATAACAGCGTGAAAGGTTTTCACCCCACGACTAGCGCTGGATGTTTCCATGAAATATCCCCCAGATTCAGAGTAATAAACCGCATGCCTGCCTGCTCTGTCCCCGAGCAAAAGCGCGCTGTGATCATACACAGGCTTTCTGTCAGTGCAGAAATCATTACCACAACTGCGCGTCTAAAAAAAGATGAAAGACTGCATCTGGAGCGGCGAGGTGGCCTTCAGCAGGTCTGGTGCACCATTGCGTGCTATCTGCTCCATCTCCTAAAACCTCAAGGTGAGGAGGATGAATAAAAACACATGTGACCTGGGAGTGATTTCACACTGCAGAGCCAGGTCAGGTCATTCTCCGTCTTCCTTTGTGTCAGGATGGTTCTTTGAACCCGGGGGCCAGAAGCCTGCTAACTCCATCATAAACACGACATGAATCTTTCAAGCCATTGCAGTATTTGGCCAGAACATTTCAATGGTCGATGCACTTTGGATTTGTAATGTTAGAAGATGTTACTATAACCCAGGATGCTGTAAATCAGCACACCTGCGACTCAAAAATGTCAGTAGAAGTTGTTGTATATCAAAATGCTGCAACATAGAAAAATCTAACTCATCTTGCACAAAGCTTTGCAGTTCCTGAAGAATCAGCCTAAACCACAGTAATGTAGACTAATGCAACCTTGATTCTCACTGAGATGAATAACACATATCTGCTTATCAAACCCAAATCCTGCAGTACTAAATTAAGAGTATAACAAGTGGTGAAACTGAAGGAATTTGAAAATATATTGTTTTCAGGACATTGGCTGTGTCTAATGATGTTTCTGTCCCTCACCAGCTACTTCCACCAGATGTATTCCATTTTTGCTAGGCTGGTGGTGATACTTCAATCAATTCAAACAAATCTAATTTAATTTAACTCGCAAAATATCTTTTTGAATTATTTAGCAGTCTGTTCCAAAATTTTTTTACTTTATAGGATCATAATGTTCTGTTAGGACTTCTGCCTCACAGCATGAAGGTTTCTGGTTTGAATCCAAGTTTGGCTGAGGTCTTTGTGTGCCAATTTCCTGGCAGTAGCCCGAACAGTAGCACGTAGAGCCTTACGTGGCTGTAACGCTTTTCCAGCCACATGATTGGTTCAGCACGGCGCTATTCTCTCGTTGTAAAGACCATGTCTTATATTTCTGTCAAGCGAAAGTTATTTCCGTAACAATCATCTTCATCGTTTTATCTCCCAGGCCGTCTGTACAGTGGAAGCCTGGCAGGGAGGGTTGGGCATCGACATGGGCTGACAGCCATCGCAATGTTGGGCCAACTCCTCTTTTATATCTCACTTCAGCACATCTGATACGACTTGCTTTCGTCTGCTGCATGGGATTCTGTTATCTCTGTGGAACCCTTCCTTTCTCAGCTGGTTGGCAGAGGCCGGCCTGTAATTGTTTGATGAAAGCCATCCAATTAAGAGGAGACATGTAGGTGCTCGTGTGAACGTCTGTGCTCCGACAACCCTGGTGGTCGCAGGGGGTCCGCTGCAGACTCTGACAGTGTGGGGAAGTCGACGAGGCCCTTTGAGACACGGCCCTGGCTCAGTATTAATTCCTGTAGTCATTAATGGCCTTTACACAAAAGTCTTTCGTATATTGTTTTAATAGAGGAGCGGAGCTGACGTCAGGAGGGAGCAGTGTTCTCTCGCTCCAAAGGGAGGGGAGACCAAAAGGTTTCCATTGTCTCAAATGAAGTTGGCAGTGAGAGCGGTTTGCCTGGATTCTCCCTGCATGGAGTAATTTGTGAGTATAATATTGATAACCTGCATTCAGCCTCACTTTGTGTTTGTCTGCTGCAGTAAGGAATGATGCCATGTGTAACCGAGGCCAAAGGGGAATAGAATTTCAGCCAGACGTTAAAGTGAATCACCGACTGTGTTGCATGTGAAGTGTACATTCGCGTGACTTGTTGTTTATTGCCCACGTTCAGCTTCGTGACTGTCTTCGGTATTAGTGCCAAGTCTGAGGCCACGTTCCTGAAATCTGTCCAATTTGCTGGTAGAGAAAGTGACTTGTTTTTCTCCCCCTAGATTCCTCTGGTCAATTCCACGTCCACATTACAGTACGTGTTCCAGGACATGTATGTTATAAAAAAACAATACTGAACCCAGTGTGTCGCGTAAAGGATAAGAAACCTTAGAAGACTGCCAGGTTTTGGATTCTTCGCCTTCCAGTAAAAGATTCTTCTGCTTCCAGTAAAAATATTCTCATTTTTATGGGAATTATTTAATTGGTTTTGAATAACTTTTATTTGGTGCCAATTTATTCACATTGGAAACAATGGAAATACACGAAGATAAGTAAATGCATATTCTTTTGCCAGTGTTTTGTAGAATCTCCTGCGAATTTGGGAACACGTCTACTGAACCAGGATCAGGCTTTGTGTACCTTCATCTGTCTCCTGGTGCTTCTCCTTGCATTCCCGTCTGCATGGTGCACCGTCACTTTGACTGTCACTGTCTTATCCATTTTGTGGATTCTTTCTCAACTGCACAGTTTCCCAAACAGATGAGATCTTGGCTTATGTTCCAACAACACAACTAAACCTGATAAACGGAAAAAAAACAGAACCCAGCAGCTTATTAGGGCTGAAAAATAGCTTTTTATAATAGTAACTGATAATCACATCCGATGCACGGACGAGATCCGCTCTGACAGATGTGCAGCAGAGGGAAAATGTGACTATTAAAAGCAATTATTAAAATAGTTTTGACATGCTATTTAACACTTTTTAGGGACAATTCAGATTCAGCTCCATAAACATGGGGGTGAAATGCTGTTCTCCACAGATTAGTTTGCTGGTCACATTTAAAAACAACATAATAGACACATTATCCATGTAATATAAAAACATAAAAAGAGAGTAATGTTAAAGACTCAGGAGCAGCATTACAGACTTTGACATTATATCTTGAATGTTTTACTCCAGATGGTTGTAAATGGATGGAAAATAATCCACACTAACAGTTATTTCCACACTCGTCCGTGTATTCCAGAAGAAAAGCAGGTTTGCATTAATAATTCATCCAACAGAATATGTTTTACACATCTTAGTGGGAGTTTTTTCTTCTTAAAATTTAAAAATAAAACTAGAATTTCTCTGCGGTTTCCATATTGATGTGCTGGATCCAACTTGCAGCTCTTTTGGATCCATGTGTTGTATTTGGCACGTTGGCTGAGCACATAAATGTGTTTGGCAGATCCATAATGTAGTTCTGTGACTCATTCACATTCAAGTGTTACATGTTAAGTTTGAGGAACTCAGCTGGTTTACAATTTGTCTGAGGCGCCCCTGCCAATTCCTTCTTTCAACTGTATGGCGGTGCCAATCTAATTTACAGGAAGGACGTCTGAACACTTAGTCAGACTTAAAATCTGATGACATCTCTATCTGTCCTGAGAGGTTTGTTATAATTGCTCTGCACTCCCGACGGTAGAGGTGGGGCCACAAGCATTGGAAACCAGGTCACTATAAAACAATAGGCTGCAGGTTTGATTCCGATCCGGCGCTTTGCTGTACGTCTTCCCCACTCTCTCTTTCAGGTTTAAATTCTTTAATTAATGCACAATTCCTATCTGCAAACTATAGCTGTGTACTAGTAGCGTGTCAGGATTGCAGTACAGGTCTTTCAGCCCGTCTCTGTGGACCAGACAGAAATATGTCTGCAATTTAGGGATGATTGCCATTAAACTTGGTTCAGACACTGTTTCCTAAAGGAGACATCATAGAAACGTTGGTGATTCCCTGAATATCGAATGTTTTAAACTCTGTGGTACTTTCAAGCAGATCCATATATTAGCATACTGACACATAAGACTAATGATAATGATCATACATGTATCATTTTTTGTAACTCCATATTGGGTAACTCTGGCTCAGGAGATACAGCCGGTCGCCCACTAACCAGAATGTCGGTGGTTAG
Organism: Platichthys flesus; assembly: GCF_949316205.1. Lineage (NCBI taxonomy): Eukaryota > Metazoa > Chordata > Actinopteri > Pleuronectiformes > Pleuronectidae > Platichthys > Platichthys flesus. Next base: position 16,972,435 of record NC_084958.1, on the reverse strand, counting down.
ATCCCTGGCTCCTCCATTCCACATGCCGTGTCTGAGCACTTCAGACATCCTGAAAACCAAACTTCTCCTGACGGTTGTGTTGGCAGTGTGTCAATGTGTGATGGAGAGGGAGCAGGACATATACGCTCTCTGTGAATGTGCGTGAAACTGTTCTGTAAAGCAAGACTAGAAACGTCCTTTATAAGCAAATGTACACAAATGCAGATGTTTGCAACTTCAGCGACGGATAATAACTGTGCACAACTTTAAATGAAGGCATGGCTTGTTATCGTTGTCATTCTGACTCTCTCATCAACAGAGCCACATTTATCTGTCTGCATCTACTTGCGGGCTGAGAGATGTGACTGTTCCCGAGGATCTCACTGTGACGCTGGTCCCTCAGCTCCAGAGAGCTCCAGAGAGCTGAGGGACCGTGGTGTGCATCAGCAGAGGAACTTTACCAGCATTGGTTTCAGACGTCAGGGTCTCTTAGACTGGGAGGAGGTGTTCAGACAGCATCAATTAGAGTCCCATCTGAAGAGTGATCATCATTTCAGTGCCACTTTTACATACTTTCCCACAGCCTGTCCCCTGCCCGCTGGGACCACCGATGCTATCTGCTGTTGAGTGTTTACCCAAAATGTTAAAGGAAAAACATCAAGAAGAATTAACTAATGTGCACCACTTAAAAAGAAGAAATATGGGAATAGACCACAGTGAAGCTGTCATTTATTATCTGTAAACCATCAGTGGATTTTATATATTTTTCAGAGTCATAAGAGTTAACGGTTAGATGCCACACAAGTTCATATATTATCTAGAAACTAACAAGTGGAGCTAATCCAAACACTGACCCACCCTGTGATTGAATATAATTACAGATGGCCTTCTGCGACATCTCATTTACTAGAAGCGTAGTTTTCATCAGATTTTGACCGAGTAATATTTAAAAAGACAAAGTGTAAAAAACGATTCTCTTAATCAGACCATGTGAATATACTTGTGATAACCTAAGTCTTTTCCATCTTAAAAAAAAAAAAAGGGATTACTGTTTTGTTCGTCAACTCCCGCTGACCATCATTTTGAGGTAAGGTTGGGTTCAGCGCAGATCAAGAGGTCACATCCTTCGGTATTTGTCAAGTTGATGTACTACTGGCAGCATAATTGAAAGGCAGGACGTTGTCGGACTGGCGGCACAGGCACGTTACAGAGTGTTGTTTTCTTTGGGCGCATGGTGAATCTTGAACTGCATATTTTTTTTCTTTTTCCTGTATGGATTTCACATTTGCATGGAAAAATCTTTCTTGTGTGTTTGGATTTCCATTGTGTGGACAACATAAAGGGCTCTGGGATGGGATGTGGGAAAAGGGAGTGTGCAGTTTGCCTAAGTGCATGTTTTGATGTCTGTTCGACAGCGTTGGTCAGCGGCTGATGTCAGTACACACACAAAGTTAACAGCCATCCTCTTTCCTACTCTTAAATTCACTGAGGGAAACCAGTGAAAGGCTGCTACTGCAGATATCCCACAATAAAAAATGTGGAACTCGTCCAGTACACACAATGTTCAATCATTATCCGAAAAGCCTGGAGCGGTTTAAACTGCCGAAAAATTAAACATATGTGGTTGCAATGATATGAAATAACTTGAAAGCTTAAAATTGATCAGGAATCTCTGTAATGTGGACTCGTAACGTGCTTGCCCTTTAATTTGAAAATAAGGGCTGCTTTTCATATTTCAGTGGTTGCTTAAACACTGTTTTGAAAGGATGTATCTCAGTCATATGATTTGTCCTGACAAATTGTGGTCGCGGACAAATTGGGCAAACAATCCCTGTTACTTTCACAGAAGAACTTTTTTTCTTTTTGACGGGAAATCAATGTCTGCTCAGACTGTATCCGATTTTATCCTCACCACAATTTATTTACATAAAGCTCAGATTTTCCCATGAACGGTGCCACAGACAAATCGAAGGCGCATACAGGCATTCGATTTAAAATGAAATCAACCCATGCCCTTTTTGTTTTTAACATATACACAATTGTCTTCCTCTGTCGTTTCAGCCTTTGCTCAATAACGCAATTAATCCAGTTTGCTATGTCTCTGCCTCATAGAGGTCAGAGTGGCTTCCTGCCTCTGCTGAGCATGAGAAGTACCTGAGCACTTTCTCACCTCATCAAGTCTGCTTCATGACCCTGGGCAAAGCCTTTGACAAATGCAGGGTGTTGTTTCCAGACCAAACTTCCTAAAAAGCTGGCACACTTACTCTTCCCATTCTTCTCTGGGTCTACCTCTCTATTGCTTTTTCCGGCTTCTTTTCCTTGTTGCCCAAGAGTCCTGAGTGTGAAGAGTTTAATAAGTGTACACATTTCCTCTGTAGGAGGAAATAATAAATCCAAAGTCACTACTTCAATAAACAAAATGTACTACTATCCCTCAACAGCTAATGAGAGAAAAGTGTTTGGCCCATGCGTGTAACAGTGATATGCCAGGTGCTGCTATTCTGTTATTGAGACAGTTTGGCAAAGGCTGTTTCTTGGCATAAACCAAGGCAGTCATAATTTTACTTGACACTCAGCATGTAAGCGTGAGAGTATTTTTTTCTGGGTTATAATAGGAGCTGACCCTGCGATCAACAATCTGGCGTCACGCTCCTCGTAGGAGCGTGAGGTAAAGAAATGTGGAGCTTGAAGCACACGTCACATGTCCAATTGTTCCTGCTCATCTCAGTACGCCATCACTGCAGCCTTAACTGTGCAGGCCTGGAGAGAGGTAGACTGAACCTGACGACACAGAAAGTATGAGCCTGTTGGCATGAGAGATTGAAATACCTTTCATGTCCCTGTGACTGGTGTCACCTCCACAGGCTAGATACAGCTATTCTGGTTCTAGCTACACATGCAGGTGTCTGAGCGATTACACTTGACTCCTCTAAGAAAAGTAAAACTACAGAAGGCAACAAGGATGATGGGACAGACCATACATCCATTAAATATACCACTTGATTTTTGATGGTCATGGGGGGAGCTGGAGCCAAGAAGCAGAGTACACTCTGGACAGGTTGCCAGCATATCGCACATCCAAAATATAATATTATTTTGTATATTTATTCGAATTGGAAGGTTTAGCCCTAACCCCACGACAACAGCAATTTCAAACTGTGGTAATCAGAGTGGAACTATTACTTCATATACTTATCCTTATTATCTCCACCAAGGAGGTTATGTTGTCACTCGTCTCTTTGTTGTTTGTTCGCAGGATTAAGCAAAATCTGCGAAAACAAGTTCCACAAAATTTGGTGAAAGGCTGGAACAAGGTTCACGAAAGAACCAGTTAAATTCTGTCATGAAGCCGAAGCAGGAAATGTTCATCTCTTTCTTTAAAAATGTCAGAGAGACTTTTCACCAATTTTCCAGTAAACAGTTCATAGCTCTTGATTGAATCAGGCCCGTTTAGGGAACAGATATCTAGGAATGTGTGTAAATTATGGGGTGATTGGATTTAAGGGGACTTTTGGGCCTTGTTGGAGGTACGCACTCTACTCAGTACCATTCTAGTTATTTAAAATGGATCAGGGTAACAAGTAACTGCAAATGTAAGATAATTGTGTCTGAGAAAATTATATATAATTTTACTGTGACATTTTTGGATGGAATGAAACAAAGTAGCATAAAATGAAATAAGAGGTGCCCCCTAAGTATGCTTAAGCACAGTGCTTGAGCAAATATAGTTTACTGGTCACTTTCCACTGCTGCGGCTGTTATTAAGTCACACTGTAACCAGGTGAAAGTCACAACAAATAGACAATCAAAAACTCGCTCGTCTCAGTTTTCCCTGATCTTGCCCCTTTTCATCATGTGCAGAGTCAGCAACTCAGTGTAATCCTCAAGGATTCTGCAGCAGGATGAATCTTTTTTCAAAACCAGGTCTTGAACCTGCTTCTCCACTTAAAAGGCAGCAGCAGTAACACAGCCATGGAAAGAGAATCCCTGACCCAAGTGCAAAAGACAATAAAAAATATGACATGGGAAAGTCTCAACTGTCTGATTCTCCAACACTAAACACCATGAGTCAGATCAGTGAGGGGATCCCCACTTCCACCTTATTGGCTTAGTTAAGGGGAACTGCCTCTCATCCTGTTTGTCTTTTTCCTATCCTCCAGTCAACCACGACCAGGGATCCCCCGGCTTCTTCAAAGTGGAAAATGAAGGTCCTATGTCATTTGTCGGGACAATGACTGAAAGTTTCTCGGCTTGAAGGAAAAGGAGTTTCCACAAATGTAAGCTGACATGGAAGGCTCTGTTTCAAGTTGGAAAAAAACTATGGGGGGACATGGTCACTTTTGAGGTGCTGACTCGTTACAAAACAGTTGTAGCTCAGTTACGGCCTCTTCCCCTTTGCATCACTGTCTTTAAGTCTTGTAACAATGAGTTGTACATAGATGGCATAAACCTTCTCGCTTCCAAATCAGTGGACGGAACATTAACCCCCCAAAAAGTCCAGTAAAAGTTACGTTAATTTTTCTCAAAGATGCTCTCTGTCATAAATGGTAGTTCTTATCTCACTGGTCTATGCACACGTTTAAAACACTTCGTTTCACTTGGTTTTAATTATTTTAATGCTAAACATAATGAGGTAGAGCAAGTAAAGTTGATCATCTTTGACAGCAGGAGATAGGAATATGTATTCAATCATGTGCTCAAAGAATGACAGAAGTAGTTGAGAGAGAAGTTCAGACCCTACCTTATCTTCACACCTCTGAAGTAAGCATCTCTTATGCTCTTTGCTTTGGAAAGTTACACAAATTATTGGACACAGCTCCTCCTGATTTCTATGCTGTTCGGGGAGACTCGGACATGGTTAGGTAATCCAACACACACATTGTTGTAGGCATACTTTAATATCATCGCCTTGGTGAATTTTGTTAATGGAAAATACAGTCGTCTGACCTACTGGTGAGTTCTTCGTGTTTTCTTATCACCTATCAGACTAATCTCCATCTGAGCCCTGAACTCAGGATGTTTCTTTGTTATTTGGAAAGTCTTCCTTTCCTCCAATCTCCTCATCATCTATTTGCATTGGACTCTGCTGCTGTCTGTAGATATTGGCCAAATATAAACACAGCTTTCATCATACCAGGGGGTCAGTTCAACGGTCAGGTCACAGGGGTGGACACAAACATCCCACCCGTCAAACCTAATTCTCCTGCCGCTTTCTCTTCCAAGACCCATATAAATCCCACACCCAGCAGCCTCCCACAGTACGAAACTGTGTGATGCAGGAGCACAAAAAAAAAGGAACTAGAGCTGCCTGACCGGTGGGGTTCTTTCCTTTGTCTAATCGAGGTTGGCATTCCTTCTCTCGGCCCGGACCTGCTCTGTGCTACAAGGGTGCAGCTCCGTCGGCTTAGGCCACTGGTAGCACCTGTCTCCTCTCCTGCGCCAAACCGAGAAGACTGCCCTGCTAGCTTTGATCCCTGCGCTAATTATTTTCAAAGCAGCCAGGACTTATATCACACTCATTCAGGCGCCAGTGGCACTACAGCTCGCCCAGGAAGCAGCTTTTCTGGCTTTTCTCTCTTGTTAGGTCGGCATAGATTGTCACCGTGGACGTGAGCACTGCTCAGGCCACCAAAGCACCTTGCCAGCTGGTTGGATTTGGATGATTTCCAGATTATCGCTAACACCTTCCATTACTCATTTGTCATTGTGTCACATATTTCCTCAAATTTATTCTGGTCTGGTTATTGTTTTAGAATTTTTGTAATCTTAAATCACGACCCCGTTTTTAATGCTCGATCCTCATAGAGCCGGTTCAAGAAAAAAAAAAAATGTTTCTAGTACATGGGTTTGCAACGTGTCCTTTTATAACTATCTCGCTGAGTCACTATGGAATCAAAGTTGTTTCCGTTCTATTGGCAGGTGCCCAGATTGCTCCGAGGCTGATGTCACATCCAGGGTGTGAGGCCTGCTCATTTTCAAATTCAGCGGACCGTAAAGTCCACAGGAACTAAAACTGTAACTTTCTTAATACAGTAGCCTATTCTCTCCTCTCTTTGTTTTGTGCAGAAGTCTATTTGGATCATTCATTTTACAGGCTTCCCAATGCTCTTTGTATTCTTTGATTTTTTCAGATATACTGCACTTAACATTCCGCTTGTACTTCTCATCCCTCTGGGGCCTGTCGTAACTGATAGATAAGTTATACTGCATGCGACACACTAAGGAAAATAAGGATAAGGTATTTGTTTTTGCCATTTCCCAGCACGGCAGAGATAACGTGTTAATTTAACGATTTTGGCTGAGGTATGAGGTTCATCTCGGTCGAATCAATGTACCCTTGACTTCTTGCATCACACATGCAGCCTCACCTACAGAATATACTGATCCAATCAATATTGGTTCTGCTGTTTAAGTTATCCTCTAACTCTGTGGCAAACAAATCATGGTGGCCACACAGTTTCAAATAACTGGAACTGGATACATGAATAACTTTAAATACTTTAAATTCAACCTGAATTTGTATTATTATCATGTAACTCATGATAATGCAGCAGCAATAAGTTTGGAATCTGTGAGCCAGCATTTGCCATGATTAACACTAACAGCTTTGGAGGACTTTTTGTCCATTGTTTCTCAAATTTAGTGACCAACTTTGTTAAACACTCAAAAAGGGAAAACAGAAAGCTAGGCTGTTTTGGAGTGACTCCTGGTTCTGATTCTCAGCAAGACCTACTATGAACATTCCTTATTGTTATTGTTGTGTTTTAAACCTTTTTCAGATTCTGTGTTCAAGACCTTTGGGTCCAGCCAAAAAATGTTACCCAAGTTAAACAAGGGGATCTTAATAGCTTTAGTCTCCCCATGGGTGACGTTGTCATGATGTCAAATAAGTAGTTCTGTTACAATTTCGACCAAATGACTTAAAGTCCAAATAAACACCACAAAAATACACAGATTTCCAGACAAATATTGATTTTCATTTAAGTGTGACTATAGTAAAGTAAAAAGAGTAACAATATTATTACCACTGTTATCTAGTAGACATAACTCTCAAGTGAAAAAGTCTGGTCATGCAGATCTTTCCTTCAAGTTTACTTAACCTGCCAGGTCCATAAAGACATGTTTGTCTCTGAATGACCAACTGGCAGGGGTGCTTTTGCTCTTTATTGCATCCAGGTAAAAAGCCTTAAAGTTACTCCCTCTGCGTCCCCGAGGAATCCTAGAAAAAACAAACCACCATGTTTGACCTTTGCAGAGACTCTTGTAGCAACAGGCTCCCCTTACAACTCATATCAGCTTCCATTGAAGTGCAAACAAAGGCTCGTAATAGTAACCAAATTGACAAGCAGGGCTGAGGTCTGGCATAGGCAGGGGAACATTATGAACACTGGGCAGGACCAGACTACATTAAGACACTTATTGTGACCAAAAGCAATGAATAACAGTTTAAAGAGGGTTTCCATGTCCAGTGTTTGTGGACAAGTGGTCGATAAAAAGCGTAATTTAAATCATTAAATGGTCATCATCAAAAGTCGATATTTCCAGCCTATATCTACAGTGACACTGGAGAGGATGGTACTGCCGGGGGAGAAGCCCATTACAACTATTATTGTATTAAATATTAAGTCTTAGCCACATTAAGCTGATTTGGGTACTTTACTCTGCTGGTCTGCCGTGAACACTTGAGTCTAAATCTGCTTAATTTGTGCTGTGCCACTTCGCGCGAGTTTTGCATTCTACAGAGATAATAAAAATGCCTGATTTCGCAGTTATATCACCACATATTTCTTTATATTTAATAAAACCATTTGTGGATGATGTGTGGCTTCTACTTCTCTTTTGAGTTAATGTGGTGTTTTTGAAGCCTTTGAGGACACAGAAGGCTGCTGTCATCAGCTGGGAAACTCGGCAGATCTGTAATGATTGATTTGGGAAGCAAAGACCTTAGAAATCCTGGCATCTGTGAATTATGGGCGAGCAAGTATCCAATACCAGGTTATTGCGGCAAGACAGCGGAGATGTTGTGGTCCAGGGCTCGGCTAATTTCTCCGGGTGAAGGGCAGTGATCCCTGTGGTCGACTGAAAGAACAATTACTGGAAGAGCAAAAGAGGCTTCAAGACTGAACATGATGAGGATTATAAAGAGCTGAAATAGAGATGTTTGTTTTTCCACTAAATGCTCCGCTTCGCTTTAGATGTTCGACATTTTTGTGGAACTCAATCAGAAAAAGGGGATGCAGACGAAAAGACTGTGGTTCCCGTTTGATCACTGGTCTCAAGGTGCTGTTCTGACCACACTGCAAAACAGGAAAAATTCCGCTATGATAATTAACCCAAATAGGCGTGTTTCATACCATAAACTGAACAATTTGTGAGGAAAAAATATCAATGAGCATTCCATTAAACTGGCAACTCTGTGATGCTGTGCTCTTGTGCAGATGTGTTTTGGGCTAAATGCTAATATCCATCATTGATACTGCTTATCCTGTAAGGGTCACCAGGAAGCCTGAAGCCAATCCCAGAAGGCGGGGTACAGTCTGGATAGGTCACCAGTCTGCTTCAGCACTGACATAGAGAGACAGACAACCTTTCACATGCATGACTATAGGCAAGTTATACTGTCCAATTAACCTTAGATGCATGTCCATGAGCTGTGGGAGGATTCCACTGCAAATGATAATGCTCGTTTGGAGATATTTGTTATTTAAAAAGTTAATCATGTTTATTATCTCCTTTTATTTTGTTAGCATGCGAAGAGTTTCTCATTAGTAATAATATAATAATAAACACAAAGTCAGCTGAGGGAGTGAGATAGTTTGTCTTATTTGATGTTTCAGGAGGAGTATGCAAAATCAAATGAACAGATTTCCACTAAATTGGTGAAAGGATAGGATGTGGTCCGAGAAAGAACCTATTGGATTTTTGCACAGAGGTGGACAAATGTATGTATTGAGGGGATCTGATATCAGTGTGAGCATTGTGGTGCTGCTTGATTGAATCTGAGGGCAAACATGAGCCTCGGTGGAGGTTTGTGTTCTAGTTTATCTAAAGATTTTTTTTTTTTTTTATAAATCAATACTGGTTTTACCATGTGAAAACTTTGTCCTGCTTCTTGTGCTTAAGGAAATAAAGGCCACTTAGATTTTGGTACCAAATAGTTCTGCAATCCATCGAACAGTTGTTGAGATGTTTCTCAGTGAATTGAAGTGTTGGACAGAGCAAACCTGCCACGTATTTCTGTGAAAGGCAACCAAAATATTTACAGTGATACCCATCAGGAGCCCCTCCTCCGCTGCAGTGCTGGGATTCGATCTGCAGAGAGCCTGTTGCCCTCACTGCACTCTCTCTCACTGAATCTACTATCTTGGGCGAAATTCTTAACTCAGGCAGCGAAGAGCCAATGACAAGCTGGTCACACAAGTATTATGTTTTATGTTTTCCCCATTGCTGTCTAATGTTTCACATTGAGGTTGGGACCATCAAGCAAACTACTGCTCACAAAAGAATGGGCCCATTGATTCCCAGAGGAATAATTTTAGTGGAGGGAGTATTTAGCACAGGCCCAGCTAGAGAGGGCTATTAGTTGCTTCTCCAGCTCTGTGATCCATGACTGGAGAGGCTCAGTGTGAGGAGAGAAAGAGGACTCTTGCCTGGCACCACATCCGCCCTGATTTCACCCTGCCGGCAGTGATGAAGTCATGTTTAGTGGTCTCGTCTCAGCCATAGAAAGACTGCCCATATGACTTCCTTGTCTCATTTTACAGCTGAAGCCCAAAGCAAACAATTTATAGCTAATTTGTTTCTTGATTTGATTGTACGGTGAAGAAAAAGAAACTGGAACGATGCTTCTTAACAGTAAACTTGCAGAAATATGGCACAACAATACACATAGTTATTCAGGAAACTAGTGCATTTGCTTGTTTGTAAAGTTTACCCTGAATCCTGAATCCATCTTTCTCAGGAGAAAGCAAAGTGGTCCATCATTACCTCTGCTAAACTCCCCCTTTTCCCATTTCAGCGCCACACTGAGCTAAGATATCAACTAACACATTATCCTCTTAGACCTGGAGACTGATAGCCAGCGAGGGCCTCGAGCCAGGAGCAGCCATACAGCTCCGAGCATAAAACCGACACCACAGTTACAGCAACAGTAAACTGAACACAGATCCGATAGTGCTCACTTATTGATCTGTTGCAAAGTGCCCACTTAATTTCCTCTTTTTGCAAAGATCTTTTGTTATAAAATTAAATTTGACGATTTTCATGTATAGTAGTCATATAAATGGTTCCCACATTGAGCAGATGAGTCTTGTATTTAATCATATTTGTTTTGCATCTATAAAACAGCAAATATGTGAATCAGTTATCTTTTGAACCATAATCAACACAAGTATGTATTATTTGTCATTGCAAATATATATTTTAGTGATAAAATCTTGGTATATTAGCCTCTCCCTGTTTATTACAAGGTTATGCTAAGAATCTAATATATCACTGAATATCAGGTGACATTATCCTGTTTGTGTTGCCCACGACGACAGACTTTTTCAAGAACATTTGATTGTATATCTTGGCTCAGCCCACTCTGAGTCAGGAGGGAAGCCAAACCCCCCAGGTTTTTATGATTAAGGGGACAAAGTCAGGTGGCTTTATTCCAAACAGCTTGCCAAGTAATGTTATATCACTTCAATAAACCGAACTACCCGAACTTATGAAATTACATTAATAGCTGTCAAAGTGGAAGAAACAAAAGTCCATAATGGCCGAGAGACGTTTTACAAGCAAATCTGGCATTCCTCAGGCATCGTGTTTTTCATCTGAGCATTTCATGTAATAGACCTAAAAGTGCGATGTTTAAAAACCTTTGCAGCAGCCCATGCTGGCGGTCGCCCAAGATGCACCTGCACTTTCAATTACTCATTGAGCGTCCTTCTCTACGCAAGTCTAGACACTCAACACCTGCTGCACATTAATCTGTAATGTACTCTGCTGCCGGATATTCCCAGTTAACACAGCAACATCTGATTGGCACACCTTTCTGTCCTGCCAAGCAGCGCCACACTCCTCAGCCTGCTCTGCGGAGGCTGCCATGCTCGGCTTTACATTCAACTAATTGATACCTGCCACAGAGCGTGTGGTTTGGGGCTTGGAGGGGAAAGCCAGGAAGGTGGCATATCCGCTTCACATGAGTTTTCCTTTTTGGCAGGGCGACCGTCGACCTGAATGTAACCGAACACCTCAGCACAGCAACACGGGACGTAAGGCGTTTCTGGTCGTGTTCCATGGAAACGGCTCTCGCCAGCCCCCCTGTTCGAGAGCCACACGGTGACGTCCCTGTCACACCTCACAGCTGGCTATGAACGAAAAGCATCACAGCTCGAACTGCATGCTCACAGTTTAATGACCTCCAATTTTTACACACTAAACACAGCATGGATCCTGCTTTTGCACACGTACCACATATTAGCCACCCAAATGTTCCGGTCAGTCAACTAAACCTGAGAGTCTTAAAATGAGCTGTAGTATGAAAAAAAAATTACCAGTCTGTGAAAGCACATTGAGGTAGCATGCCTTTTCACTGAAACACTTCAGTAGTTTCATGGTATTTACGTTCTACGGGAAAACAGTGTAAAAATGTTAAATTCTTTCCAACAACAAACTGCTCTAGAAAGAAAAACTCAGCCACATCTCTGCAGACAGCTGTGCCCTCTCACAGGAGTCAACACATTACTAATACTAGCATGTGACTGGTATGTACATTTAGCTCAAATGACATAGGTGATTTTTCTGAAAACACACCTGCGCTATAATGAATTGTATTTTTTGGCCGCACCATGTACTGCAGTGTCAGCACTGTATTTACTGAGTTTTAAACCCCGGGCAAGGTCCACAAAGTGAATCTCAGCAGTACACGCTGAACAACTGCCCTGACATAAATGAATAAAAGAAGAAAGAAGCTCCTATAGTGATGCAAGGTTAAAATGGTGAGATGCATCTTAACCCTGTCTCCGAACAGGAGCGATAATTAGCAATAACCTGTATTCATGTTAGGCAACAAACAGAAGTGAAGAAACGTGATCCATTACGAGGGACCCATACAAACAGGGGAAGTAAAAATGGCCGGCTAACTGAAGCAGCAGTGGGTTCTTACTTCTTTGTGCAATGTTTGCCCCATAATTGACAGCAGAGAAAGGCATAACCAGAGTTAAAGCAGATTCAGTGAATTTAAAAGGCAACGGAAATAAAACATTCCATTAATAACAAAAATTGTGGATTTTTCTAGATTTGAAGATTGTAGGACAAACATATGTTTGAATGTTTTTAGGCATTTTAACCAATAATAGTTTTGTACGATAACTTTAAGAAGACCAAATTAATGGTCTGTTAATGACAGACAACTTCAATGCTTGTCTTAATGTTTTTGATGGTAAATCTTTGGACAGACAAGACAAAACAAACTTTTTGGAAATGTCATATTTAGACTCTGGGAAAAATTCTGATTGCCATTGTCGACATATAAAGACTAAATGATGACTGTATGAGTTGGAAATAATCAGAAGATTAAGCAATAATGAAAATAGTGATAAGCTCCAGCCCCGGTGTGGTCTGACAACCCAGTGGGAAATAAACGAATGGGAAGAATATGAATAAACAGAGAAATGATTTGACAGAGGCTGATCTTCACACTCCAGTTTCAACATGGGAGGCAGCCGGAGCCCGATGTGGGGTGACCTGAGGCATCCATCTATCCAAAAAATGGGAACTTGCTGATGCCGGGGGAGTTCCTTGTGACCGTTTGACTGGTGCTGCGAGGAGCTGGAGGAACGATAACAACCTGAGGTCACTGCGATTCGAGACTGCAAGGTGCACTCATCCACCCTGGCTGGCTGCAGCCGAGGAATGAGCGCACACTGACAGCTGCGGCGCTGTGTTGAGTAAAGTGAATGTAAGGAAACACAGAGAGAAGGAGACAGTTGCTCAACCTGTCAACGGCTTCTCCATAATTCAATAAGTCAAGGTGGAGGACCATTCCTGCGAGGCTGAAGCAGCTCCATAAATAGCTGTCTAGAATGATGAGTGGGTTTTTTTCCCCCGTTTTTTTTTCCTTCCCCCGTGGTAATCTTGCTTGTCTCTCTCAACAGGCCTGCAAACATAATTGAAAACACGGACGGGAGAAAACACAAGTATCACTGACACAAGGAATGTCTCTTTGTCCTGGATGGTTACGCTTTCACTGTCCTGTTTTAACACGTTCCAAGAATCTCCGCGTTTGTCTGCAGGTCAACGTGTTCGACAATGTGCCCCTTGTTCCATTATCTTTAAAATTAAATTATTCCTCGCTGTTTTTCATGTACGCTCGTGTTTACATTGCCAAGGAAATACTGTTCTGTCAATGTGCTACGAAGGAAAACATGTGGTTAAGATTTGGGGCATGATTATGGTGTTTATGCAATTTGTCTTTTCAATAAGTCGGGGTGAAATATGAAGATACTCTGCCAATGGAGCCTGTTTTCTTTATGCCAACATTTATTTATGCATTTCCTAAGTTTTACAGTCTCAGTCGATAATATTGGCAACAACAAATCACGGCGTAGTGTGGACAGGAGTTCAGGACCTCACGTCAAACCTACCGCAGACTGTTTCCTCTTCAAATTCCCCTTTTTGTCGACTTAAAGCAGCGTTTCAACTTTCCCACCATCTCCCCTCAATATATCTCCCTCACTCCAATTGTGACTTAAGTCTCTGTTGGACCCCGGCCAGCGTGTTAACTCCATTTAAATCAATGGATTAACAATTTAGCCCAACCCCTCACACACACACACACACACACACACACACACACCACCACCACCACTGCCACCACTAATCTTAAGGAGCTGACCTCAGCCAACAAATGGCCAAATTCACACAAAATGGAAACCCGCCCCCTCCGACAATGTGCTCTCTCCTTTATTCTTTCTCTGAGAGGCGCCTCCTGAGGCGGCCAGCCACACTTGTTGAGATTGCGGTTACAGATCTTCGAGTACCTCTCTGTTAAACGAAACCCCGCTATCCTTTGGGATTCAAAAACAGCGAGGGTGGGAAATTAAGTTAAAGCCAACTATCTTGCATTTATAAATTAGATTATAATCTCCTTGGTTTTTCTATTCCCACACCCAAAATTGCCGTTGGAGTGATGGGAGAAGTGGTCAGTGAATGAATAAGTTGCCTTTTTGTATGCAGCACAACTTAAAGCTATCTGCGTTGCGCTGTCTTAAATCCATCGCCAGTAGCAGCTCCCTCCCAGTTAGCAGGCCTCGCTGGCTGTGACCTTTTAGATCAGCATTACTGTTGTACCTGTGCCACAGCGTCTGGTTCCGTCACGTGGGCAACGTGCAGCTGTGCAGGATCCGCGGGGTCGCTCACACACACTATGTTGTTCCGCTGTCTGTCAGTCCACATGTCCGTCACTGTGCTGTTCTCCCGAGCCAATACGAGCACTTTTCAGAGAGAGGATGCAGGAGGAAAAGCACAGACACTTCCTGTGCTCGTATCAGTGTTTCCCTTATTTTAAACCTTTCCCATGCGGCCCACTGTGCAGAGTTACAAGAGATGCCTCTCATGACAGGGTTTAAGCCTGTATCTAGTTTTTCTTGGTCACAATTGATCACATGTCAATGTTCATGGCAATGAGATTTCAAGAATGTGAGATAAGATCTAAAATATTTTTTGTGTCAATAATGTGACAAATAATTGGTAGCCTATTGCACTTACTTTCAGTATATACAATTTGACAAAATAAACACCAATGTATCAGCTTATATGATGTCTGATAAATTACACAAAACTTTAATTATAATTGCGTGTTCGGGCATAAGAAAATAATCGTCTAGACACTTCCTCAGTATTTAACTGCATCAGTGCTAAAATGTGTACACACTCTACTCTGAGTTACATCCTTAGGACAACTATTTAAGTTAATAATTGCAGGGAAAATAACACATCAACACAGCAGCTCCATAATAAAACCACTGAAATATGCATTTATTATTAATTAATTAATGGAAACTTATTTCGTCATACAGTATTTGTTGATTTGTTTGTTTAGCTCAAAGGTAAGCACATGTTGTTAAGGGCTCCAAACTGCCCGAGCAACTAATTGTAATTAATGAATTGAAGTATACAAAATAAACACTGTTTCTATTTACCCTGTAATTCCCCCAGCCCAAAGTTATGTAGTTGTTTTTAAACTTTTTCCAAACAGCTTTTTTTCTGTCAACAGGTGAGTTGACAAGCTAATGAAACTCACAGCCAAATATTTTTAATTAACATTTTATTTCATTTTTTTTTTTTTTCGCTATGTCAGTTTCACTAAATACAGTTATTGCTATGTATTAATGAAGGCAAGTCAACAATCTCTTGCTCAGTAATTTCAACAACACCAATATTGTTTTTCAATATCACAATCGAGGTATCATTGAGTTATAAGAGTATGACACTTCCACCCAGTGCTGCTGTGGTTCTGTCACTGGACGAGCCAACAGTGAAAGAGAGGAATCCACTATAAATCACACAAATATAAATGGAGCTTTAGGAGTGTGCACTGATTTTCAAAATATTTACTCTGGTTTTTTGCACTGGCGGCAACAAGCTTATTTGGTCTCCTGTGGACTTATGGTGGGCGCTCGGTGTTAGTGGCCTCTACCATCCCATCCTGGCATCATCCGTTCATCCTGTTTCCCTCGCTTCTCATCTCATTCTGCATTCTCCGGGTGAGAGACGCCTGGTCTAGCCGTGGTGCCATGTATCCTAATCACATAAGCACACGGGCTAATCCTCAGGACAGCTGGAGAATCTTTACTGCACAATTGAAGCATGAGCTGGACAGCAGCGTCATAGCCCATCTTTGTAAACCCCCTCGCTTTTATCAGCCTGGCATTGTAACCCCCCTTTTACCAACAGATACTTGCGGTCACCACAACTACAACTAATTTCTGCACCATCACCCAATATGCAGACAAGAATGAGTTGGCTGAGGTCAGAACAGCTGCTGATGGAAGCTTCCAGGTCTTCCTCGATTCTCAGTTGAACAACTTTCCCGTATGTGCTTATATAACATCAACTTTTCGGGAGAAAATAAAAACCCAAAATTTGTCCCAGTAGTTCATATTTTATGCATCACTAATGCAGAAAACAGGTGGTGACCTGGTTGAAGGAAGTCGCTCCTTCACAATTGTAAATGGCTGCTCCACTCTGACGTTTAATGCCGTGTAGTTATGATATTGAATATCCATTCAGTGATCTCCGAAGTACTTACTGTCCAAGTAAATTGATGGACTGAGGAGTATATATCCATCGCACACGTCCTACGGGTGATACATCAGAACACTCTCTTGTCTGGGAGCCCGACCATGATGAACTGTTTTCCTGAAAACAGCCTCTGCTAGAGCAGTTAGAACATCCATCTCCTCTGAGATCCTGATGAATAATGGAGTAATAGGAGGAATTTCCTCAAGAATAAAATGTTTCTAACCCCGCACCTCTCCCGGTGAGCACTCCAAATCTCCTGGTGCAATTTGCAAGCACAGCACGCTTGCCAAAAAGCCCAGGCGTCTACACAGATCTATGTTTATCCCATCCCCCTAGAAACCCTGCTATGGGGTCTCTGGGGCTTTCCCCTCTCCCCAAGCATGTTCGCCAATGAAAGAAACACATGCTCCTTTATTATTTATAGAATAATTTGTTTGTTTATTATCCTGTTTTTCCAAAAGGCGGATGTGTGCTCAGGTCCGCTGTATTGAATTCTCCGTTTGGACTTTGGTTGACGTGGAGCATGTTGTAACTGTCGGAGGGGGATTTGAAAAATGAGCTTGGTCATGTGAAGCTGACATTTTTATGATTGTGAGCAAGTGTTGAAAACCTCCCGAGCCGGTTATCATCATTATCCATCGCTTCTTGTGGGGAGGCCTCAGACTAGTCAATGAGCTTCTCCCCAGTGGAGAGGGGACGGAGTATGGAGTAGTTTACTTCCAGTAAAAAAAAAAAAACCCTAATAGATTTTACAGAGAATGCATCACATTCTAGATAAATTACACTTAAATGCTCTTCCTGGTTATTTGAGACGCCTGTCCTGTAAACTTAATTAAAGTGATTGTTGAGTTAATATTATTGTTACCATAGGAGCACATGAAACTAAAGGCTAAATGCTCTAAAAATACCCTTTACTCAACTTCACTGTCATGCTGATTCACACAAAGTCATCCTTGTTGGAACAGCAGATTCGCACCACTAGATATATACAGTACACTAATAATGTTTCCGTAATGCGCTGCGTTTTCTTCGTTTGCTCCTGTTTTGAGGGATGCTGAGATCATCTGTTTTTCCAGGGACAAGCAGGAGCTCTGACAGGTACTTAACAACAATCAAAAACAGTTATAAACAGGGTAGGCTCTTGGGCAGGGCGCAGGAAGGAGGCAAGGAAGGCACATACCCTTCAGACCCCTATCACACTTTCCAGAGAGGAACTCGCTTTTTCCCCAACAAGCTGAAAAAAAAACATAAATCTGTACGTTCCACAGACCCTGGTGCATGAGCTAAGGTGTTTATATAGGGCTCGGCACATATGTTTCACCAGATGACTCTACTAATGCTTACATTCACATTAATAACCCTTAAAGGGATAGTTCACCCAAGAATGAAAATTCACTCTTTATCTACTCATGCCGATGGAGTGGTGGAGGAAGTGTTTGAGTCCACGAAACACTTTTGGAGTTACAGTGTTGCAGTCATATCCAATACAATTGAAGTAAATGGTACTTATACTTTAATAACTCAAGATTCACTTGAGATATTGTTGTCAAACTGACCTTTGTTAACTTATCTGCAAGCTTCATTTTCTATGCATTTTTTATAATTTACACTATACCAGAATTAGCACTTGTGGCCACTCAGCAAATGTGCTTGTCTCTCTTCACGTCATCAACAAACATTAAAGCTTAATTCGTGAAATATATTAATACATAGATCAGATTCTTTAGAAGTATTTAGTTCTGGATCATTTATTGTCCAGGTTCAGGACCTTGTTGGAGACTTTTCATCAATACTGTTTCCTCATGGGTATTTATGCTAAGCTACATTGGGCTAAACACCTGTTATTCACAGTGGTACTGATCTTCTCATCCACATCTTTCTTCAAAGGTCAGTTCGCTGATCTTTTTTGTCCCAAGTTTCTGTGTTACAGTGCATCTTTGCATTCGATGACATGAAGTCTGCATCCAGCTACAAGGTCCATCACTCCTCAGTAAATCCTCCACAGGGCAGCACAGGTGCATCCTGTGCAGTGGGGTGATGCTGGAATAACAAATCGTCTGCCTCGTTCAACAGTTCGTGAACCATCGATCTATCTGTCCACTCCTGCTCGACAGACTTTCCAAGCAGACCAGCAGGATGAGAGTGGGAATGAAAGGTAGTCGGGAGGTGTTTGGAGGGACGAAGCTAACCGGATTTAGTTTTTCTTTCTGTGCTTTAGTTGCACCCACTTCCTTCATGGCAACAGCTGTCAAAACGTTGTCGGATTACAGCGCACCACAAAGTTACAGCTCGTATTAGAGCCCGGTACAGGGCAGGAAGTTAGGAGTCCAGCAAGCGCGGCCCATTAAAGCCTCTCAGTTTCTCAGCGCAAAGCAGCTCGGACCCAGGGGAGGAATAGCTAACACCAGGAGGGTGCTACTCCTGCACGGCTGATTTAGCTACACGTGTCAGGGATATCATGGGCTTTCTGATTGCTGTTTTAGGTATAAGAACAGATACACGCTGTAATTGTTTTGTTTTTCGCAAACCGGACATGAAGCTCCCATTCTCCGCCTGAGATCACAAAACTCCCTCTCCTGGATTAGTGGAGCACGAAGCCTCGTATGATGAGGTCGCAAGATATTTGCAAGATTGTTGAGAGAGAAAACTCCCTGAAATCTGCGTTCGGCTTCGCAAGGGAATAGAGCCTGTTGAAATAATAGGAGTTTCTCAAGGGTAATTGTCCAGCACCTACGTGTGTCTCAACAGTGTAAATCCAAAACAGAAATGTTTATATCTCGCACTAATTAGTTTCATTGTAACTTTGTTTGACATTGAAGCAAAAACATCACTGCCATTGCGGCACGGTGTGTACTCTGACTGAGGCCTGGCTAATCACTTTACACTAAATCAATATAAACTGTCATAGCAACTTGAGGGGGATCCTGCCTGAAACTGTTAAATCCAACAATGTCTGGATCAGATTCCTGTAAACACTTAACCTCAACAATGATATCTGATTACATAGCAGGAAGGCCTTTGTGCTTCAGTTACTGCTCTTCTATCAAAAGGTGGGCCTCAGACACCCTCCCAGCAGACTAGGGATATGAACTGAAGACCTTCTGGTCAGTTTCCATTTCCTTCCCAACCCATCTGCTGTTGTAGCAAAGGGGAAAACCCTCAGTGACTGTGTTTTAGAAGTTGATTTAGTCTCTCAGTGAAACTGTTTGGGTTTTATGTTTTGGTCTAAAATGTGCAAATACATTATCGTAGAGAAGAAACTGACTTATTATTATTATTTTATTTATATGTTAGCCTCTCCTTCACACTCACAATGCCCTGCAGGTGCAATATGCTGCCATAACCTTTAGGAGCAATCTATTATGGGCTTCATGGGATTCATTGACATTGTCTTACCCTCCAAAACTTTGATAAATGACAGGACCCTTGGATCAAATTGACAACAATGCAATATATGCATACCCCAACTACTGAGTTACACCCACTTTATTCAAAGTGTTCATTTTTAAGGAAATATGCATGATCTTAAAGTACGCATCGGCTGATAATGTTTTGAGTAATCGTTTTCATATATTCCTACATATATTTAAAACCCTCTAGTGATCACCTTGTCAAGAAACCTAGAAGCAGAATGAATTGAACGTTTATTCAATTGAATGACTTTCAACTATAATGACTCAATAATTGTTCAAGCAATACACAGGTCTCGTTAAATACGTTATATGCTAACGAAAGACCATTGGGCCCCTGAAGAATGAAACCACACATCATATAATTTAAAAATTCATTTATTATTTCAGAGATTTTTCGCCTTTGTTATACAAAGATGTTAAATAACTTAAATACATTCTTACCAGTCATTTGTGATCTGTTTATACCTACAAGCTATACACATGAGGTAGAGGAAAAATAATTTAGGGTTCCCATAAGACATGAATAAGTGAACATGGACAAAGCTTTGTTGGTGTAGTATCACCACAAAGGGTGATGTGTTTGTATCTTTCCTTTACCAGCACAGCACAAATCCTAACAAAAGGTACATGTACACGTAAAGTGATCCAAAGGTGAGTATAAACCAGTCCACACTGATGTGATCGTCAACATGATCAGGTGATGCTATACGACATGGCCAACATTACAGAGCCAGTCTTCTCACAAAATATAATATTGTTGGTGAGTGTTGAATTAGTTTGAATACTTACAGTAATGTCTCATGATTGTGTGAATGAAAGAAAACTTGAGGGGAGTTGATTGTGAATTTGTCAGGATTTGTTAGTGCTTAGATAACAGCAAACGTTGAGATATGACAGGAAATATGTTCAAAGTTACACTGCTTCTTGAAGCCTCCACCCCAAAAAGAACAAACACCCAAAAGGAAAACACAGTAAAAAATACAGGATATAAAATCAATTTAGACTTTGACGTTATTTACACTAAACACATGCTCATAATATATTTAAAAATAATTTATCTTTTTTTTTTCTCTACAAAATAGAATTTTTTACATGATCCACTGACGACTAAACAGTGCAGAGTTTTGGATTTGAGAATATGGACGACTGTGACGACTAAAAACCAACTGGCTGCTGCATCATGCTCCCCAGGAGAGATTTTTGTCCTATGTACAATCTATAAACAAACTAAAAATGCACTCAGTGTGCAATTGGTATTCCTGTCATGCCTGTTTTGAATCCATTCAATAGTAGAGTGAGGAGCGGAGTGTGTATGTGCGTGTTAGTGTGTGTGTGGAGAGTGCACACACCAGAAGCTGTGGGAAGCAGGCATTTATGCTTCGAGCCTCTGCATAGCTATTATGGTTTCCATGTAGCGTGCAAAGTTCTATGTATATGTTTTGACCAGTCTTTATTTGGCATGCCTCCTCATATCAAAATGCTTGGAATTCACCTCTTCAGGACAAATAAGCTAAGCGAGGCTTGTTTCCTGAAGCGTTATTTTGCCGTAGGGGATGATGGTTTGATTTCAGATATCGTGATAATCATCTTTAAACACTAATCCAGCTGTTTAGCCATTTTTAAGGATGTTTGGCATAATGCTAGATTGCTGTACAATCTGTTAACTTCTTGTCAAAGTTTCTCAATTTCTGTTTCAATTGCTTGTGAGAGATGAACATGTGCCTCACTTTTGTCTCTATACCACAGGAGAAAAAAAACTTTTTTATTTACAATTTCCAAAAACAAGTCTGCACTGCACTGTATCTATAAATACAGACCTTTAAATACTTTAAAAGGGCTTCAGTGCGTGAATGGCGCTATAATACAAAGCTGGGTCCCTCACTCAGTAGTTAATTCACACCCATTGAAAACAAGGCATCTAAGGTTGTATATCTTATAGCATATAACATAATTTTCTGAGAAAATAATGAAACATTGTCAGCATTTGTGAGTGCAGAGGCCTTTCTGGTAAAATTAAACCTTCGACTTGATGGTAATGTCTTTGAAATTCTTGGAAACTTTGGGAGAAATAATCCTATTTCCTTCGATCCTTAGATTTGTATGAAAAAGAAGTGCCACTATTGCATTCGTCAGGTTATTACGAAAATACAGCTAGCAGCCAGTTAGCTTAGCCTAGCATAAAGAGTGGGAATGGCGGGAAACATCTTGTAGAGCTCACACATTTGTTTAAATTGTAAATAAAGTAAACCTAAGTAATACGTTGTAGTTTTACAGGACATTGCCTTATAAGGCTCAGTTATGGTCAATGGTAGATTCATATATGAGTACAGTCAAAACCTTCTGCAGCCAATAGTTTAAACAAGATGAGCATTACACAGAAAGACATTTTCACAATGGCAGAACTTTTTTGGGAGGGACTTTGCGAGTTGGTACGAAACTATGGCGTATGCAGAGGGAAGAACAGTATAAATGTATATTATCACAACCTCCTCCACCTGCGACATGCTTGTTGTTGTTTTGATAAACTCGACTCTGCAATGCCCTCTAGTGGATGTATTGCTAAATAACCATGCCAATGTATAGGACGCATGGAAGTATGTGGGCGGTGAGAATTACATTGTTTGAAACAGCAAAATCTTTTTTCATGAGTATGAGTTGTTTGTTTATGTTCCTTAATTGTAAACTAAGCTAATTGGCTGCTACCTATAGCTTTATATTCACCAAGCAGACATGAAAGTGGTATCAATCATCATAGTAAGAAAGACACACGTTCGTTTGGCAACATATCAACTTTGAAATGTCTCTAGTTGCACAACATGTATTGTGTTGAGCAATTCTGCAGTTACCCCATACTGTTTGGACTGGCCCGAGCAGGTTCTGCTGTACATACGACACATCTACATGTTGAATATGGCTCAATCAATCTGTGGCAGCTAAAGAAGAAAGAAGGATGTGAAATGGGAGGGGGGCTACATTCCTCTAGTTTTCCACAGTTTTCTTTACAACTTCAAAGTATTCAAAGTTTAACAAAAAAGAAAGTCCTTTTAAGTAGATTTAAGCTCTGCAGAGCTCCACAACTTTTGATCTAAGTCCCACATGGACCGCTCGCTGGTCAAGTGATCACCTGCTGCAATGGTGTTGGCTATAATAAGAAGGCCATTGTCATCTCCAACTTGGAAATTGTTCATATTTGCACTATTTCTCTCTATTTTATCCAAATAGTCATAGTGGTTTAAGTAATTCCCTGGACACTGGTTTGCTCAAGGCCGAGATTAGCCTAAACTTTCTGGTTTAGTTTTTTATTTTATGAATTTACTAACAACTTCATATTATCTTACAAAAAAATAGATTTTTCTTATTCTTCCTGTGAAGGAGTAGTCCCAAAGGATCTATAAATTATCCACAGCAAGAAAACAGAGGTGTGCTGCTTTCCAAAGGGCCTTGTCAACATGAATCAAGAAAATTAAAACGAGTGAAAGCACACAAACAACATACATTTGTGTGGTTAGTGGTTTGTTTTAACATAGTTAGATAAGTGGCTTGTATATATAATTACAATAAAACTGAATTTATGTACAAACATATGCAAACACAAAATATGTGTTAGTGTAGATATGTGCGTGTAGAGTACATCTTACACCCTGTCTTATTTTCGCAGTCTCTGAATATGGTTTTCATTGCCATAAAAGTCGTCATTCCAACCCCCCACCCCTTTTGTTATCTATCACATTCTCACATACACACAAATGTAAAAATTGACGAACACACAGACAAACATACACACCCTTCTTCTTGGGGCTGGGCCCCAGGAATCAGTCTGTTGGTGTTAATGTCCTTGAACTGGATTGCTACTTTGTTTTTTCAGTCTGTTTTCTCGAGTGAAATTGCAATGGATTTTTTGTATTAGGAAAATAAAAGCTATATCTTTTCAAGGCAACACTGTGACAAAAAGCTTGAGATGTTGACCCAGTTGTCTGAGGAGGTTTTTAATTTTGCAAACCCCAGACACAGGGGACACAGGACCTCTGAACCCCCACCCACCGAAATCCCTCAAAGTGCTTATTGCTTCTCCATCGGCTCGCTCCTATTTGTTTGTTCAGACACTGTTCTGACAGTGGAAGCAAAACCTTGTTTGAGAACAAAACAACCACTCCTCTTCAATGTGACCATCTTTGACTTGCTCCACTGGGACTGACAGGCTACTGGTTTACCCTTTGCAGGTATACACCTCTTCTCTCTGTGTGCACTGCTTGCATTCGACGTAGCAGCACCAGCGCACCTGGCACTGGCAGGGCCTGGTCACCTCCCTACTTTGAGTGTTGTGGCCTCGCCCGCAGCAGATTGCTTCGCAGTTCTTATCCTTGTAGCACTTGCGGGCTGCTGTACCCGACGAGTACTTGCTGGGTCTACAGAAACTGGGCGAGTCCTCGATGTGGAGCAGGTCCATAGTGCGAGGGATCTGATCGTTTAGGCCAGGCAGGGGCAGTGGCTGTTGCGGCTGCTGTTGCTGCTGCTGCTGCTGCTGCTGCTGTTGCTGCTGTTGCTGCTGCTGGCTCCGTCCTGTGGAGATCTCTCCCTCCCCAGTGGCCTCGTTGGTGGAGCTGCCAACTTTGACAGACGTCTCGTAGCGCTGCTTCAGCTGCTTGCCGATCTCGTGGAAGGGCTGGAGCTGTCGCCAGCAGGTCTGGACGGTGCAGGAGCCAGAGACGCCGTGGCATTTGCAGGTGGTCTCCACTCCAGCCTTGATTACCTGGTTCGGAGGCAAAGCAATGAGCATTAAACCATAAGAATCACTGAAGGTATATAATGAAAGCTATAGTTTAATGAGCTTTTGTTTAGTAAGCAGCTGTTCAAAGAGCCAAATTACCCAAATATGCTCATAAGTAGATTATAAGGGATATAAAGCACTAGTTGAGGAAGAAAATTGATATAATGTTGTTTTTAATATCATAATAAAAGGGGAGAATCTGAGGCCCTAGAGCTTATTGCTTTTGAACTAAAAGAGAACAATACAACATTTTGTGTGAGGCTTCATATATAAAAGTCAGTGAATAATAGCGGGTGGGAGGGATGATTGTGTTATGATGAACCATGGATGTCGTTTTGATTAAACTCAATTACTGTTATTATGATAAGTGAGGGGAGGAAATAGCTTGAAAGCAACCACATATAGACGAAACATTCAGGAAGCCAAGTGCTGGGCACTGATCTTGTGCTTTGACTGTTCATTTGTTTTCTAAACCCAGGGTTAGGGATTAGTAGTTAAGGTTAGGGTAAATTGATCAACCCATTTTCTTAGTCTACTATTTACATAATAACAGAGATTAAGTCATGCCAACATTCTGAAAGAGAAAATAATAGCAAAGAAAGTCATCTCTTATTGAAAATCATATATAATTGCAAACAAAACATGAAGATTATCAGCGTAAAAGACCACTACACGATTTTTTTTAAGCGTCTTGACCGCTTGAGTTTCACTTAAGCATAAACCACAATGTGGAAAGCAGAGGGCGTTCAAAAAAATCAATCTCTATAACATGTTGTCTTTGAAGGGACTTGGATAGCACCGGCAGTTATTTTCTTACACTGTGCATATTCATCACTCCAGCAGGTTAAGAAAATTGGGTAGGTCAGCTTTTAAAATATTGGGGATGCAGAGCCTTGCACATTCCAGTTTTGTCCTCCATATGGGAAATCATCCTGAATGAATGTGGTACACCTCACGTAGTGTGTAAATCACCACAAAAATTAGCCCTAACCCTAAAAATGTCTTATATCAGAAATAGAACTCTCCAGATAGATTGGATTTTGGAGAGCCAAGTCGAAAAGGAAGAGCCTGCATTGCTCTTTAGGGAGAGTTTTGTGTCTCCTAACATTTGGGAAGTGTGCCTCTGCCATAATTCACTTTGAAAGCCAACATGAAAATGGCTACCCTCTGAGAAAAGCCGAGTAAAAGTAAAAGCTTCCAGACCTTTCGTTTGTTTTGGCTTGACGGATTAAGACCAGTTCCTTCTTTTTATTTTACTTGTGATTATATTTTAAGATGAAAAAACCCATATTTGCTCACCACAAACAATGGCTGAATTGTGCCAGAGCACAGGCTAGAGTAGGTGCCTATCTAATCAGAGAGACAAAACCAAATATTGACAAATGAACACTTTTACATTTTGTCAAATTTACACTATCAATTACCTTAAATCTGTTTCTTTTTTCCACAGCTTTAATGACGATGATTTAGAACTGAATAGTTGTTCTTCTGGAGTTTCAGTCTCCTGAGATGTCAATTGAGTAATTCTATCAGAATCGTTCTGCTGTGGGCATATTCAATTCTTCTGAGGTCTTTCTACTGACTACGTTTTTTGGACAGTGTTTTGTCTTGGACAGCGGACCTTTAACAGCACCGTGATGTTTAAAGTCCAGCAGTACAAAAGCAGAATCACAGATACGGTAGCACTTTATATCCGGGACAAGGCTCACAATGAATTGGCCCTTCATGCTGCTGTTTGTCCACATAGTTGCACGGTGTGCAGACAGTATTGTATTATCGCAGTTTTCCCACAGTGCAGCCGATTCATGTGAACGACATTTCTGTTCAAATATTGTCTGCGACTCTAAGTGAACTCTGGCCCTGTTTGAATTGGTTTCTTTATTATTGTGTCCTGGTTAGACTCGGCCGTGCATGTTTGGTTTCACTTGTGAAAACTATTACTCAAAGGCAGAATAAGGTGACGGTTGTAATTATTGAGTAATCATTTTTCTTTCTCTAGGATGTGACTCATTTCAAACATCCCTGATAATATTTGTCTGCCCCACTTGAATTAAGTAAAAGTTTAAAAGAAGAAATACTCATGCAGTCAAAGGTACAGACGAACTATGATAATCAATGATGGGTTGAATGGAGCATTTATAGAAATGGGGGGTAAACCAACAATTTACTATGGCACATCCGTAAGTTGGTGCACTCACAAAAGACAAATGAAGCATCAATGGACAGAATCAAGAGAAATTCTGACTTTCTGTCCCTGGTATAGATTAAGCCATCGGTTCCCATGAGTCAAGTCCAATATTCCCTTCAGTTTTAGCTTCTCTCAAATCCCAACAGAAAACTCTTTAGCAACACAGTACACTGTGGTCATCAGCAGTCTTTCACGTTCTCTGTTTGTGATTGAATACTAGGAAGGTAGCACACACCATTGCCAACAACACAGGGGCCACGAAGCCAAAACCCCGTAGCTGTGCACTGTAACAAAAGAAAATACCTTCCGTCTCCCTAATGCATCCAATCAGTGGATGGTGCCAAATTCCACTCCCCCTTCCAGCTCCACACCACCTGCTTTCCCGTAAAAAACACCCAACATCCGAGAAGGTTTGTTTGCCTTTTTGTCTATTCTTTCCTCTTCCGCCTCTTTTACTTTTAAAACCCCAGTTATGAATCTAGAGCTATAAAGTTAAACAAGAGGCTGTGGTTAGTTTTAGTTAAATCACTTGCCATGTGTTTGTCTTAAAATGCCCTGGCTTAATATTTAATAAAATCGACCTTACCTTCATGCCCACATTTGTGTTATGCATGTCCACGCGTGCGCGTAGGTCCTTATTGGAGCGTTTGCCAAGGAAGTCCTTGACAAACTTGTTGGCGTATTTGAGGTTGTCTCCGCAGCCTCCCCACTGCCATGCCTTGCGATTTTCCAAGTCCGGGGCCTCGTCACACGTGCAGCGCTCCATGCGTCCTGCGCTGCAAGCTTTGGCCATCGCATGGGTTAGACCCGCTGAGGAGATGGCATACAGGAAGCCTGTCTCTTTAAATCCTACAGACGCATAAAGAGCAGAGAGAGACAAAGGCGAAATTAGGAAGAAGTATGAGCTTTACGTTTGGAGTGCCATTTATGCTTTAACTCTGAAATTACATTTTCATCTGCCCATACCTCTCTTTAGTATATTGGCGCGGTGGCGCCCCTCTAAGGTGCAGTTCCACCTCTCAAAGCGAAATTGATACTGGCATTCTAGGGCGCTCATGGTGATGGCCTCTCTCAGGGTCTCCGCCACGCCCGGGTCTCGTCTGCACATCCTGC
Source organism: Platichthys flesus (assembly GCF_949316205.1). Taxonomy (NCBI): domain Eukaryota; kingdom Metazoa; phylum Chordata; class Actinopteri; order Pleuronectiformes; family Pleuronectidae; genus Platichthys; species Platichthys flesus. Next base: position 16,944,684 of record NC_084958.1, on the reverse strand, counting down.
GCTGCTTCTTTTCCAGTTTGAGCCGGTCGCACAGCTTGTAGTGGGCCCTGCCCATGCTTTCCTCTGGGAGAGAGTTCAGTGGCAGGATAGACAACGGTTCATTACCTGTCAACCTGGAGGAAAGAGAACACAGACAGAGGCCGGTCAGTTCAAACAGCCCACAGGGAGGGAGTGGATCCATCTTGATAAAGTATCTAATAAAGTTCCGGATGCTGAGCTTCCTGGATAAACAACTTACAAAGCGTTGCAAAGATATACTACATAAATAGCTTGGGAGGCACAGCTGGGGAATATAATGCTCAAAAGTTTGGTTAATGTTCCAATGAATTCAGCTGTTCAGTGGTTAATGTTCAGGGGAATTCAACATTTGAGATTGAGATCAACCACTAGCGCAGGTGTGTCTGTGTATAGAGCAAATTCTCAGCAGAGGTGGAAGAGTTCTTTCTTTCCATGACATTACAGACACTGTTTTGTCTCTCGATCAAGTCTCAGAACCAGCGGCTCACTGCCCACACTGTTGTGAAGATTATGATTTGTACATTATGACTGATACCTCATTCTGCTAGTATGGGGGCATATTTCAAACAATGGCATGGAGCGACCGTGACAGTCACACCACATGCAAGTGAAACAGTAGCCAGCGGATACTTGGTCTAATATTTACATCATATCCCGTGGGGGGGGGGGGGGGGGGGGGGGGGGGTGTCACTCAGTTGTGTAGATTTAAACATGGATCACACAGTGGGATTTACACGCTCATTATAGAATCCCCATAACAAAAGTCCAGTATTCAGGGTCTTAAAGCTGGAATCCATTTGAAATATAACAAGCAGAAGCTTCACTTCTAAACATGGTATAGAGAACATGTGGTGGACGTGCGCTCCTTTCCTCAGTTTATTTAAGGGAAGCACATATAACACACAAAGCGGGAACTGCCACTTTGCTGGCAAAATAGACGACCAGTGTTCTGAGGTTGTGATGGGGAAAACAGAGCATTACTTTCATAAACACACACAGGGGACACGACTGTCAGCCTGTGACCATTTTGGTCGCACCAACTGACAGGATTGGCACCGTAGTTGTTCATTATGTGTAATTTCTGGCCTCCTTTACACCCTTAAAGTGAAACTGAAGAATAAATGGATTTACAGAAGTCACAAAAGTCCTCGGGCCAACGCGTCTCTGCAGACAGACTCTGGACGTTTAAAGGACACTTTGGTCCAGGGATTGACTCCTGGCTTAATGCCACATGGAGGAAACACAGCATGTTGACCTTCTACATCTGTCCTGGGTTGTTGTGATTTTCATCCTTGTAAAGCAAAGGTTAAAACCTGGATCTTTGTTGCGAATGTCTCACTATTACAGAACATGAAAAGACCTAGGAAACATTTTGAGTTTGCATACGTCTTATGCTAACTATTTGAAATGAATACAAAAAGTCCTGTTTATTATAATATAAAAAATGCATTGGCATGGGACTGCAGTCCATCCCTTCATGAGTGTGAGAAGTGTCTATATAGCCAACTAAATAAAAAACACGACTGTGACAGCAAACCTGGCTCGTTCGTTCAAACAGTCGAGGGTGCAAAAGAAGTGACTCGATGGTATTTATGTAAAGGTGTGGAGCAGCTGCTGAATTCCCACACCAGTCTAGTAAATGCACCAGAAGTGTTGATCGGTGATCTACTTTACTTACAGTACATTACTTCATGGCTGCTTTGCGCAGGAGATTCTGTCACCACTCACGTTCACTTCAGCCGCTCGCAGAAGGTCGCGGGAGTTCTCCAACAAGAGATTTGTTTTATTAAGTCCAATAACTGACTGAAATGTTTCCCTTCGAGTCTTCAGTTTCATACCGATGGACTTAATAGTTCACATATGTGACGCGATATTGTCTTTGCAGCGCGCTCGCCGCCCGGTCGAGAATCTGAGCGCTCGAATCAAAGAGGAGGCGTCAGGATTTGCTTTCGGATTGGGTCAAATGGTTTCCTCTTTACAAAGCGTGTCGGCCTTTCTTTAAATCCTCTGACAGCTATGAATTTCCAAATGGAAACCTGGCAAGCCGTGCCTTGATGGAGATTGTTCTCCCAAAACACTTAAAGAAAATAAAATGTATGGTTTGAGGTGGAGGGAGAAGCGCACACACAATGCAAAATGTCCCTCTCTGAATAATTTTCCATTTAATTGTTTCATGCTTTGTTAAAAACCGCTGCGCTAACAACGCCAAGGAAACGTGTGCAAAGTGCCAAAGCAAACAATTCAAGCTGACCCAGTAGGTTACATGTGACTGACAGTCGTTCCACAACATTTCTCTGGTAAGCAAGCAACCGGGGAATGAATGATGGCGCCACGTGGAGAACCCGCCTAAAGTCCATTTGAAACAACAGACTCCCAGAAAAATTCAAGGTACTTTTCAAATCCGCACCAAACCAGGAAACGGTTCACTAATGTGGACATCTGTAGATCTACAAATATTAGTCTAAAATGTGTTTTCCCTCGACACCAACAACATGACGCACACAGGCCTCTGTCAGACATGGCTAGTAGCACGTATCAGCGTCAAATCTGCTAAAAGCCCACATGCCTGCCAAAACAAAGGCAGGTTCGAGTGACAGGCCTCAACCGACTGTGTGACGTCTGCCTGGCGGAGACAAAAAGCTGGTCTGAGCGCAGCTGGAGCGAGGCCAAAGATGACACGACACTGATCGCTCTGCTACTGTCTATGCAGCTTATTTTTTTTTTTTGCACAAAGGCATATTTCTGGCTGGTTGCACAGAAAGCCAGAGGGCCAAGTGTGGAGAGGGAGAGATTTGAGAGCGGAGAAACACTTCTTCACGCCTTCTGAGGAGACACTATTTGCTCTTGTTTATGTTTCCACTGTTGTGGCAGAGCCGGTCACTAACTATCACAGATACACAGTGTGATGGTATTTATTCTCTTCTCTCCACTAAGTGCAGGTTTGGATGTAAATCCTGCCTCTTTAATTCAAATCTGCAGACGATTAAAGATGCTATTTTCGGTGGATGTACGACTGGGAGCCCTGTTGTCACATCATAGGGTCACACATTCCAGAATATCACTGTGCTGTTTGCAGAACAATGAACTCATTCAACTTCTCTTAGAGGAAAACAGAACTGAAAAACACAGCAGTGGTTGAATCGGAAAAAATCATCGCAAATCTGAACTTGAAATTTTTGGTCAAGTGGAAGTTATTAGTATTGTGTTTCGACCATAAACACTTTTATGTGGTAAAATGGAAACAATTTACAAATGTAATTTCTGACAAAGCAGTGAAGCGCAATGATTTAAAAATGTGCAGCCCCACTTTCTAACAAGGAAAAACATTTTACAAGGATTTATAATCTGTGACTAAAGGATTTGTTGGATCAGTTATAAGTTATTAATCAGAAAAACATTGGGCTTGCCACTTTGATGAATTGTCTATCCATTGACTCCTCCATTATTACACAAACATTAAGAACACCTTGATGTATACAAAGAATAAACACAATCCAATGGGATTTCCTCAACCTGGCAACTCCCTAACTGATCTATAAGGCATTAAGAAATTATATAAACTATAAAATAACCACGTGTGCACAGGCGCCTCCGCAGTATCTCACCCATGCAGAATCAGAAAGTAATACCATGTAACTTTGTGTTTTCATATCATGGACCATTTTCTGTGGGTGTTTGTGTTTGAGGTGTCGGCACAGCAACCCCAGTTACACGTGGACCCCAGCACCAACATATAAAAACTCCTTATTATCCTACGTGAGGTGGGATTCTGGCTGATGTTTGCTCAGCTTTCCTTTCCATTCACACACTTGCCTCCACACACATGCTCTCGCAGATATCACCAACCCACTCGCACGCTGCGCCTCCTCCACTGTCCTTCACTTAGTAACGCTGACGTTTGTTTGGTCCTTTCTCTCGACCTGTCAGCGCCTCCCATCGCCTGTGATATTTACTTTATATACATTTTCCAATGAGGCAGGTTGAGTGAAAATGCCTCATTTCACATAGCGGGGCCATGGAGTCAATCTCTCAGGAGAATCATTGACTAGCACTTAACTTGGCCGTCATCGGTCCTTCTCTGGCTTTACATTACTGTCCTGGATGTTACACTTAGCTGCTGAATCTCATTGTGCTCCACCGATTTGTGTGCAAAGAGTCAAGAAGGGAAATAACAGTTGAATTAACACATGATCGATCTTGCTTTAACTTTCTTGGCCTAGATGTTGTTCTTATTGTGATATTCATACACTCACTGTCCTTTATTACTAAGTTCTGCACTAAACCTTACCAACAAAGAAATAGGTACTTGTGTTGGTGTTTTATATCTTTGTATAAAAATTGTTCCTGCAGGTTAGGGTTAGGTTTTTTTTGGGGGGGGGGAGACTGAAACTGTCAACTTAAAATCTAGAAAACTGTTAATGTGACCTGACCCTGAAATAATGATAATGGATAATACGTTGGTGGTTTTGATTTTCAACTATTCATACAAGGAAGCAAAAAGTCCAATATGATGTCAAATTTAATAATTTGACATTTCCAAGGCAAAATCTCTTTTTGAAGTTCCAGCCGTTAAAATATAATTTTATCCTATAATACTACAATATGTTACCCAAGCAACCTTTCCTCTTGGACTCGTTCGTTTTCAAACAGCCAGAAAGTCATGAACACAGCAAAGCAGCAAATGTTTTCATGTTTTTCAGACAGTGTCTGTTTATCATTTCCACCCCACCAGACTTAACAGGTGCTGGCTCGGTTTGCGTGTGCAGTTGCCATATGCACATGTGTGCATGTGCGTGTGTGTGTCTATGTGAGGGTGCATGCATGTGCATATGAGCACTTACAACCTTAAGTCAACACCTACGACAGTCAGTCGTGGCTGAACGCGCCCGAGCAGAAGGAGCAACAAAAGCCCCAGTTTCTCCATGAGCCTGAACTTGCAGGTTGTGTGGTCTGGTGTCTCCTAGATCGCAACCACCACCCCTCCTCCTCCTCCTCCCTCGCTCTCCTTCTTTTCCCCCTCCTCCTCTTCTTCTCTGAACAGCCCCTATTCCCACTGGTCAATTACTCTAAACGAATGCCAATCATTCCGACCAGCTGTTGGCTCAAAACAAAGGCTCCTCTAGACAAAACCTCCGCTCTGTGAATGTAACCTACACGAGACAGAGACGGACATGAGCATGTGTCCGGGAACAGTTTGACTGACAAAAGACAAACTACTCTGCTCACCTGAAGGTTTAAGGAGGAAAACATCTAAGTATTATGCATTAAGTCAAACATGGAGTTTTTGTAGGAAATCAAACTCTGCTGTTCTCTCATTCAATTTTTTTCAACCTGCTTTCACAGCACTTAAAATGCTCGTTTTTGGGGAGGGGTGGAAGTGACTTTTGTTTTTCTAAGAAATGTTGGATGAACTTCAGACCACCCTGCCATGGTCCCATCTGGTGTACCACGGCCCAGGCCATGCCAGAGGTTGTAGGAATGCGAGTCTGTGTGGTGTTCTCCCTCTGGCCCACTCTGACTATGGCTGACAATGTTCTCCGCAGCTTTAATATTTGAAGAAACCATGAATCAGTGTCCAGCGGCTCTCTGGTACTAAAGGCCTCCAGGCTATAGCACACCTCTGAGAAGTTTATCCAGGGGAACACGGAAAAAACCACCCTGCTCAGAAGTCAGACGTTTTCTCCATAGTGACACTGTTCATTCTTCAACTCATTAAAGCCAGAAATAGGGCAAAGAGTAAACGATTATGTATGAGGCTAAGATAAGATTAGTGGCTGGTTGAAAGCACTGGGTGTTGTGACTTCTCCTACAAGCTGTGACTGACACAGTACAGTAACATGACAAAACGACTTTGAAAACAAAGTGGTACGGGCCCGGGGACTTAGTAAGTCATTATTAGTTGACTAATGAGCCTTTCTGCACAGTGGGAATGTCAAGCAATGTTTAGAAGCACTGTGAAGGGGGAAAGTCCGCTATCGTGTATGACTTAACAGGATATGACCCAGAGATGTGTCATCTGCCGTCCCTTCTGGTCACTTACAACCCACGGAGCCTGCGTCAGACTACTCCCACTAATTAAGTGATGGGGTCAAGTTCCTGGACATGTCCTCTCTTGAGAACGATATGATGCATTGGACACAGTTTCTTATAAATCTGTGTTTTCTCACTCAACAGAGAAAGCTCTTGCTTTTTCGACTCACAACAAAAGCAGGCGAGAAAGTTACTGTTCAACCTAATTTTTTAATCCATAGCCATGAAAGCGAGCGCTGGTAGCTGAGCAGCAGGGACTACGGGACCCGGGTTTGGGAAAGTGAGTGTGGTGCAAGGTAAGAGGTTTAACTGCTATGTGAGAACTCAAGGCTTCTAAGGTCAGCAGCTCAGTTATAGTCACTTTGTGACTGGCACAGATTGGGCGCGCAGCGGTGGCCTCATGACTCCCCTGTTCTAGCCTACGCCATGGCACAGAGCAGCCCTGTACCAGCGCACCGACGCACCAAACACGTTCAGGCACACATACTGTACTCCACTCTCACCGGTTTCCCACATGTTGACACAAGACCCAGACTACGGCTGTTTGGGGGGTGAGCTGTAAACTTTGTGCATTTCTAAACAGTGGATATTTGCATGTGTTCAGAGACTGGAAAGGACAGGTTTGTCCTGCAGCACTTGGGGGGGGGAGGAACTTCTCGAAATAAACCAAGCACACGGAGTCAAACCACAAATTTCAAAACAAAACAGTGGCTGTTTTTGAACCGCTCATGCCTCAGTACCTGCAATTGGCTGCGTTTATTCGATTTATTCCTTAAAAAACCTACAGAACTCACATGCACATGCAGAACTTACTGTTTTTAAGCCGTGACAGTAATTTTGATTCTTGACAAGCCAACAGCAGCAGAAACTAATGTCGTGCAAATGGTTAATTTTTGACACGGCACTCAAACTCCTCCAGGGCTGATTGCAGCAGAGAACTTCATGTCCAGACACATCCATGTCAGTCTGAATCTGTCCAATCTCAAACTATTGCTCGGGGCTTAGGGATAATTGGGCCTTTAGGGGCAAACCTAGAGCATGACTGATACTGGATTTGGTTGATGGTTATCTGTGAATTAGTAATAGATAATAGATAGATAATTTTGTTTCTATTTTTGAGATGTTTGAGATTCAAATTTCCATATTACCCCATGTATTCTTTCTGCCCTATGTTCTATTCATATCAGCACATATCAAACATCCTTTACCTGATAACCATACAGCTGTTGCCTTCTTATATAAGTGTGTGTCAGTCGAGGCTCCCATTACATCATCTTCATGTAAGATGAAGTGAATTATAGGTGCAATCATGGTGAAACTTCCGCTCAGTCTTTTTTAAATCAAACATCTCTGCAAACAGGTGCATGAGACTCAAGACCTATATTTAATGTTGGCTGCTGCAAAATTGAACTCATTCAATTGCAAACGTCTCCTTGAGTTTCTCGACATGTGGAAATGTCAAGTACCATGTCTCTCCTGTCCCAACATAACCAGGCAGAGAGAACTCGGCTGTGGTCAAGAATGGAAAACACAGGACACGGCGGTCTGGCTAACGAGCATCATCTCATCGATGTCCGACCGCTGAAAGTATCTTGAGTCTATATTCGTTTTCCTGTTTTTGCAAATTACCCATGTCTCCAGCTCCATCTGCAAAGATCATCATGCGTGCAGTTTGGCCAACACGAGTTTCCTTTAATGGGAGTTTCCCTCCCATATCTCTCACTATCCACCGACCATGTTCACAGCTGACTGGAGGGACTGAGTGTCTGTTGTCCTTTAAAATAATCTATAATGTCGGCATACTGATGGGACCAGAACTATAAGCACTGTGTTGTGATGTGAGCAGGCCAAACACATTTAAAAAAAACATCTCTTCTTCATATTTATTCAGTGAAATCCTTTTATTACACAATATGATTCCACATCAACCCTCTACAGAGACTCTAACCTTCATAACAAACCTTTCTGATGATTTAATGTGTAAAGTAAACCGTAACACTATGCATCAATCAGTGTTTTATACTGCTCTGTGCACAGAGGTGAATTTTTGCTCTGTAAGCGAACACACTTTGAACATGTCAGGTCTGTTGACCACAAATAAGCATACTTGGCTGCCTTTGGATTTGATGTTTTCACATTTCATTTCCCACTCTCCTTCTGTTACACATAAAGGTTGAAAAGTGCTGATTGAGGATCGTCCTGCACACCCAGAAGACACTGCACCACCCGGTGGCATCCATGGGAACAGCAGGCTTCTGCAGACAGATGTCAGCGAGCAGAGCACTCAAAGCAAAGCTCGGCTTAGCTCAAAAACTGGATATATCAAACAGAAATATAAAGAAAACAAGCCTGCGTCTTTTCATAGGTCTGTTGTCTAAGCCTGCAGGTTTGCATGATCTCACCACGCTGCAAGGTCGCAGCACCATTGCTGAGAGAATCCTATCTTCTGGGCTCTTGGTAAAATGATACCCTATGAGGTGTGGCTGGGGCCACAGGATATCCTATGAAGTTGGGAAATCCCTCTATCAATGGCGCTCCCCGCCCTGCTGCACGTCAGGGCTAATCAGTCCTTAAGGCCTGGTAATGAGACGCCCGCCACCACTGTCTGCCAGGCAACGCCGGCCTGAGTCCGCGCTAACTCTGCTGCTCCTAATGAGTGGTAATCACCCAGCAGCTCCCCACAAACCACTGTAGGGATGCCGGCACGCACATGAGGCAGGCAAACCAGAAGACAGGGGGGGGGGGGGGGGGGTAGTGAGAGAAGGGAACCAAAGGACATGTTTACACAGAGCCGCTTAAAAAAACAACTTGTAACATTTCAGGGCTGCGCTGAAGAAACGAGGCTGCTTTAAAAAGCTTTAAAACACTCCGCTGTTTGATACACACCAGGAACTAATTCGGCGCGGTGATAAAATCCATTTACAGCTGCGTACTGAAAAGAGGAATCAGCCCCCATCAGTAAATTTACACACATCCCATTTGTTATCCTGTTGTTTTTGGCGCGCTGCCTCACTTAATGGAGCGCTGGAAACTAGAGAAGTATCTGAAAGGACACCAGCTCCTCGGGATCAGACTGATCACACAGTGTTTTGGGATATTTGTCATAAAAAAAATAACCTCAATAGGAGCTTTCTCCGGACGCTGTGGTGCCTCAGTGATTGGTCAATTCTAGTTGCGTGTCTGTGGGCAACCTTCCTGTATATGTCGCAAATGAGTGAAATAAAAAAAACTCTTGACTCAGTGTTAGGACTAACATTCATCTCAGTTTACTAGACCACAGAATGACATGCCTTTTTACCGAAACCAAACTTTTCAACAAGAGTTGTCAGACTGCACTCTCAGCTGTGATGGGGTCAACTGAGAAAACAAATCATTTCCTTCCTCCTTCCAGCTTTTACCCCAGATCTCCTCGAGGTGCTCCGGCTCAGCCCTGAAGTCAGGTAGAGAAAGCCGGACGAACATCTCCCGTCTAAACTCTAATGATAACGGATTTAGCAGAACCAGCACCTGCCACAACAGGCTGAGGGAGAGAAAATGAGCGTTCACATTCTTGTGGCAAAGGATGACAATTTAAGCGAGTGCTCGACTACGCCAGGAATCCCACCCCACCCTCGGCCTGCGCAGACTATGGGCACGAGAGATTGTGTTTATGTTACACTTACGCTCCACCGCACTTTGGAAATTGGGTATGCAACATTGACCCTCTATTTTGAGTAAATCAGTACCCAGGAGGCCCTAGGATGCCTTGTGCTCATGGAATATTTATTTGAACAGGTTTGTGTTTGTATGCGCCGCAGTCAAAGCCGCGCGGGACTGTGCCGGAGAGTCACCGGTGTCGAGTTTCTGGGAAGTTGGCCGCAGGGCAGTCACATTTTGTATCTGTGTCACCTGTGCAGGCTCTTTCAGTAAACGCTCCGGGCTCCTCAACTGCAAATCATTCACTGACACTCAATCACATTCCCCTCTCTGCGGAACCGCAAGTCGGGAGTATCGTGATTCCACATGTCGTCCCTGCGCTGCACAGGCCACAGATAGAGACCAGACGGGAAAAATGACAACAAGTGCTAACTGAATAAGTAAATATGCATTACCATTAGGACCATTAAGGCCAGTGTGAGCGCCAATTTGGCACAACAACTGTAATACAAACTGCCTGCCAAGGTTGACACTGCAGCAGGGAGGAAGACAGAAACAGAGATTGAGGATTGTTGGTTGTTCATCTAACGCAACTTTGGAGCTGCATTGAAACCAAAGACAGAGGCCTGGACGGAGAAAGAACTTCGTATATGCACGAGCATTACAGATGATGACGTTTCGCTGTGAAGGGCTGTGATGTTTCCAGCATGCAGAGCTATTACAGGTGCCACACAGCATGTTTGCATCACCCAGTTTCCAAAGATGAGTGCCAACACTTTGGTGCAACACCCAAGAGAACAACATTTACCCAGAGATGTGAGAAACTGGGTGTAGCTACGAATGATCTGGTTTATTCACACAGTTTGATGTCTAGAGTCCTTGTGTGTTTTGACCGCCCTTTTAAAAAAAAATAACCTGAAGAAAGTTAGACCCTTGTCAACTGGTGGGCAGGTCTGACACACCGGTGTTAGGGGGCCCTCAGGGGACAGTGCTCTCTTACAGGTTCACAACAGGTCTCCCAGATCACCTAACACTCCTGGATCCTGCTCAACACCCATACCTATAAATCTGACTCTGCTGGAAAGTCCTCGAGTGTCATCACTCCGCATACAGCCATTTGTCTCCTTGCGCTTCACTAACAACACCCATCAACACCGATGCACTGGGGAAAGAGGCTGCTTCTGTTAAGTACACGATACCACTCTGACAGTTTTAAATGTACAGTCCCCCCCCCCCCCTCCCCCTCCAGGTGAAACATTGGCTGACCTCATCTGAGTGACCTTGGCCTCCCTGTGCCGAGACTGTTGTCAGACAGAAAGTAAAACTGACGGGAGCACCTCATGTGGGCAGACAGACTGGAGTTCAGTGCCACTCTGAAGAGGAGGAGGTCATAGTGGGCTACACCTAGAATCCAAGGCGTTTCCTGGGAATAACTTTTAGAAATCTACACCCCGGTGCTATGTCTAAATTAAACACTATTATGTTATATGACATGATTCATGAAAAGCTGAAGAAAAAAGAAAAAAAAAACTTAAGATTAATTCCCCAACACGTGTTCCAAAGTGTTTTTTAAACTTGATGGAGGCAGCAGAAAAACCCCCGCCGGAGTTGTATGATATGTTTATGCTGGATGGGGGAATTTTCTGTGCAAGCTGAGCAGACGTTTCGGCCACCACCAGTTCAGTTCAGTCGGATCGCTTTATTGTTACCAGCTGTGGAGTCTGGGGCAAATACACTCACCTTTTTCTGCACGGCTGTTTTCAGAGTCGACTTAAGGATAGGATTTTACTCTGAGCACAATAATCGGACGACCCGCTACCTGCCAGTCAAACGTGCCAGGGCTGTTCCACGGGGCACGCCGGCTCACTTGTCAAGGGGAAAGAACTGGAACCATCTACCTTTAATATATGTTGTGTCAATAGGCTACAGTTATAGATACTTTCTGGCACTGCCTTTCACAGAAAAAGGAACAGTCAGCAGCTTTCGCGAGGCCAAGTCATGTGCAGACAACCTGCTGCAGCGCCCAGCTGTTAGGCCGCTGCACGCTGCGAAACCGCTGCCAAGTGGCACCGCACTGACCCGCAGAGACTAAAAGGTTAAAACGTGCCTTTAATAAATGCCTGTTGTTTGTCTTTCAAGAAAGTAGGGAAGATTTAAGAAAATACGTCACAATTTGGAACGTTTAAAGAGTTAAAAGTGAAAAAGTTGTTACCGGCTTTGTAATTCAGGAACCAATCAACCAATCACATGCAATCATCTGTGTCTTAATGTCAGTCCTTACCCGAAATATGCTGCGGCTGGTCCAGGCAAGTGGAGAAGATGCACTATAACTGTGAATGATAACCATCCCAGGAGTAGGTGTCCATCCAGCATTTTGCTGCGGCTCCAGGGCAGATCATTTCGTTTCTCCTGAGTAGCTGTGTAAAATCCTGTGCTCAATGTTCAACACTTCTTATAGAGAGAGGCGCTGCACTGCTCCTCCCATCAGCACAGGGAGAGAGAGAGGGAGAGAGAGAGAGAGAGAGAGAGAGAGAGAGAGAGAGAGGAGGGGGTGGAGAGCTGAACTGATTCACAATTCACTTTCAGATAAATATAAATCATCTGTGATTTATGATTGGCATGTGGGTGTTTTCGGGCACTACACCAGACTGAGGTCAATGTGAGGCCTTTCACTGTGTGATAGAGTTTATTTCAAGAAAATCCAGCTTTCATTCATTCGGCTTGATTGACTGGACAAGTAGCATAATGAAGCAACACCAGTCTACTTGGTTTGCCCTATAGGAATGTAGCTAAGTTTCCATAACTGGCTCAGACTGTTTGTGTGTATATGCTTCATGTATTGCAGGTTAATAACATCTTCTAAAGGTGAGGTTTGAGGACAGTTAAGCTGTCACATATAAAAACGTAGATGAATTAATAGAATATGATGCATTGTTTTAGAATGAACTAAACTCAATTTGCAAAAGTAAAATGTGCGGATGCATCAGTAATAACAAGCCAATGACATTAAGTACTCGTGGGCCATTTTTCTGCATGGCCAGCACTTTTAATACCACATGTAGAAAAAAAAAATGTTGCTCCCACAGTAAGTAAGATTTTGAATATATGTTATTTTATATCTCCACTTTCACTTAGATAAAGTATCTGGATAATTCTTCCACCACTTGTGCAACAAATGGAAATATATAAAGTTCAACCTGCGCCTGTGTTGACTTCATCTGTCAACAATATATCACAAGCTGCAGTGTCGAAGATTCTGGTCAGAGATTGTCTGTTAAGTGAAATATCAGTCTGGTCTTGCCTCCTGCGAGAGTTCTTCCAAACCACATGCGCTGAGATGAGTTCAGCTGCAGTTCACATGGAAGAAAGAAAATTAGTCCGCCAATATAACTTGAGGCGATTCCACACGAATGAGAACTGAAGGCAAAAACCTTTAATCACTTTGCAAAATATCATATTGAGCAACATAAATCAATTGGCAAACTGGTCGGGAAATCTGAACCTTTTGACAGGTCTGCTCTTGAAAAAATATTTACTCAACCTACGCATATCCATTGCGTAAGATTTTGAGTTTACTAAAAAGTTCTGCTATTGTCAAAGAAAATCTTTTCCAATGTGCCACCTGAAAAAAGAATTGACTTATTTGTTTTATCAAGATGAAAGTTTGTAAAATACAAACAATCATAAATCACACACTTGTTGGATTAAACTCTGGCTAATTCTAAGTTTTTTCACTTTTAATTTATTATTTTAAGACTTAGCAGATGTTAAAATTGCAATGCTTGACAGTGATATTTACAGATTTCAGTCATAGATTTGTTGACAAAAGTTGATCTCCTGTTTGTAATGAATACCAACAAACTGTTTCCCAGCACAGAATGTCTTTAGTCGGGGACAACCCGACCTAACTCCTGTGTAAACTCAGTGGCCACGCTCGTATGTGACATCTTTTGTGTCCGTACACACCTAGATTTCTGGCACATGCGGAGGGAGAGGTATCTGAAGTTGGGAAGAGTCCAGGTTTTCTCAGCTGTACCTGGAGAGTGCTCCCGTGCCAGGATTCAGTATGAGGTCTATTCATTCCCGATCTCAAACAATATCCAGGCCGTTTGCCGCAGATCACAAACAGCCCCAGACGGGCCAAGTGGCTTCACACGCAGCCAAGTTTCTACTTACTGTGTGTAAGCAATACAGCAACACACAATAGGAGATTAAAGTGTGCAGGCGTGATGATTACAGTGGCGTGTTTCACATGAAAAGGGATCTCTGATGATCGTTCCCATAAACATCTCCCCGGCCAGTTCCTTGAAAGTGGTTGAATGGCTTGTAGCTCAAGCGGAAAATATAAGGCTATAGCCAGTGGCCAATAAGCTTAGCTTAGCACTAAGACTGGAAACAGGGGTAAACAATAGACTGCATATAAAAGATTGACAACATGAACGTTCCCCAAAAGTAAAGCCAAATCGTATAGGTCACCCCCTGGTGGCTGGCTGCAGAATGGGTCATGAATCCTGTCTCCTCCATGTTAGCAAATGGGACATGGACCAAAGTAAAGAGAGACACGTCATCCATATTTTTATAAATTCTAAAGTGGTAAACATCTTGACTGAAGCTGTCAGATTGTTAGAAGGTCCACCTGTTTATAGCCCTAAAACTCACTAATTTATACTTTGTACATTGTTTGTTAAATTTATACAATCATTTCTGTGGATTAAACAAACAAGCTGTTTATTTATCCGTAGTGCTGCTGGTGTTTCTCCGTTATCTTCGAACATAACTACTTGGCCTGTCTCCCTGTGTTTCTAGTGTTTATGTTAAGCTTAGCTAAAATGCTTCTGGGTGTAGCTTCATATTAGAAATAGTTATATAGAGCCAGTCCTTTCTTCGAACTCTCTGCCAGAAGGCAATTTAGTGAATTTCCCAAAAATGTCAAACTCTTCCTTTTAAATTTCATATGTAAACAAAATGCTTCTCAACTGTTTCCAGGCGGAATCATAGATACATATTTGCGTAGAGGATTGGGCAAACCAGTCACAGCTGAGTTTACAAGTCTTACACATTTGCTCTTTGCATGATTTCCCTTTTGGTGCCTGATATCATTTTAGCATGAACACAGGTGAGCACATGAAAGCCCAGGAATGTGCTTTTTCAACATTATAAGCCTGTCAGTCATTCCCAAAGGGCAGTTATTCAAAAGCTTATCGGCCCCCAGTAAGGGCCTTGCTTCTTAATAACACCTGGTTTTAAGGAGATCAGCGGGAGGGTTTGTCAGTACATGACAAGAATGGACGCTAATCCCATGCAATACCCACTGGTCCTGCATGTCTCTTGAGTGGGATAATTGATTCCCACACCCTTCTTGAAACCCTCTCGCCCCCTCTCCTCAGACCCGGCAACTGAGAAAACAGAGCTTGTTCACATGGTGTCGAGGGAATGGGAACAAAAGCGTGTTTTTTACTCCTGTGAGGGTTGGACTGAGGGCTGTCATGAGTGTTGTAGGTGGTAGTAGAAATTTGTTTGGTAATGGACACTAATCTCTTTAGGCTGTCAGGAGTGCTTCTTTCCCTGCTGTTGAAGATACCTTACCTTCAGCTACCATTTTGTGCCTCTCAGATTCTCTACCATGCAAATGCAAGTGAAAAATAAAGCATTTTGGATGTAAATATGACAGATCGCCCTGAACACAGACATATCAGGTATCCATGAGAAAGTCACCCTTGAGGAAAGTCAACTTGCTTCTGCTCCATGTGTGACTGGAATACCCAGTTCAGATTAGAGCGTTAGCCTGCAGTGTTACATTTCTTCGCAATTACAATGAGGTTCCTCTGGGCATTGAGGTTAGTCTGTGCACTGACTATTTAAATGAGGTGGAATGTGCTGTAGGACTTGATGGAGTTGAAGGTATTTTCCTTAAAATGAGCAATGTCCTAAAATGCATTTTATAACGTTTCAATGATTAAGCGATCCACAAAGATGTGTGATTAATTTAAAACAAGACAGATTTTATCTCAATGAATGTTAAGCAAAAAAATGTGGGTTGTATTTTATACAAGAGCAAAGTTTAGATTCATCATTCCATCTTCTTGGAGTCTTATGTATTAGCCTTGGTCTGACCTTGTCTTGATATCATATCCCTGGAGAGGAATGTAAATCATATCCATCCAATCCCAACCCAGTTACCACCAAACTCAACGTTCTCATCACCCCTACTCCGCTGCAGAGCCACATGATCTTTTCCATGTACCAGACATAATTTGTGGCTTAGGTTTGGAGGCTGACGGTGCGTCTGCGCCACTCTGCTGTTTCAGGCGTCGGGGTGCAACATGTGCAGCATTTCTCAGGACTGCTCAGGAAAAGTCTGTCTTCGGGGGCAGGAGAGGTAGCTGTTGTCTTTTAAAAGCCTCACTACAACCACCGTCAGCCTCCTTCCCCTGGTTTTACCATGTCTTCAAAAGTCAATGGAGATTAAAGGAGATTAAAGAAGGAGGGCAAGGTGCAAAAAAAATGAAATCCCAACAAGAAAGTCACCAAATTAAGATGCAATACAAAGAGCTCTTGCCTAAACGCGTCTCCTTTCACTTCGTGTGCAGAAACCAAAACAGTAGTTGCAGTTTAAAGTAGAAGCACCTTGCTATCAAAAATACAGAGGAACTTAATCCCAGTGCTTTATTTGTGGCATGTAACCTATAGTCCGCGCACATTTTCTAGTGAAGTGTTATGACACACTTGAGCCAAATTGCGTGTGAGCATGTCGTGGCTTGTCTGTTCTTGAGTGTTTAAGGAGGCACATCTAAGCTGCTGCTGTATAACTATGGGAGGAAACACGTAATACCATCAATGCAAGGTGAAATTTATGGTTTGGTGGTTTGCTGGAGCGAAATTCTCAAAAAAGTCTTGACAAGGTCAAACTTTATTGGAAAAAATATGTTTCCCAAGGTAATTTGTTTTATTTAAGTTTGTTTCGTCAATGTTTTCATCCCATTGGCAGCCAATAGCTATGCTCATTCATGCATTCATTACATTTCATGTCTTGCAAAAATTATATCAACATATGACATTGATTTCATTCCACAGACTACTACCACAGGTCTTTTATTTCCACAGCCTCATGACACAATGCAGTCTTTAGTTTCCCAGCAACCTGTGAAACACCCAGCGTGAATGGTGTTTACAGAATCGCAATTTTCTATTTTCCCTTGAACAAACATGGCAGTTCATCCAGGTTGGCTTCATTTCGTTGGACTAAGCATCTGCAATGACAACGCCGTCTCAACAGTGAAAGTAGTGACATGCAGAGGAGTTGGGGCCAGGAAAGTACAGGTTGCTTTACGCAGACAGAAGATATGGTAGATTCACTGTATATAGAATGGGTCATGGTCTTGACCAACAGGTGGTGATGATGGAATGGTATGATCTGCTTTGCCTAGCATTAACACAACAAGACAGAGTCCAGCTGAGCAGCTGTGGTCTGTGCAGCCTCCCTCTCAGCCAATCGCGACCTGGGATGACCTAGAGAAAAATGTCATCGTGAGGAAGAGTCCAGAGAAGAAGAGGAGGCCAGAGGAAGGTGGAGAAATGGAGCTTTTCTCTTTGTCTCAGCGGTTGATAAAAAACACAGCTCCCTGATATGACATCGAGGGCTGTTCCTCTGATTAATGCTGCATTGCTTCTTCTTGTTTTCTGGCTTCACCCCGCTGGTAAACTGCGTGACCTCAGAACTAACACGACTATCTGAGTCCCTCCAAGGAAAAACCTTGTGACCAGAGAGTCCTTCCACAGATTGTTTAAGACCTCAGTTGCAGAGAAAATGAGACTTTACAGAATACACAGGATTTTAGGTCTTTGGGCGTATCTATACGTTTCCCATGCAATTAGATACTAGTTATCATTTTTTTCTCTTTAACTTCTTTCAGATATTACTGTAGCTTTGGATACTGATTTAGAGCACATTTTGGTGGATAGAAGGAACTATAAACCTTTCAGGATCCATCCTACGTTTGGAGTACCACAGGGATCTGTACTTGGTCCTTTACTATTGTCTATCTGCATGTTAATTTTTGCATTTATATAATTCTCACACCCTCCGCTCTTTTAATTCAAATTATCTCATAACGTATATCAATTAAACTCGAATATATCAGACTTTTTTATCAGATGAACAGATTCTCTTGGTCTTAAATAAGCCTCATCATAGGATATCTTTCGACAACAAAGTTTACTCTGACCTTTATTCAAGCACTGCTTCCAATTATTTCCAAAATGTGATCTTTTCTCTCTGCATGATTCATATACCTATCATCAAACGCTGATTTCAACTCTGCTAAACATTTAGCCTCATTCTCAGCTAAAGTGCTCTGCAGTGACGTGCCATAGACATGATGTGAGCTGGACTGATTACATTACGATTTGGAAGTAGTCTCCCATGATTTGTCTTATCAGAAGCCTTTTTACACCCTGTATTACCAAGAGGCGAGTACGCGAGATAGGGACGTCAACGCTTGGGGTATTGCCCATCCTGATGATAAAGGCAAAGCAGAGGCCGACCCATTGCTTTGTTTCCCATGTCTGGAAACTGACGGACAAGTAAAAGGGGGGAAGTGATGAGTTATTTCAAGGTGTGAGCCTGTGGGGTGGGTTGCGTCTTATTCAGGCACAACTGTCCTCCCTTTCTCTTGGGCAGATAATAGCTCCGATAGAGTTGGCAATACAAAGGGAAGCATCATTGTTTATAAGTCCTGCTTCTGTTTCCCATTGAATACGTGATTGTTTGCAGTTTTCATTTACAGACAATAACATTGACAGTGACAATACATCCGAATAGATTGAGTGGGAAAGCGTGAGCGAGATTTTAGATTCTCACAACACTATGATCAGTGTTAACATAAGGTCATGATGAAAACCTTATCAGAGATATGAAGTTGTGAGTGTTTTTTAAAAAAAATCTCATGAACAATAAATGATTTACAGGATTAATTAAAGTTCAACATTGAACACGATAAGATAAGATGAACTTTAATAATCCCTTTGGGAGAAATGTGTATCAACATAGCAGCAGCAGGCTATGGACCAGATAAGTATTCAGTTTTACAGGAGGTGTAGTAGTTGTATTGCTTATGACTTTGAGCAAAAGCTGCATGTATTTTAAAGAAATAATGTATATAAAAGTGATTTGTAGTTTTACACTTTGTGTTAATGTATTCCTGTGTGAATAAATCAGCATTTCCCTATCTTGTATGAACTATATGTTGTTAGTTGTATTTTATCAGTATCGTTGAAACTATATATTATCAATCCATGGCAATGCTGACATCTAGTGGTGCTGCCTCATTTGTACACAACAGAGATCTGTCACTGTTCAGTTCTGTGTAGCTGCTTTCATCAAGTCTTTCATACGATTTGTTGCAACTTATTTAGACACGTACAGCAAATGCATGAATGAGCTTTAACAGCTGCGTGGCAAATATTCGTGGAAAGCCCAGTGAAGTAATGTGATTGGTTCAATATTTGTGTACAGCATGATGTTAGTGTGGCTGCGTTGTGTCAAACACAGGGAGTCTGACTGAGGCCTGTGTTGAAGAGCAATGTCAAGGCTCACATGTCGAGCATGACTCGGTGCTAACGACATTTCGCTGAGTGACATCATCATCGCAGTGAGGTCACCGGTGGCACACAGAGGTGCCATGATGACCTTCTGTTTGCTCAGAGTGAAAAGCGGCTGGGAAGTACAGCAGAGACAAGAGCGGTGCCGGTGCATGAAATGAACATGGAACAGGAACAATTTATTACTAAACTGATGATTTTGTGTTGCTAACAAATTGACCTTAACTTATTTAAACGTACTTAACTTAATTGTATGTCGGAGGTAAGACCATTTATGTGCAGTTATACATTTGTAAAACACACTAGTTTAACTTTCTGCTGTCAAGAGCCATAAGATGGACAAGCATCAAATTGTTGTTATGAATTTTACCTTCTTGGTGGTCTGTGTGCAAAAAGGGCACACTATACCAACAATCTAACCCCTCACTTGACAAGGTGAGGTGAGGGGTTTTCAGCTCCGACATGCAACTTCACCACTAGATGTCACTAAGTTCTACACACTGAACCTTTAAAGTAATACTGGAGATGGATGCAGCAGTATCACGTCAGAAGAAGGGAGCAGCGTGGCAGGTGTGAACTGAAGGTCCATTTTGAAACAAAAAGCTGTGTCTGTGGCACTATTAGAACAGTAATAACAATAATTTGGCTATCTTTGCTGAGCTGGATCGTGTAAGATACTCATGATCAAACACGCAAACTGAGACAAACAAAGCAAGTAAACTAAGGCAGAGTGAAAAAATCCCTATGAAAACGGAATTAAGATTAGGAATAAGTAACAGAAGTTTGACACTCAATCAAATTGATTGAATAGCTGTCACCACTAGATGGTGCTAACATCTCGTCTTCACGCTGCCTTCAGGGGCTGTGGGACGTGTGCTCCATGTCTCGGCCTCCTCCAGGCAAGTCAATAAAGTTTAGCACCTGAACACGTTTTGGAAATGAGATGACAGTGACTGACTTGACTGAACAAATATGACTGCAGGACATATCAGAGGAGAAGTGAACATCTGGAATGAACGGTTCAAGGACATGAAATCAAAACCCAAAATATGAACAAGCTCATTTTAACTTATCCCTTCATTTGGTTACTAAACACATGGTAATGTTCAGATTCAGAATAGTAGAGGAAACTTTAAAATAAAAAAATTGTTAGAATATAAAAAATGAAACAAAAATTAGCCCTAGAAAATAAAAAACTAATGGAAAGGAAGATATGTTTCTTTTAAAAAAAATACAAAAAACAGTATTTATATGATCAAATACATATTCAATGCTTTATCACCTACAAGCTGATGTAAAGAAGAAGAAACCAGTGTTAGCAAGCAAAAAGAATACCCCTGGGTGTTTAATTTAATAGAGCTCCTTTTGTTCGCTCCTGTACAAACATATTAGTCACTGATGTTACACAACTTGGACTAGTTTTCTTTTTTTAAACTTCAGATAAGCTTCAGTGGCTGTAAACGAAGCGAGAGGTTCACCTCCTGTTGAATCAGCCATGAACAGTCACTTGACTTTGAGAAGAGGAAACAGACAGAGCTTTTCAGAAGCAAGCTGAACATATAGGCAGAAAGATAGATAGATAGATAGATAGATAGATAGATAGATAGATAGATAGATAGATAGATAGATAGATAGATAGATAGATAGATAGATAGATAGATAGATAGATAGATAGATAGATAGATAGATAGATAGATAGATAGATAGATAGATAGATAGATAGATTGATTGATTGATTGATTGATTGATTGATAGATAGATAGATAGATAGATAGATAGATAGATAGATAGATAGATAGATAGATAGATAGATAGATAGATAGATAGATAGATAGATAGATAGATAGATAGACTTTTATTTATTATATAAGAAGAACATTAATAACTTTTAGCATTACAAAAAGTAAAATAACACATTTTGAAGCAAAGGTACTGATTAAGTGTTTTTTTTATCCCATATATTAAAAAACAAATAAACGCACTAAGCTGCCAAATCATTTTCCTTATATATTTGATCTTATTTCTCTCTACTCAGCAGAGAAAAGCTCGAGGTTTTACGTCCATGGCCCAGATAAAGCCCCGCAGACCTCCATAATGGTCTCGAGCACTTCACACATATTTATTTCTTGCATTTTAGAAGCTTCAAGCCAGGGAGTGAAATCCGGACAGGTTGTTATAGCTACGCGATCCACAGGGGTCCCGATGTCTATTTAAAACCTCGCGGACCCTCCCTCTCTCCCCTTTAAACAACATTATATATCACACACACTGCATGCTAATGCGAGCGATTCCCAATGAGCCCTAAAACTCATCTTTAAATTGAGTGTTGAGTTGAAGCCGCCCGACCCGACT
The DNA here is from genome assembly GCF_949316205.1 of Platichthys flesus. NCBI lineage: Eukaryota > Metazoa > Chordata > Actinopteri > Pleuronectiformes > Pleuronectidae > Platichthys > Platichthys flesus. The sequence continues at coordinate 16,923,048 of NC_084958.1, read as the reverse complement.
ACAGAGGGAACATATCATCAGAATTCCCCCTGTGGCAATACCTGCTGATTGGGTCCTAACGCAGCAAGCAGCCTTTAACTTTTAATATTTGCCTCCCGAGTCCTGCCACGAGTAGTCGCGACTGTTAGACAGGAATAAAAAAAGAAAGAAGAAAAAGCACCGGTGCAGATACCAGGCTTTTTTTAATTTTCTTTTTCTTTTGACGTTTGTTCTTGTTCTTCTTTTTCGTTTTGCTCGCTCCTCACTTCAAACCCCACCGTGCGCGCCTCTATGAGCGCGCATGAAGGCATTCTGCTGGAGAGGTTTTTGCGAAACTTTAAGGATGATATACCCGGGATGTTTCCTGCTGCTCTGTGGGCTCTCGCATGTCACGGCAAGCTATCCCATCTGGTGGTAAGTGCTTTATTTTTTTTACTTCATGTCCCCGGACGAACAGCCACACGTTGCTATTATTGTTGTTATTTTGAATTGTTGGGAAGGAACCACGAGGATCCGCTGCTGTGGAGAGATTTTTTTTTAATTTGGTTTGTGACAGCAGCGGAACGTTGAGGTGCACTGATGCTTAAGTGGATTTTCCAAACCTTAAATATGTGTATTACCTTCCTGACTGTAAAAAATATATGTGATTAATTCTAAAACTCTGGTAGATAATCGAGCTCTAGTAAAAACTTTACTAGAGTGATTATCCTTAAAGCTCACAGAGGACACACAGACATTTGCAGCAGGAACAATGAAGTTTTAATTGGAGAAATGTTCTTATTCAGAGATGAAGCAGGTGCAAAGTTTGTGTGTGAATGTGTGTGCACATACATGTAAGTGTCTATGGTGGGATGTGGGGTTCAAGGGGGCAGACAGGGATGAAATGGGAAATTTGCACCTCATTTTATCCTTAATGGTAAGATGCTGTACGTGCACATACATGCACAGCCACATGGTACATGTATAATGTAAGGTGTGCAACATGTGACATGGAATAATAACATTATTACGTTTTTCTTTCACTTAAACCAGACACATTTGGAGAACAAGTAGCAGCATTTGCACATGGACGTCTCAGTCCACCATTGATTTTTGTTCCCCATCAGTTTTCTTACCAAAACTCCTCAGGATTAAAGAACTTTTTATCATTCACGCTCTCGCCCATTATTGAAGAATTTAACCTTCATGACACTGAGTTGTGTTTTTGTTGCATTTACCTTTCTCTCTGGAAGCAACAAGTCCATACAGAGCGTGCAGCCTAATCATCACTCATGTCTAAACGTAACTTCAAAATATTGTCACTGGTTTGCACAATTTTTCTTTTTACAATAAATATTTCATCACGTCCTCCGGAGGAGCTTTCGTCTGGTTTGACGCTGTTGGTCATTCATCAGCGAACATGACTGTCGTTTATTGATTCACTAAACAAACACATGATGTCCTCTTTTTTTTCAAAGAGCCATTCACTATTTGGCTCCGATTTGTGTGTGTACCCTAATGTGCTTCCCTTAATGGGTCCCCTGGTGTTATTACTGATTTGAAACTAATTACATGCTCAGCTGGAAGGAAATCCTGATGTAACAGCAGGTCTTCTGGTCCAAGAGATGGAAGAAAAAAAAGGACCCAAATCAGTCTTCTTCTGGTTCTAGACGTCGGTTCATGCACAGAGTGAACTCTCCAACTGATTTAAACTTCAGGACGTGTTTAAAGTGTTTGTTTCATCTGATTCAAGTTGGTTTTACTCCTGTTTGTTGGCTGTCCGTAGATGTCCATGTTGAATTTCAGTCTCCATAGGAACTTTTCTTATTTTCTCTTTTGTGCAGCCAGTTATGAATGACACAATGGAAGGCAGGTTTCCATTCTGTCATAACCAAAACCCTGCAGCGAGTCCAGAATGAACCTGTGTGTTGATGGGTAGATTTTGGAGGGTTGGTCAGGTCAGTGATTGAACAATGTTGAGGACAAAAGCAAAAGAGGCGAGTAAACACGACAGGAACAAGTCGTCTGTGTCCGTCTTCGTTGAGAAAGTAGCACATGAAGTCACCTTTGAGTTCTGACGTTTTGAGGTAATAGGCTACACCAGTTGTTTTTTTCTTTTGCTTCACGCAAGACTGCTGATGTTTTTTGTGTTTCATGGCACCTCATCCCAAGTCAAATAACGTGGTTCCCTCTGGTTTGCACTCAATGAGCCTGCATTGTCGCTCCGTTTGCAAACAGCATGTCAGTTATCTGAGAGCTATCACTTCATGTGGAAAAAAGCGACCGGGGGGGAAGGCTTTGCTGACAGGAGCTGCTGAACTTGGCTTCGAGTGGCCATTGGAGCTGCATCACACACAACCCCTGCGCCACAGCAGTCTGAGGGCGCACAGCTCTGCACCAAGACAGGTTCATGTCTGTCTCTCTTTTCCGACCTGCCATGACATAGCCGGGCTGCAGACGCCAACCCGCCACCCCCTTCCCCAGTCCACCCCACCTTAGAAGATAAATACCTGGAGGTGAAAGCTTGCCGCACATTCCTTCTCCCAAACTTATTCTCTTGATGTCAAAGTCGGCTCCAAGGCCCCAGGGCCCATGAGTAAAGGTACCCTGCTTGGGCTTGCTGAAATATGCATTAAACCTGCACTAGATACACTTAGATGAGAGGGGGAAAGTCTGCGCTGAGACAAAAAAATTATGTGATGTATGTTTTGCTTAAGTATTTATTTGTCACAGTTTCAACAAAGTGCGGGAATAAGTCTTAAACAACATTGGGTAATCCTGTTTGTTCACCAATTACACTGAACATCAGTTTCTCGGGAGGGCAGCTGAGGAGATAAATGGTTTTTGCAGAAGGAATTAGAGAGATTGAGGGGAAGAGAGCTCACTGGATGCCTGAAATCCAGACAACACACAAAATACTTGCAGCTATGTTTAAATATTTGTTGGAGCAGGTATCTAACAGAACTGTTCTGACTGCAGTAGCTCCTTAAAAAATCATAAATCATCCCCGGAACATGCCCGGCCTCCTCTCGTAGGACATTTCCTAACACAGGAAGACGTGGCATGGATTACTCAGCCCCACTGAGACAGAGACAGAGACATGCGTGAGTGAAGCAACCGAAGCTCCTTGACTCATGATGGGTCTGTGTCCCAAAATCCAAAAGGATGACCTGTTGGTGAAGCACGCAGAAAAGATCCTCACAAGTGTAGTCCTGCTGTAGGACCACATTAGACCCACGGCCAAGAGTGAACTCCTGCGTTTCCAATCTAGCAAATCACACGACAGATCAAGAGTTCTTCAGCCGCCTCGATCGGAGTTGATTTCAACTGTTGAAATGCCAAAAAATTAAGTTGATGAGTGTGCGATGAAAACTCAGAGGCGCCACATTCTTCTGTGGAGCAAAAAGGAAGCGGGTTTTCAAGACTAGACTGACAAGGCACTAGTACTTAAAATCTGCAGGCCTCCAGCAAGTGTTTTCACTTCCTATCAGGCTCAATAAACCTCTCACTAGAGCTATTTTCAGACATGCACCGAAGTTTTCCAAAATGGTTGTTTGTGAGAACACAAATGTGTGTCATGCTCTGGACATTTTACGGGGTTTTACGGAAGTTTTCCTGCCAGCCCCCTGGTAAAATGTCTGGAAAATGAGCCCATGTTAGAATACAGAAGGAAAGTGTCGGGAAAATTCACAGGAAGCAAGTGTTGGCGACGAAGATTCCAAGCTGGAACGACGCAAGGTCTTACACCGACCATGATGTGCTGTAAATAAAAAAAAGGAGATTTCTACAGCAACGTTTAGGTCATGTCCTGGCTCCTGGTTGCCCTACCCATGTGCTACCCCTAAAGCCTGAAACATGCTTCTGCGTTTTCACGGGCCCGTAAGCGCAAGAGCCCTTCCGGGTCCCTTACGTGCTTCTGTATCCCTCCTTACGTGCTGACGGGTGTCGACCCCCTTTTCTAAAATTTACGGCAAAGCTCCGCAAGCTCACTCAGCCCGCAAGGCTGTGATTGGTCTGCTCTACATCCCTTCTGGAGCTGCATTTCCGGTTTCATGCCCCATAATACCGGCAGAAATCACGGAAGAGTTAGAAGAACGAATATGGACGAAATAGAAGAGCACTTGGCAGAAGAGATCCGATAGTATGATCACTTGTATAACCTGTCACTGACTGGCGGATTTGTCCGCGAGAAAAAGGCTACGAGGAGCCGCAGTGGCTATGTAAATAAACAATCGACGAAGAAGAAAGAAGGCGTCCCTAAGGTCGTCTTCGACAAAAAGCATTACTCCGCCTAGTGTTCTGGCGCGGAATTGCTTTGTTAGACGCGCAACGGTTGGGGAAGCATGAATGAAAACGAGTCTTGCGCCACAGCGGCGTGAAAAGACGCAGACGCAGTCGCAGAAGCATGTTTCAGGCTTTAATGTTCCAGTCTTTTTCTTGCTGTTGTGAATGTGTCTGACCAAGAAAATCACCTGCTGCGTTGTTCATATGTGATAGACAAAATCTGGAAAATATTCGGAAATCAGTTCTTCGTTTAGAAAACGGTTGATGATAATCTGTAAAAAGTTGTCGTACATTGTGTCTGTTGTGTGCATTTGGCTTGAAACAAAAGTCTTCACCAGTCTTGGTTGTGTTTTCCTCCGGTAGTGATGTGCATCAGAGAGTACGGACTGACAAGGGCCACAGAGAGGTCAATTTGTAACAGCAGTGCCCTTGTTTACTCATGGATGTTGTGGACAAACTACAGACAAATGTGATTTCCTCTGGAGGCATTTTCAACCTGCCTCTACTTGCATACAGGATGTCTCATTTATGATTAACTAGTGTCGTCTAGTCTATGGAAATTAGGCGAGAAGTTCCGTTAAAACCAGTGTGACCAGGTCACTTACAAGGTCAGATGGTGCCTTACACCCATTTTGACACCTGACCGAGAATAATTAAAGTGTAAGCTTAAAAAATGGAAGGAAATCAGCCTTTTTAAATTTCGGAACATAATTGAGGTATTCAGGGTCAACATGTTGGAAGGCATCAGAAACCCTCTGACAAGGGTCATGTTGCTGAGGAGCTACCTTCTTGAGAAAGCAGCCCGGGGCCATTGTCAGGGGGTTTAGTTAATCTTGTTGTGATCAGCGATTAGTCTTTGAACGACGGTGAACAGGTCAACAGATAGTGAGCTAAAAAGGCTGCACACCTGCTCTGGCTCCGACTCTGTGCAACAGCTACAGTAGCTGCTGTCGAGCTCGTACTACTGAGAGAAGGAGCATCAGACGACCGCTCACAGTGTTTGTTATTTAATTGACAGTTGATGTGAAGTGAGGACCTGTCTGCATTGCCAACACGCTACTTTGTTACCACTCGGCAGGAGGACGTTGCCAAAGATAATAGGAACTGTGCTGTTAAATAATCAAGTCGTCAAAATACATTTCAATAAAAACTGAACATCTCAGGTCAACAGGTCACGTATTTATAGAAAAAGTATTATGTGTGTATAGATAGATAGATAGATAGATAGATTGATAGATAGAGTCCCTCTTATCATCAAGACCCATGAATTGTTCTGTGAGAAATCCAGGTTCTAATGTTAAAGAAAGTGAAAAGAAAAGTCTGTGGATCCACCAAGTACATACGATCCAGTGATACAATGGATAGACCTATATCTCAATTTCTATGATTACTGGTTACTAAAAGTCCTAATTGAGAGAACAGAGAAAATAAAGACAGAAAGACGGAGAGAAAGCAATAAAAGCAGTGAGACAGAGAGATGTAATCAGTGGACCAAGTTTGCACTTGTTGTATCCCAGAATACCTTCCTCAAAGGAAAGGGGCAGGGTGTGGGGGGACTCAGTGTAACACTTAATACACTCTCTGAAGTTTCAGTGTAGGGTTTGCACTCTTATTACCCTAAGCTGAAGGCCTGTTAAGTGTGCGGACAGTTAATAACAAGGTGTAGTTTTCAGAGTTGTCAGCTTAAGGTCTATGAAGACCTCGAGATGCATGGTGGACTTTCATCTCAGGCAGAAACACTGGCTGCCTCGGCGGTGGCAGGGCTGCAATTTCAATGCACACAAAGGCCAGGTGTCTGCAGAGAGGGTAGTTTGAGGGATAAAGGCTGGACCCTAATGGCAGTATCAAGATACAGCAAATAAACAAACACAATCAAACAGACGTAAAATTACCACGCGCCTCAGGAGACTTTGACTTAGTTGGAGGTAAATCAAGAGACGCAGACACAGACGTGTGGTAAAATAAGCTCCCGCTGTGGAAAAGCACTGATGTTGTGACTTCTGCTTCTCCTCTAGGTCACTAGCAGTGGGCCACCAGTACTCATCGCTGGGCACCCAACCAATTCTGTGTGGCAGCATCCCTGGTCTGGTGCCCAAGCAGCTGCGGTTCTGCCGGAACTATGTGGAGATAATGCCCAGTGTGGCCGAGGGGGTGAAGATTGGCATCCAGGAGTGCCAGCACCAGTTCCGCGGCCGACGCTGGAACTGCACCACTGTCACTGACAATCTGGCCATCTTTGGGCCAGTGTTAGATAAAGGTAAAAGGGTTTTTCCTAAAAGTTCTGACACATATAAGACCTTTATTTCCTACTATTTTCTATCTTGTAAATAATCTGGTGACTTCAGTACTAACTTGATGATGTCTGAACCCGATGCCCCCAATGTCTCCGGCTCAATGTCTCTGGATGTTATACCTCCTCCGAATTTCCTGAAAGGTTTTCAAACTAATGCAGGTTAACTCTTCCATTAGCAATCCAATGTTCTTATTGTCGTACATTTACAATAGAAAAGCTATATTATCTGCGTAGCCTCCGTTACACTCAATCAAATCCTTTTTTAAACAGACTGTGGGCTGAAGTGATCTCTACGCATGAAATAATGTACACGGGTAAGATGAGTGAGTTCTGTCTTGTTGGCTTTTTCTCTAGAAGGAAATCCCCTTTGATTGTTCCTCTGTACTTTCCCTTGAAGCAGCAAAAAGCAAACTCTTATAATAGATTTTAAACTGAGTTACACACTTTTCCCAAATACATGTTCCCCACTAGATTTTCTGATTACGAGTGCAGACATATTCCATGGTGTACATCAATTCATTGTCTAATCGTGGGATCAGACTGTAGAAATCCCCACAGTGCAACACAAAATTCGGCAGAGAAAAAAAAACCACACACATGCACAGACACAGACTCTGCAAAAAAAGACTTCAAATCCACATTTAACTGTATTCAGGAGTTGGGAGGTTTTTTAGAGGTGGAAATAATTGGAGAATTTCAATGTCATAAATTTTAAAGTAATATTTTGAGAAATTCCTCAACAGAGTTAGATAATAAGATTCCCTGAAGTCTGATAGCCCTGCACCAAAGTGACATTTCTACATAAGCACTAGGCTTGTTATGCCTTCAGCAAATACTTGTAAAACACTTCCTGTTTGAAAATGAGTGCAGAATTTGAGCTGTGTGGGGAGGAATCCAAGCCTGTCACCCACTTTGCAGACGACTGCTATTAACATGGGGTGTTGGAGGTTAGCTGGGGCAATTGCTTTTAATAAACTCCCTGAGCCAGTTGATAGAAAAGGCTAGGTGGCTAACGATGGGGGTTCTCAATCCGAGCCCCTTTTGTGGTGCAAAATGCCACCGCATCTCTCCCATTGCCTCCCCTCCCAGGCCTAAATTGCAGGGGTACTGAGAGGAAAGAGGAGGCAGCTACTGGGCTTTAGTAAATCATTTTGATTGGATTAAGGTCACTGAGGCCCTTAATAATGTGAGAGGTCAAAGTGGCTGGATTAAGTGCCTTTGTCAGGGGCCGAGGAGAGTGACTCAGGGGCTCACAGGCCTTTGATAGGGCTTAGTAGGAGAGGGCTTCCATTTCATTGGATTTGATTGATGCCGGTGTTTGTCTGTGCTACGGGGCCATTGTCCTCACTGGTGTCTGTTTGTCTGCGATTCAGACCGGTGTGTGTCAGTTTCCTCCTGCCTTTTTTTTGGAGGGGGGGCAAAGCTGAAAGAAAAAGTAGGTGCCTTTATTGGCTTCGGCAGCTTAGTTCCTATCATTTAGCCCATCACTGTCCTCCTCACCTTCACCGGGGGCATTAGTTGGTTTTACAGACGTGGATTATGCACTGGGAGAATTTAAAAAAGGTGCTCATAGTCAAAGAATATCAAATCGTTTAAGGCAATCCTGAAATGAGAACTGAAAACCTTTTCCAGTTTCAGCTTGTGGAAATGCTTACTCCTCCCTGTAGAGCAGACTTCTTCTTTCTCTTCAGCATGTTCTCGCTCCCTTTCACATGGTGCAATCCTCTCCCTGTGTTTCTCTCTCACTCCACACCCCAAATCACGAGCCCTACCTCCAGGCTATGTCTGCGTCAGCGCTCATTAATTTACATTAAGTAAAGTGTCAAAACATGCTCTGCTGGAATCTGCCCTTGATGAAAAGTAAAAATCTGCACAGGTGTTCCCGGTCCGAAGAGCCGATACCAGCGCTGTTTCGGCATTCTTGGTATTTGCTGAACAACTACCTACTATATGGGTGTAATCAGTCTCCAGTTTATGAGTCATATGATGGAATTATTAAGGTCAACATTGCTATAAAAAGTGGATGGTCACAGCTTCACAGGTGTTACCACCCAAACAGGTTCAGACATGCACCGCCACTGCTCTACCTGAAACCATTAAATTAAAATGAAGGTCAAAGGAAACTGCTATTACGTAATGTGTAAAGCATGTGAGGGGGACTGCAAAGGTTTGAAACTGTGGTCACCCTGACTTATCTAACTTTCATATCCTATAGGGAAACCCAAACATCAACCTAAATCATTAAGTCCCATCTTAACTAAAAAAAAGGTCAGGGGGTGTGGGTTACGACCTACGACCTGAGGATGAGAAAGTGTAACTATTTAGGATGAGCTAAGAGGTCTCAGCTTTTCATGAGACGTATGTCTCACCATGCTGGGGGAGGGAAACTAGCACTCCTGTTTATCATTAACTCTGGGCAAGAAAGAAAGAAGGGGTGTGGTAAATGGAGTTGATGGGGGGACCTTAGCCCCGCTCCCTGCTGGGCACTGCTCAGAGCACAATATCTTCGCAACCATGAGATTAAGCAGGAGAAAAAGTGCTTTTCCCCATTCACACGCCCTTTAGATTGTTTTATTAAACCATTTGAATAGGGATTTCCCCGTCTGCCGACAAGCGGGGTCCAGCCAATGCATAGTTCTCTGTTGCTATGACTTAACTTGGTCTCCACTAATCACTGGCCAGGGCAAATTTCATATAAAATATCTGGGGCCATTGTGGGACTAACACAGCGTGACAGTGGCTGCACAATAGGGGATTCAACCCCCCAGCAGGTTGTAGGGACCACTTGGCCTGCCCGGATCTGGCTAAGTTTGGCGGAAGAGTATTGTTGGAGGACAAGTGTCCTTAAATAGCTTCAATTGGTCATAAAACTAAGCAAAGCCATGACACTGATGTAAAAGCTGGTGTTTCCAGGTGAAGGAATGCCATAGGTGCATTTAACTCTGAATGGTGGAAGCATGTTATATGAAAAACGAAGCATATAGTGACTTGTTGTTTGATAAAGTACAGTATGTGACTCTAGTAGGCTACTAAGGTAAATGCAGAGAAAACTAATGATCTGCACTGTGCAAAATATTTTTGGAAGCATTTAGCATTTGAAAAAAAAAGTCATAACTGTTATTATTCAGTAGAATGGAAATCAGTGCACAATTGTAAGTGTGGGATAATCACAAGAAAACCACAACCTCCTAAAAAAACCTACTTAAATAATCAGGACATGTTTAATTTCCCCCGAACCTATTCCTTTGTCCATCACATCCCGAGATAATCCTCTTTTCCTCTCCTGTTTTTCCAATCCCCTCTTGCACTATGAAGCATCATTGCCAGTCATCCGTGAGGTTACATTTCCAACGGCGTTCCCCAAGGTTCTATTATTGGTCCACTATAGTTCCTATTGTTATAATCATGCTCGTCAGTCTGTGATGCACTAGATTTAATGATATTTCCATACTCACGATTTAATCTTGTATTGCAGAGAAGAATCTAAATAAGCTCACACCAAGATGTTGGAGCAAATAGTTCAAGCAAGTACATCAATTCACTCGCAGCTCAAAACTTTATTACTTGAAACTCATACTTGGTTGCTTTTAGATGATGCACGATGATATATGATTAATCACTCTTAACAATTACTTCATGCTGTAGCTTACCGTTGGTTGTAAAGAAAATACAAAGCAATCTAGGTAAAATGATCAGTGGTGGTTTGAGCAAGGAGAGCAGAGGTTCATATGTACCATTGGTGTGAACATTAATACACTTGAGTGTATTAGTGTGAAGTAAGAGGTGGAGGATGCCAGTGGACCTTTTCTCTTGCATCATTGTTTCTAATGCCCTTTATTCCTCAAACTGGTTGGAACCTGCTGCAAGGGAGGTGCTCCTGTTCCCTTTAGCTCTATACTCCTCCCTTGTTTCTCTTCTTTCTTTCTCTGTCATTCTTGTCTTTTGGACAGAAGCATGCGCTTGCATACGCAGTGCCTCTTTTCTTACTGTCCAACACACACAAATTACACACACTACCTAACTATTGATCTTTAACCACCTCAGTTTATCTCCTGACGCTCTCGCATTGTTAATTGTTTACCCGCGGTGTTTCCACTTTCTTGATCCTGGTCTCCTTTCTTGTTATTTTGAGCAAGACCGTACATGTGCATATATTCGAGGCAACCTCCCTGCAATAATGAGTCCTGTTAAAGCAACAAATGCTGAAGCATAGATGTCTACCCTTCTGTAACTGTTGTTTGGGATTGCATATCTGGACACTACAGTCCCATCTCCGTGTTGTGTCTATGACTTGTCCCCCGAGTGTGAGGCCGTTTCCTAACCTTTCAAAAGCTTAATTGAGTCTCTTAATTATAGGCCTGTCAGACCTGTCTCTTCCTCTCATCTCTCTGGAAGATCCTGATCCCTCTGAGTCATCGCTTAGCTATGTCAGACAGAGACACAGAGGCCTTTCGGGTCTTATTCAGAGACAGGACGATTGATGTCTGGGCTGACTGAACCCACACACTGGTACACCTTGGTGGATATGACCTAAAGACATGTAGCTCATCATAGTTATGGGATCTACAGTTTAGTGTGTATAGTTTGTTTGTGTTGTTGGGTTGCCAATCATGCAATTACACAAGACCAAACAGAAACAGATGAGAGGTGGTGACCTACGTACTTACATTTCCTTCAACTTCTACAGAGGTGTTTCTCTGCAGGTTAGTGTCAGTCAGAAGTTTTCCAAACCGGGCGTTCCTAACAAATGTGTGTACTTCTTCCTGCAGCCACTCGAGAGTCCTCATTCGTTCATGCCATCGCCTCAGCGGGAGTGGCGTTTGCAGTGACCCGTGCCTGCGCCGATGGTACAGCCACCATCTGCGGGTGTGACTCGCGCCACAAGGGCCCCCCCGGTGAGGGGTGGAAGTGGGGCGGCTGCAGCGAGGACGTGGAGTTTGGAAGCATGGTTTCCCGAGAGTTTGCTGATGCGAGAGAGAATCGCCCGGATGCACGTTCAGCCATGAACCGCCACAACAATGAGGCAGGAAGAATGGTACGTTTTCCGACTGCTCATTTTGCAGATGGTGTTGTGGCAGCTTTTCTACTTAATTAACACGCGCATTTTTTTTTCATCCTTAGTCCCTCAATGACAACATGTTCCTGAAATGTAAGTGCCATGGTCTTTCGGGTAGCTGTGAGGTCAAGACTTGCTGGTGGTCTCAGCCTGACTTCCGAGTTATTGGCGACTACATGAAGGATAAGTACGACAGCGCATCCGAGATGGTCGTAGAGAAACACAAGGAGTCCCGCGGATGGGTGGAGACCCTGAGACCCAAGTACAACTACTTCAAGCCCCCCACCGAGCGTGACCTGGTTTATTATGAGAGCTCACCCAATTTCTGTGACCCTAATCCTGAGACCGGCTCCTTTGGCACCCGCGATCGCGTCTGCAACCTGACGTCCCACGGCATAGACGGGTGCGACCTTCTGTGCTGCGGGAGAGGCCACAACACCCGGACTGAGAAGCGAAAGGAGAAGTGCAACTGTATTTTTCACTGGTGCTGCTACGTCAGCTGTCAGGAGTGCGTGAAAGTCTACGACGTGCACACCTGCAAATAGGGGTGACATGGTTTTCGTACTTTCTCGCCAAAACTTAAAGGCAGAAGAAAAAAAACTACACTGACTTGGCTACAAGACACGAGAGACTGTGAAATGCCTTGCCTGTGCTCGGACTCCAGCGGCAGAGATAACAGCCTTGTGTTTTCTGCTGTGATGCTAAGAGGAGCCAATCTGACAGTTGATCACTAAGCATCACCCATAGGAACTCTGACAGTGGTGACAATGACAACAATGTGGATATCTATAGCAAAGGACTAACTAGCGCCTAATTGACGAACACCATATTGGTGACTTTTGTTTTTCTTCTGTGTTCCAAGTAGTTTGTTGAGAATGGTACAGCACTGCCAATGTTCAAGTCCATCTAATCGATGAAAATGTCACATGTTTAATAATCATATGTTGCTGCCACACAAAAAGTGACGACAGACACTTGACAGCATGCATTCTCCTCCTCAACATTATTAGTATACGTGTGTTTATCTGAACACTAACATTGTCATTGTGTGAGTGAGTATTTTGTTTCATCATCTTAGTGTGTAACTGATGTTTGGGTAAGAATGCACTTGCACCTGAGTGAATGTAGTTTTTATGCTGTAACGTGTTTACATGTTCACAAACTCTTAAGCTAATGAGTTAATATCTGCTTTAATTGACTAATTTCATCTGAGATTTAGACATGAGCCACAACTACTGAACATTGGCAAAGCAAGATTATACACAAGCTGTGTCCGAGTTCAGAGGCTGCATCTTACGGAGGCTGCGTTTTCACATCGATAACGTCACAGCAGCATTTTGGAGGTGCCACCAAAATATGGTTGAAAAATGTATCCTTAAATCCTTGAGAGACAAAGGCTCCAATGGTTGGATCCTTCTCAGACCATCCTATCCCAGAATTAGTTGCGCTATAGTGACCATTTTTCAAACAGGTAACGGAGCAAGGGACAAGACGGTCGATGCTTAAGTATCAATCTTCAACTCAACAGATCAGCAAATGGTAAAAAAAAACTCTCTTCTGTCGACCAGACCGTCTCATTTTCCTTTTGGTTTTGGCACACTACCCACTTGAACCAGGGAGACCTCCTGCCTTGTGGGCTGTATTGACCAAGTCCTCCTTCGATGGCCGCCCCCTGAGTTTGGACACAGCAACCTTCTACGCATTTCATGACACACCTGAAAACACTGGAAGCTTTTCCTTAAGAGCAACAATGCTTTGAATGACCAAAGAAAATAAATGTTCGCCTGCCGTGGTCAGAGAGCTGTAAGCGAATCGAAAGGTCAGCACTTGTGTCCTGTTGAGAAATATGAAGCATGTTCTCCTTGTTTGTTTTTTTATCAGTATTAGCATTGTGTCATGTGACTGCATGTGGGGGGGACGGGGGGACGGGTAGGGGGGTACTGTTATTTATGAAAGGGATAGTTCCACTTTTTTGTTTCATTAATACAAATATAATATTCAAATATTCGATCAAATAGAAGTAAAGTACGTGCTCCCCGAGGAACCAACACAAAACAAACACACTAATGACGGATAAACTGAGCTGTGTCTTTTGGGCTCAGTTCAATGCAGTATAATTTACAGTTGCAGTAAAGTGATGACCAAAGCCTGTGCATGTGATGATTCTCAGCTGTGGCTTATTGTTCCCCAAACTAATCAACACACAGCATCACTGAAACTATACATTTTTTCCTTATTGTAATGCTGCTAATTAAAGATAGTATGTGTGTGCGTGTGTGTGCATATGTGTGTGTTTAGGTCCTCAGTACGTCTATGTGTGTTATTTGTATATTCTTGCATGTTTTGATTCTTTCTGTGAAAGAAAAATTATATATATATATATATAGTTTGGAAAAAATGTGAAGTTTTGACTAATTTTTTATACATACAGTAATTTCCATTTAACCAAATAGACCAAAATAGAGTTTACATTATTTTAGTTGTCGTAGTCGGGCCAAACGTCAGGGCAAAAATGATTCACGTTTCTTTCCCTAAGATGAAATGCAACACAACGCAGTATTTATTTATTCACAGAGTGAAAAAATACAGAAAGCTGAGACAGAAAAAACTTTGTTATAAGTAAAGTAATGTTCTTGACAACGTCTTTGCATCAAGTCACTGATGAATTATTGTTCTTAGCCATTGAAATGGTAAGTCTCAGGCATGTATAGTTTTCAGGCTCTAATCAAAACTGCCCATCATGACTGAAAATATTAAAGAACAGCCATAACACACGAAAGTCATTCTTAATAAACTACACAGCAAACTGTCAGTACCAGAATCTACTATCTTGCGTTAATTACTCTTCACTCTACATGTGATTGATTGCTTGTGTGTTCTAATTTGTTTTGTTTTTAAATCCAAAGTTTTGTATAAACTAGTTCCTTTTTTTCTGTTTCGTGGGTTCCTAAAATTGGATGTTTTTTATAATTATTTATTTCATGCTATGTACATATTAGTGAGTAAAAATATATATTTGCAGAAAAAACTTTTTTTTAAACAGTGTTTTGACGTGTAACACTGTAGCCTTTTTACCTCATATCTGTTTTTTCACTGACTCCCCACAGGTATCATTTGTCCTTCTGCCTGTAGTAGATTTCTAAAGTTAACTCTTTAACACTGAAATAAAATGACATAAACAAATATACTGTTGTCCTTATTATCTTTGACTGGACGTTTCATGCAATCAATAAAAAATAAAATAAATCAATGGCCCGTGTCCATGGTACACTGACACTGACTGTTCTAATGTGAGATACAGGAACATCATATATGTGAAATGTGTGTAAGAATGTACCAGTTCAATGTTCAGCTGATTTTACGATGTGGAATATGTAGTAATACTGTTATTAACATTATTATTATTATAATACAGAATTTAAACGAGGAAATCAAAATCTTTTAAAAAAACAAACAAAAAATCTTTACCTTTATCAAGTATGACTTAAGTGTGAGAGGCTGCTCTGGTTTAAATGGAAAATAATTATTTTGTAATTAAAAGAATAATAATTTTAAATTGGTGGGTAGTGCAGTAATGCCCATTTTCTAATCTTGACATGTCCAGAATAAATTGAATTAAAGGGTGTTCGGACAGTAAATACCTCTAACTCCCCATCTTGCCATGTTAAAGAAAGTGGGGAGAACCTTTCCAAAAATATTTCATGAAAATCGTTTTGGGAGCTTTGTGTAACGGTGCTAACTAACAAACAGAAGAACGCACACCACCTCAAAACCAAGACCCAACAGTTTTCTTCAATCAAGCTGCACCAAATTCACAAACTCATAGCTATCCGTCACCTAAATATGCCTTTAATCTAAATTTATGAATTATTCTCTCGGAAATTGGTGAAAAAAACGCCATGTAGGTAAAGTAAAACTTAATCATGGATCAGCCTCCTAATGTGAGGCTGCACCAAAATGTACTGATTGCTTCACTGTCCCATGCCACATCTTAACACTGAGCTTTGTAGTAACTGCTAGCTAACTAACAGACAAATATAACTTCCTTAGCGGAGGTAATAAAATACAAACCGATCCGTCCCTTTAACTGGATCTGCACCAAGATGAGTGGGTTCTTGCCTCACACCCCATCAATCTAAGGCGTTTGGTGCAAATCAGTTCCGAGCTATTTGCATTATCCTGCTGACAAATAAACAGACAAACAGACATGGGTGAAACCATAACTGCCTTGACACAGTACTGGAACCTACCACAGGTAAAGTACTGGTCCTTGTTTTAAGCACAAAATGATGGACGAGCTGTCAATCACAAACACCCCTAGATTCTCGGCCATATTGCCCAGAAATGGGCTGTGGATTTGGAAGAGGAAGAAAAGGAGAGAAAGGTGAAGCTGGACTAATAATTTGATTCCTTTGAGAGGCTGCAGAGGCCGGCTGTGCTTTTTGGAGAAACAATAATAACAGAAAAATGTCAGTGATGAGAAAACAGATGGAGCCTGGTTGAAGAGAAAGACCTGATCTCAAGATAGATTAGTGGCTGGATGTGAATAGAGCCCACCAGTGCTCCGGCTCAGCCCCTGGACCCCTGATAGTCTCTGAGCCCTGCAACAATGCCACCACCAGAGGCCAGGTCTCACTGCTATCTAACCCCATTATCACCCAGAAAGATTGATACACACCCCCTCCAGAGTGGAAGCACCACAGAAAAAGTGATAGCCTTCCGTTCTCATTCATGTGGATTCATTACTCTGGCCACCCCCACATCAAACTATATTTTAAGCTGTCTCTCACAGTTTGCCCTGTGACTGAAACTCATTACTTGAGTGTACTTCCCAGGCAGGCATAAAAATGCTGTGGTGTTTTCAAACCCTGCCTCGCGATGGGAAACTCAGCTGCGTATGAACTCCTGGGAATCGGCCCACGCCTCAGGTTTGGTTCAGTGACCGGGAGGCTGTCAGCGGCTCATTCTCGACCTTTGACACTTTTCACACTATCTGAATGAGGAGAAAACAAGTGCGGAACATGAAACAGATCACAGGATGGGCAGAAACTCCGGCCCTGCAGCAACGCTCCCTTTCGGCTGAAGGAAATGGGCCCTTCCCTTCCACCAGACCCACCTACAGCAGCTTTGTCACCCAAGTGAGATGCACATTGTTAGCAGATAGTTGCCAGAGGAGGCTGCGGCGCCCCCAGTGCGAGAGATGGCGTCTTGACTGTGAGAACTTTGACGCGACCAGACCGCAAGTGCCACCACCCAATAACCATATAAATGGGAGACAATGGGCCTAATTGCAATCGGTGTCCTCCTTTTTATTTCATGTGCCGAGTTTCACCCTGACTTTCACAGGAGACAACAGCATATATTTCAATAAAGCTGCGTTGTTGTGGGGACAGAGGACAGCGACATGCACACAGAGGAGTGGTGCAAAGGCCCACACTCCACTGACATGATGCAAATACTCCCACTGAAGTCACACTTTGGTCTCAGAGAGCTTCTGTTTCACTGAAGCCTTTTGATGTCCGCTCAAACATTAAAACCTCTTCACGCCGTTAACAAACTTGTCGGAGAGGATGGTTGTTGAAGCCTGTGGCGATCGATTCAGTGTCTCAGGGGAGAAAAGTTGCAGGAGTAATGTTTCCAAGAGGGACACAGCTGTTCACATCTGTACCACTTTAAAGAATCGGATTCTCAAAGCTCTTCTTGTGTGCAGGTCACACGGTGAAGGTGAAGCGGAGCTACAGAGGGGAGAGCAGTGTGTGGGCATTTCATGATGTAACTGACTTTGAAGCTGCCACTTTTTGATGTCTGTGTGTCCCTCTGTGTGAAATCAGATCACTCCCTTGGATTTAATACTTCTATTTACCACGTTAAACACATCACAGCATCCAGATGGGAAGATTTATTAACATGGAAATTAGTCAAATGGAGGGAAAAAAATCTAACAAAGTGGAAAACTGACTTTTTTACGTAGCTTCCAAATAAAAAAAAGTTTAAATGATTGTTTTTGCTGTATTTGTGATCTTTCTCACTTTTATTTTTGTAACCGAATAGACCCTAACACCTCTCACACTTTTATCCAACACTTCAGCCGATGAATTCTAACTTAAGAATCGCCAACGTGTTGTTTATCACACAACACTAATCTCTTCTTAGCCACTTTTAGACACAGAGGAGAAGCAGAATAATCAGATTCCATGCACCTTCCTCTCCATGAATGAATGAGGCATCTCAGCATCTGCAGCAATCACTGCGGTATATTTTCTGTTTTATAGCCGAGGAAGGGGGGGGGGGGGGGGGGGACGTGTGAAGTATGTCACCTGCCTTGAATGAGGATGATGGGTTATCTGGGAGATTTCTAAGGAGGGAGGCCGTCATGAGAAGAGACGCGACACCTGTAGAGCAGCATCGTGCTCTTTTGAAGTGGCTGTTTGTATTGTTGAAGACCAACAAAGGAATGTTTCTACCTCTGCAGCCCCAGGAGAACATTAATCAAGCCAGAGAGATAATGCACTGGTGCACCGGTGCACCACAGAGTTGTCCGTGCACTTGATTACCACAAGGAATGCTTTAAAGAGGTGCATCGTGGTTTTTGTCAGGGGACTCTCATGTATATGCCTCTGTAAGATGTGGCCTGGTGGAGGTGGTGGGGTGCACAGCCTGGAGGTTGGAGAGAGGTCATCCAGATCAATGAGCGCTGGGGTTGTGAAGGGAAGGAGGAGGAGGAGGAGGAGGAGGAGGATGAGGAGGAGGAGGAGGAGGCAGACATGATCACTCATTAGTCACCTTTTCACGTCTGTCGCTCAAAGAGGTTGAGAGACGAGCATGAGAATCACATCAGGTCCAATTATCCCCAAAAAGATTTGTTTGACCTAATTACCACAGATGTACCAGAGATTCTGTAAAATGTTCAATTTTACAGAAAGTTTGGTTTCCCTCTGAGTTTCAAAGCTATAAAAAGCCTATTTTAGTGCGTTGGTAGGAAGTGGAGACACGTCGCCGGTCTTTATACCCAGTCTATGGGCAGGACGTCTGAAGTGAATAGGGCATCCTTCTACTATACAATCTATTGAGTTCATGACCTTGAGCTTTGGCACCAGCAGCTTCTTTCATTCAGCTGCAGGAGCTGGGGCCAGTCATGGTTTAATAGGGCATCCACTGCCTTGCCCAGAGAGAACCACCGCACCCTGTTCATCACATCCTCGTTGCATTAAATACATTGAATTGAAATGTCAGGCTATTATGCAGAGTCACATGACTAAAGTCTCAAAGAGCCTCTCATCTTTGGGATGAAAACTAAAAGATTCACAATTTGATACTTTTTAGTTACTTTATTACATTTTATAACTTTAGGCTATTTAAAGAGCTATTTATGGATTTAAGTTTAGTAACAGGAGAAAACAGTCTGTCAGTTTTCTTCCAGCATATTTCTCCAATATCAAAATAGTCAATCACAGAAAGGCATTGTCATCAATAAATCGTTTTAAATTGTACAATGAGAGAACACATAATTAATAACCGATGCCCCCTTCCCTTTCTATTCCATATATATTTCTCTATTCCATATATATTTCTTACTGTACAAAACGTATTTATTTACATTCCATTTTAAATACGCACAATACTCTGCACTTTAACCGTTTTTTTTGCACTTCTGGTTAGATGCTAAACTGCATTTCGTTGAATAAGTACTGTGCACTGACAAAAAGTTGAATCTGATCTAATCTAATCTAATGTTGAATTTTTTTTTACTCACGTTATTATTTTCCTTCCAGAAGTTTGTTAAATGTACTTATACTACTTTTTACAATATTTAACAATTTACACCAACCATGAACAGGAAAACCATTAAACAGCTAATTATCGCAATTAGTCAGGTTATTTTTCTCTTTGTTATGATTGCTCTACGCATCTCTCAATTATCAAATCAAGTAGCTTTAAATTACTCTCAGCATGTCAGCGTTACAGATTGGTTTGGTTCTGTGTTGTGGTTGTGTGCACCTCAGAGACTGGGAGAACTGGATGTCTGTCATGATGCGAAGGAAAACAAATTTAAATTCATTGACATTAAAATAAAAAAATTTAAGAAATAGCCTCCATGTCCCTTTCATAATCCTATTTGGCCTGAATGCATCTTCCCCTAAAGCAAAACAAAAAGCGAAAAAAGAACTCAATCCAAATAATATTGATATATTTGTTAAAGTAAAATGAAACCAGATAAATATTTAGCAACTGTTGAATAAAAGCATTGGTCTTGTGTGTCTGGGAGCCAGAAATGGGAGAAAAAAAAGATGCAATGCCCAAATTCCTCCGTGTTGCAGTGGACATGCGGTGATAAGTGAGATTGGGTTTATCAGTTACAAGGTGACTGGCAGGCGAGAACAGGGGTTATCATTAGCAGGGACTGGCGCTGGCCTCTGGTAGTTCCAGTAATTACCTCACAAAGGGTGGTGCTTGCCTTCCCACTGCTTTTCCCACACTGCACTGCAGGTTCAGAATTCCAATCGGCCCCAGACCTGCAATCTCCTCAGTTTTAGACAGCAAATTACTGACAAGTCCCATTCTTCACAGCACTGTAATTGCTTTTTAGTGCTGTTTTTATTGAGGCAACCCCCAACCCCCTCGCCCTTCCATCAATAAAGTTAAGTCAGTGTGAGGGGGGTGAGGGTTAATATAGACAGCATTAGTCCCTAATTGGAAGGTCTCGAAGTGCAGGAAAGTTTTGTCCAACAACATTTAAAATAATCTGTACTTTTTTCATGAACTAATATAACTTTGTTTTTATGATATATGAGATCTCAAGAGCATTTAATCTAAATTTTAAATTTATTCTGAAGATACATGCAAACAAATAATGCTCCTCTGTTTCTTTGCTACGGAGAGCTCCTATCCTCAAGGCTCTTCACATCCTGTACAAAGAGAGCCACTGAGTATCTTGGCTACTGCACGACTTAAATCACTTGGTGTTGTCTTTCCCACCCCTGTGCATTACTGTCTCAATCTATTACTTTGTGGAAATCATTAGTCTCCATGTCAATACAAGCGCCGAGCAGAGAAAACATCTCATTACGGGACTTAAAGAGATCTGGAGGAGTCTTGGCTCCGTCAAGCTGTTCTTCCTTTCTTCAGTATAGTTACTTTCCTTTCACCGAAAGGACAAATTCTCAACGTTCCACTGCCGGACAACCAAACAGTCGCCATTTGAAATGAGAAAAAGAGACAGACTGGAAAATGGCCGAGGGATTAGAGGATCTAAACGGGATAAAGGGATAGGAGATTCTTGGTGTGATCCAGTTTAGTTTGAAAGATGGAGGGTCTTAACAAGGATTTGAGACTTTAGAATTCTTTCTGCCATTATTTGCATCAATTGCAATCGCAGCTAAGTTGTCCTTTTGTGCACTTTCCCAGCCTATAGTTCTTCACATATACTTAATGAAAGTTTAGGCACAATTTTTTTTAAATACTGTCACACAATGTGCAAATACTAACTTTATTTAGCTTCCTGATGTTTGTTTCCCAAGTCTGTTTCCATATTTGCTCCGTGAATGTAAAATATCTGTCTGCCTTGAATCACAGATCACAATATCAAAGGGAAACAGTCGAGAAAACATAATGCAAACAAGGTTTAAATGCTGAATTAGTTTATCTTGGTTTCTGTCAGGGCATCAAATGTTATGTCCAGGCTGCACCAGCGGAGCAACACAGGGCCTCAGGCTACAACCGGCAATTGACTCGTGTAACAGCCTAATTCGTCTGTGCCCCAATGTGTCCATCTCCCTGTCAGCCTGAGCAGGTGGACACCTCTGACCCTGTCAGGAGTGTCAAATAGCTTGTCAGAGGTCTTCAATAAAGTACAATGACAAGCCCTCTAATACATTACTACACGAGTGCCAGCCAGAAATGAGAGGCTGCAGCTTCTCCAGCCTCAAGGCAGACAGGTGCGCAGACGAGCAACACACACACACGCGCACACAAACACACACAGACAAACACCCACACACACGCACACACACACACACACACACACACTGACACAATAAAAACAATAATTGATAATTTGTAGAGAACAAAACTCAATTTTAGTAAAAAAAGTAATTATATTACAAAACTATCAATCGTATTTCTGCTCTGTGATGCCTGTGCTTGCAAGCAATTTTAAAATTACCCTCAAATTCATTATTCAATCAGTTAAGGATTATCTTTGAGGGGCTTGTTTGGAAGAGATCAGTTGTCAGTAGCAATAAAAAAACACCCTACCTGGACCACCTTGGGAGCAGGTTAGGCCTGTCACCAGGAGGCCTCTCTAAAGGGCCCACAGGGCCACTCACAATCAACCTGTCAATGTCACACATGCCTGGATGTTGGAAAAATAAGATGAGACCATGTTACAAATCATTTGGCATTAACATGACAAGTGAAAAATTCCAAATGCCAAATCTGGACATCTACCTGGTTTTGATGCCATGGCTTTTTGGGTTGGTGCTGGTTGTCCTCAAGGCGCTGCTTCGACATGCAGTGCATTCCAACCAATTATCTACCCCAAGGTGCAACAGGTTCACAATTTAATCTTTGATGCCTCCGCCGATGGGATATAGTTGGATTAAAGCGGGGAGAAGGGGTGGGACAACCCTTAAAAACCTGTATACATAGCAAACATGAATCAACTTCAAACCAACCCACTGAGAGAAACAAAAGTCTTTCAAAGAAATACCTTTATCCTCACTATTGTTTCATCTTGCAATGACTCGTCATAGCCCATGCGGATGCTTGAAGCGAGTATCAAAGAGAAAGCGGCATAAGAAGACATTGCACAAGTCAAAATGTCCTTCGAGTTCACGGAAGGTGACCGAATGTCCTGTGAAATGTAGGTCGTTTAAACGGGGCTGAGAATTTGAAGACGTAGACCATGGTAACCTCACGTCCAACCAAGTCATCCTTTACCCGGAAATCCAGTTCTCTGGCATGGACGGCGTGTTCTATGTGGGCCCTTACACCTCGCCAGTATACCCGCATCCTGCAAGCCAGCAATACCCATTCATTTTCCACTTCCATTCCTTTCCCACCCTCCATCCCCCGCCCCACGGCAGAGGCCCCCGTGTTCTTTCTGAGTAGTTGCGTCAGCGAAGCGCTTGTCGCAACCATCTGTCACGGATGTCCGAGGACATCTCCCATCAATGCCAGCGACACCCAGATTTACTCGGCTAGCTGTTGGGAAATGGACATTGGTATATGTATTCTGTATGTATGGTAGCACGATAACTGACTTCAGAGCCCAAATTTGAAATTAAAGACTCTGAAGGATCCTATGAAGAACCAAGAATGGAGACATTTGCATGAATGCCAAGGCTTGTGAACTCGGGCATGTCCTTACTTGCGATGTCACGCATTTCATATTTCTTCAAACTGCCATCCCACCAGATCACCTCATTTCAGTTGTTTCCATAAAGTGCTCTCAAAATTCACAAGACATTTATTGCAGTCGTGACTCAATATGGAATCGAACATTTCCGTATGTACCTGGGGCGGAGTGCAAAATGTTATGTAAATCCCCTTAACGAACTTTTCAGGCTGCCAACAATCGCCATACAAAGGTGACTGGCAGGCAGCACTGGTGCACATTTATCCT
Source organism: Platichthys flesus (assembly GCF_949316205.1). Taxonomy (NCBI): domain Eukaryota; kingdom Metazoa; phylum Chordata; class Actinopteri; order Pleuronectiformes; family Pleuronectidae; genus Platichthys; species Platichthys flesus. The sequence continues at coordinate 16,899,834 of NC_084958.1, read as the reverse complement.
TTTGCCCCAGCCTGTCTCTATCTGTAGCGCCCCCTACTGTGAGAGGCGTGGGGTTGGGTGCCCAGTGGCCCTTGTTGCCAATGGATGAAGCCAGCGTGGATCCTCTCATGGCAACGATGCGGGTCGTTGTAATAATGTTCGGTTTGTTTCCTGCTTCACACCTCCTTTGGGATTTTGCCCGACCTATAATCCAGTACATGAGACGCAGAGGGAGGCATCCCATGCCTGTCCATCTGAGTTCCAGCGCTGCTTAGACCAGACCGGCTCCTTTGTACGACTCACACAGCAGTCTACTGCTTGCCCAAGGCACATTTCATAATGAGCGTCTATTATTATGATTATTATAACTATTGAAGTGCACAAACTCCAGAAAATACGTTCTTGAACGGAATGGGAAGGCTCATGAAACAGCAGATAACACTTTCTCTTACGCATACAGACTTGTGGGTACACACACACAGGCACGCACACACACACACACACACACACACACCAGATCAGCATTCCCAAGCCCCTTACTGAGCGTTTTTATCCTTGCTAGGCCTTGTCTCAGAGGGGAGTAAGGCCCCTACTGAGATCCTTACCCTAGTCCGCTGCAAAGCCTGTTTGGCCCCTTGGCAGCTCTCGTCCATTCACAAACTGCAGACAAGCCTCACTCTGCCTCACCAGCCATAAATTTACTTTATTTCTGGCGAGACAGACACGGCGACTTCGAAAACCCCTCACAGGTGTGCATACATTGGGCAGAAATGTACCAAAAGCATATGTATCTGCAGAGAGAGATAACCTATTTTATATCACCAGGGTGGTGCTACTGCTACTGCCACCTCTGAGGCCGGGGCCTCCAGGTGGTCTTTTGGGGATGGGAGATCCTAGAGAAAAAAAACATGAGGGGAGAGAGAGAGAGAGGGCAAGTGAGAGAGGGTGCACACATGTGTCTGTGCACGCGCATGTTTGTGCACGTGAGGGAGAAAGTTGTAGAGTGTAAACAAGTGTGTGTGTTTGAGTGTTTGTGTGTGTGTGTGTTTGTGATATAAACACCCCCTACTGTCCTATTTCTAGTCCTCTGTCCACACATCACAACTGTCAGTATGTAGTGAGATATGAGGAGGAAAAGGAGGAAGCAGAAGAGCCCTTCAGTTGGATGTTACTGCTGTGATTGGCCGTGAAGCATGGACAGGTGGATTCAGACTCCAGGATCTTAACTGTACCTTCGACCCACTGCATGGTATGTTGCAAATACATATTGTATTAATGTCAACTCATAAAGCCAGATTTGTGTTTTTTGTTTAGTTCAAACCTCCATGACCTCAGTCATGTCAGGTATTAGATTCTTAAATGGAGAGAGTATCTAGCACTATTTCTCCCTCATGTGTCTCCTTTGAATTCTAAATATTCCTCTACAGGGGTTCACAGACGCTGCTGCTCTCAGCCTGCAGGTCTAATTTTCTATCAGGGGATGATCTCAGAGTCCAGATATATGAATTGGTTCAGGATTGCATCAGAGGACATATAGGTGATGAAATATAATTTGGGCAGGTTGCATTGCTTGTGTTTGCCTGATATGTGCTGTCACACCTCTACACCTGCACCTGTAGTCTGACTGTGCAAAAAGGAAGATGGGGGTTGGGGGATATTGGTGGTTGAGCTATTTAAAAAATAATTTTGTTGCTGTCTGAGTTGTGTTTTTCATGTGGGAGTAACAGAGAAGTGCAGAATGTAAGCACTTATTTGCTCATGCTCATGGTTTGACTGTAATTGCAGGTGTGTGGTGGTTGAGTTAGGGGAGACATATCCTGGTAGAATAAAGATTTAAAGTTTTTCACATAAAAGTAAAGATTCTCAACAGTTTTATAATCAAGGTTTACTATCATAAACATGTTATTAAGATGATATTTTGAAGCATCCTGTAGAACATGAGATATGCACATGATAGAAAATATATGTGCTACAGATTTTGAGACTTGAATGAAATGCTATGTTATGCCAATGTGACTTTCTAAAGTTGTTGGTGCTGCACAGACTTGGACCTGAACTTCTCATTTACTAAACTATACTAACCAATGGTAGAAACAGGTTGTATGTTTTAGTCTTCATTCTTTGAAAGAGAGAAATAACACATGTGTAGGGGCTGTGATCACAAATGTCAGCTATTATAATGTGTTATATGTGTTTTCCAAAATTATAATTGTGATAGAACAAAGAAAAACAGTATTTAACCCCATGTTTAAGTTTTTTTTTTTTTTTAAATTGTACTTGTTCTTTTGAATGTTTGATCTGGCTGCAGAAGTTATTATATGTCATAGATTAATATTTTTGAAATAATATGACATTCTAGTTAATATCCTTTAAGATTTGCTTCCTGAATAGTTTGAACGAAGTTACTGGGTTCCAAAAAGCAGGAGACAGAAACACGCCAGGGATAATATTTTCTATCATTCAGTTTTTTACAGGCTAGTTATTCTGTGACCGTAAAACAGGTTTTGAAAGATTTCAATATTTTATTGCAACATAGACTGAACAGTTGCTGAATGAAAATGTTACTAAGTAAAAAGAGAACATTACTTTACAGAATGATTGAATGAAGCTAAAAAATCGAACAACGTGTTTCAGTAGGAATAAGATCTCTCAGGCATTTGATAGGATAAAAACACCAATCAAGGCAACAGAGTGAGACGGCATTATGAGCCTTCAGTGTGTGGTCCATCACCAAGCATCCAGCCCGCTCCCCTCCAGCTGTTCTCCCCTGCCCTTCTTCCTTCCTGCTGCCACCTCACTGGGGGTGGCAGGCATAGTTTGACCCTGGTTAAAATTTAACTGGCCCAACAACTATGTAGTCTGGCTTTTTTGTCAATGACCTGGTAGTGCATCTAAAGTAAGTGGAAATTGGGTGACTTTGAAGAGAAATATAGCAATAGATTTGGCACAGTACAGCTTTGGCTTGTATATAAAAAAAACGTCCTCTTATCAAGTATCATTAAGGGGTTACAAAGCTGATAAGAAGAGCCATGTTAAAAGGTTAGACCAGATGGATGTAACTCACAACCATATCTTAGTTTATCCATGGGGTTATATTTAATATATTTTCATAACATTTTATAATAAGTCTCATATTTTTGTCAAGTTGTGTGAAAAGTTTCATCTTAACCAAAAAAAGAACAAGTTTGATATATTTTGTTTGCCGCCCCTTTTGTATTAATAAAATCAACTATTTCTATTCTGTGATGTTATCATAAATTATTGAATATGGCTGCAATTGAGTTAAACTTTGTTATTAGACATTAATGAACTGTTCTTACACAAGTTGTGGATGCTATCACCTCCTGGTCTCTCTCTTCACATGATATGGACATTATAATTTACCCGAATTAAATATCTTTTATTTTAGTTCATTCATCTTTTTGACATGGATTTCTCAGTGAAGCACTTTGTAATCTTGTTTAGATAAGTGCTATACAAATAAAAAAATATTTATTATTGACAAATACATTAATAAACATAATAAATATCGCTTTAAAACTGCACTACAGTCCGTCAAACTCACTGTATTCAATCTGAAGCCACTGTGATGTCATGTCAAATCGGACTAATTTACCAATTATGCTATGTTTAATGATTAAAGCTTAAATAATGCCTGAAGTTCCTCACCTAGCCACTGGGAGCGACATCTCCCAACATGATGAGGAACCGACTCATTTGGAGCTGCAGTTCAGTCCCAACGTGAGGGGGGCAGCAGAGTGCCGCGAGGCTTCCAAGTCTGCCGGAAACCCAGACGAAGACGCAAAGGGAGTAAGAAGAAGAAGAAGAAGCGGACGTGTCAAGTTGTCGCCATTTCGCTGAGGAAGGAAAACGCCTTGAAGACGGAAGCAAACGCATCAACTGTGTAAGTGAAGAAGAGAAAACATTAATGAAGTCACTTTGATTAAAACGAATAGGAACAAGCCGCCTGTTAGCGGGTGAAAAGCTGTGTAAAACAGCGGCGACGTAACCCGAGAGGATAAAGTGCGACGCTTCCTACGTCAGTTCACTTGAATTTGACTTCTTGTAATATGATCATACTTTGTAACTCGTGTCATGTGTGTAGTGTTTTGTTTTGACCTTAATAACAACTGGGAAGTAGTTTTACAACAACCGTCAATAATCTGAACTACTCAGAGGACTATCGGCAGCTAGCGAGCTAACGTCGTTTGTTTACTTTTTAGCATCGCACCTCAGTAAGTTTATATTGTGATGAGCAAACTTATTATTTTACTTGATGAAACGGGACAGCAGCTAATAATGTGACAATTGAGGAGATATATATTATTTCACTTTATCGTTTTCTACTGTGGAATGATATTGTTTATACGATTCTCGTCTCAGTTTGACCTCTCACATGTTTACTTTGCTTTCAGAGCAGATCACAGTTACAGTAATAACCAGTTTTATAAATAATAATGACAGCTGGGTGTATATTTTCAGGAAAACCAGAAACTTAGGTATATGACTCATATTCACTTTCAATACAGGAGCAGAGGCAGAAATTGGGGCTAAAATAGCACTAGATGATGATGGCTGGTTCTTTAAGTCATCAGCTGTAGTGGGAGGTGTGTAGTTGTTGCCACATTGTATTCACTGGATGGAGAAACCGGAGTTTATTTATGAGGCAATTTTTTTGTGGTCATATTACAGTGTGTGCAACACAAATGCAGTGTGCGGTTGCAGTTATGGATGCAGCTTAATTTATCATCTGTCCAAAAATTGCCAATCAGGGTTTCATAATATACATATATATATATATATTCAGTTTATTGTCACACAGAAAAGTTGAAAGCTGATTAATCATTCTGACTTTTAACATCTCTCCCATCGCGTCTCCCCATTTCATCAACTGATCTCTTGTTTCTCCGCAGGCCTTTACCAAAGTCACTTCCCATCACCAGCAACCATGGGGAATTTATTTATGAAGCTATTTAAGTTTGGGCACAAGGAGATGAGGATCCTCATGGTCGGTCTGGATGCTGCTGGAAAGACCACAATTCTGTACAAGCTCAAACTTGGAGAGATTGTGACGACCATCCCCACGATAGGCAAGTCAAATATTGTTATGGTGACTTGCCTTGACCTATGACTTTTGTTTGTTATACATGACACAAATATTTATATTTGACTGTATCACTGTGAAATGAAAACTTTGAGTTTCTATTAGTAAAATCTTAATTATTTCCCCCTCAGGTTTTAATGTGGAGACAGTGGAGTACAAGAACATTAATTTCACAGTGTGGGATGTTGGAGGTCAAGATAAAATTCGACCGCTGTGGCGTCATTACTTCCAGAACACACAGGGTAAGTTAAGTTGCATGAAAGCCTCAATGTTTGACATTTTTTTCCTTTAAATCAATCACTTATTTTTGATTAATCCGTTGAAATTCTTGTGGTAATATACACAAACTTATTTGTTCTGATTTGCTTGTGTTCCAGGCCTCATCTTCGTTGTGGACAGCAATGACAGAGAGCGCTGTGCGGAGGCTCGGGAAGAGCTCTTACGAATGTTGGGAGAGCAAGACCTGCAGGATGCTGTGGTCTTAGTCTTTGCAAACAAACAAGTAAATAATTCTTAAACCATTTCTTATATAAACAGCTGTGTTGCAAAACCAGTTATTTCCGTCTTCTGTATATAAAGATGGACTCCAAAGGCACTCAATTGACTGGCTGCAGTATCGGTCATAAACACCACCTTCTCCATGTTAGTGGATGTGGCACACGCCAACGGAAAATACACATATTTTGTATTTAAATTCTTTATTTTTTCTCAAAGATGGTTTCTGTCATTTTTGGTCGTTCTTATCGCACTGATTCAATTCAGTATAATTTTAATAGCTCCAAATCATACAATAAGTAATCTGAAGGCCCTGTACATAGAAGTTCAAGACCTTACAATTTATAAAATACAAGGTGACGTGATTGAGACTTACTTTCTCATGGCCTGTTGTAGTATGGGGTATGTACTTAATGTTTTTCTCACTGTGTTGGGTTTTTAGGACCTTCCAAATGCGATGAATGCTGCAGAGCTCACAGACAAGATGAATCTTCACTCCCTCAGAAACAGACGCTGGTACATCCAGGCAACCTGTGCCACCACCGGAGATGGTCTGTACGAGGGACTGGAGTGGTTGTCAAGTCAGCTCAAGAACAATTCATGATCACAGGCCTCCAGAAATGATCCACCCAAATCTATCCGTAACTTTGCTCTTTAGATGGTGCAAAACTGAGCTGCCTTTTTTTGGGGGGGCAACTTATCTTAAACTGCTGTGGTTATTCTCTTTCTGGCCGTCGGGCCGTCGCGTGTGCTTTGAGTAAGAATAGGGAAAACCAGGAAACACAAGTTGAACTGCACATGTTGGCCCCAGTACCTCAATGCAATCTGTCAACTTTTTATATTGGCTACTGTAGAACATGATCCATGAGGGACTTTTCACTTTATATAAAAAGAACATATACACTGATGCACTACTTGCAGCTATATTCTTACTTGAACCAGGGACTACATGAACCAGCTGTTCAGATTTCCATTTAGTCAACACTGGTTTATTATCAGCACTCTTAACTGACATCACTCCAAAATGGAGAACTCCTCGTCTGTGAACATTTATTAACTGGCCTTTGTTTTACAGTGCCTTGGTTTTTATAAGGCTATACTGCAGTGCTCTCATTTTTACCTGCTTTGTCGTTATAAGGACAGTTTGTTGTGTCCCTGTTGGGTTTTTGTTATGCTGAGACTCAGGTCGATCATATGCTGCCTTTGCTATATACGCGTCAGCAAACCTGCATGATGTGGTTTGAGGGTTTGTATATTTACAGTGTGTTTATACCATGAGACTGCACAGAAAGTATAACCCCACTACGAGTACTTATCTCCAGAGTCCTATGCTGACCTAATTGTAAATAGAAGTGCTGCACACTACAATATTAAGAGTGACTTTCCTAATGGCTCCAGGAGGTCTTTGCCTTTTCAGTCATCACATCCTGGGAGTTGTGATGGCAAAATAAAATCAGCTTCTACTCAATGTTTACTGTTTTCCATCATATTGTTCGTGTGGAAAACAGGAGGTTGTACATTTGTTGTCTTATCCGAGACACTTATAGGTTCGGTTTTTGTAATAAAGTATTGGTGTTTACTTCTCTGGGTTGCATTAAACATTTATTTGTTTTTTTATAATTGCCTCAATGTTGGAAAACTATCTTTTTTTAATTGTTTTTTTTTATGTCAAACTTGTTTTGTGCGGGGGGGGGGGGGGGGAGCACTGAGTAATTTAACCTGTAAGTAAAGTTAAGGAGAAAATGTGTTTAAAGCCGATCTCCAGTGTTTCAATCTATGCAATAAAATTTCTAAATATTAAAGTGGATGTTGACTCTTCTCCTTCTTGGCAGTATTGTATATCATTTACATAAATGCAAGACTTCCAATAGTTATCTTAAACAAAGTGAAATTGACTAATCAGGTAGTCTATCAAGAGAAAATTATTGGTGGATTCATCTGTCAACATATTTACGAAGTACATAAGCTTCTCAACGGTATGTGTAACTTTTTATAAGATACAAATTGAGTTTACGATTATTGGACAAAAGTCTTTAAATATGTTCTGTTGAAAAAGGAAAAACTCTCTATAACTTCAGAAATGTTCCTGACTAATCAATATGAAATTACCATTGTGTGCTGAATAGTGCAGTGATACACTTCAAGAAATAATGCTGTGATCCAACAACAGCACTAGTATTTGGTGTCAATGGGTGAACTGCTGGGGGCAAGGGGGGTGGGGGGCTGTCACCCTTTGACCCAGGAAGAAATGCGAAGACACAACATGATGGAAATCACCCAATGTTTGGGTTCAAGCAGTAATGTGGAGAGCACACCCTGGTTCACATTGTGCAGGGGTGGGCAATCTCGGACAGCATTCTTGCAGGTTGATTAGGCTGCCGTGGTTAATGCAGCCAAGCCTATAAAACATGGCAGGAGAGTGTGGTGGTGGTTTGGGGAGAGGGAGCCGGAGCCTCAGGACCCTCACAGGGTGGCTTTGTCTGGCCTCCTCTCCTGCTGCTCCATCAGCTTGGTTTGTGTGTGGCGGTCTAATGGTACTCGGCCATATAAAAGGACCAGCCTGGTTTTTTGCACTCTTCTTTATGAATGCCTTGCTCTTTTTTTTTAGTGCACCCCCCCAGGTGCCCGCCAGCAGAATACCCTCTTTCAGACCAATTCAAGACAAATGCAAACACTACACTCTATTATGACCAGTGGAGAGCATTCCAATGGTGTCGCACCAGTCAGGGAGCTCAACCTGGGCTGGTGAGGGATTAAGGAGCGCTGGCATGACAGAGAGAGAAAAGGAGCAGAGCTGCTGAGTAAAGCAAGAGGCACAGTGGGATGGAGGAGACGTCCGAGGACTAAAAGGCATCGCGGAGCATCAGAGACTGTGTTCAACAACAAAAACTCAAACAAACATGCAATTGATTTTTCATCATATAGATGTTTATTGATAGATTTGGCAGATAACACAACTTTCTGTAGCATTAAACCATTTTAGCTCTACTTGTGAGAAGTTACCAGCTATATACGCTCTATTACACCTGTATTTTAAATCCTTTAATGGATCAGGCGAGTAGTTTCCTCGTAATAAATGTTGCACCAACGATGTTCTGGATAAAACGCACAACAGCTACCAGGGCAAGATATAAGAATAAAAGTAAATTCCATTGAACTATTTACCCGTCATTGTATTTCATCTAATGAAATTAAAAGTAGAAATAGAAAGTATTGGTTGTATTATCACATACAATGTGTTAAAAAACACCACCAGTGTCCTCTAACCGACAGAACAATTCACTGGGGGAAAGGATAAAACATACGGCCCATGCCTGTTTGTCTGACATGTCAACCTGTCTCCATCCCAGTCTATTCGGTTGTCCAGGGTAAATGAGGTCTTCAGGGGCAGTCGAGCTGCTGTAGAGCGCTCTGTCCGCATTATGCGTCTTTGAATTGGGGGGGAGGGACATTAGTTGTCCGAGTCTGTGTCGTGGCGCCGCCTGTGGCTTTGTGTTGCACCAGCAGGGGCCATCTTGTGGCTGGCAGGGTTACGGGGGACAGGAGACCCCCCGTCGGAGGAGTCTGTGTCATGCCGCCGCTGTCGATGATCGGGGTAGGAGGGCTCTCGCTCGGCTTTTGCTCCCCCCCTTGAATGGCTGTCATGGGGTCTGGCTCCACTCTGACTGTGGTATGATGGATTATGATGATGGTGGTCCTTTCTGTGCCTGAAGAGTAAAAGGAAACAAACAATCAATGGCTGTCGCCGTGGCGGGGATCAAAGATGCTGTGAGGCTGAGAGAGAAGTAACTGCCGGATCAGCTTTACAGTGGCGTCAACTGAAAACACAAGTCGGTTGTGGCTGGAAATAACCAGCCACAACCGTTGAAAAATTTCTCCATGCAACAACATTCATCATGAACTCTGCAAATCACTATCATGGTTGTTCTATATCGTGAATCTTCTCTTACTGGCACAACTTATTCAAGCAGATAACTTACAATAAATGAATGAAACGCAACTGATTTACACAATGTATCTATTATCTTGGGATACATCTCACATTGTGCTTTATCAATTATATCTATTATCTACAGACACATGCTTCTCAAATGCAAAAAGGTCAGTCTTGAGGTTGCTGTGTGTACGACAGCGCCTCGGTGCCCTCTAGTGCCGACAGAGGGAAGTTTCCTCTTGCAAATGTGGCCACTTCACAGGAGGTGAATAATAGTTAAAACCTCGGTTTCTAAACCAAATGCATTTGTTCTTTTAAACACTGGTTTGTATTAATCCTGATATTTAGTCCATTCTGAGGCTAATGAACAAACCTCTTTTTTTCATCATCATCGGACTCCGAGGACGACGAGTCTCTTCTTTGCCTCTTCTTCTTCTTTTCCTTCTTGCTCTTCTTCTCCTTCTTGCTCTTTTTCTCCTTCTTTTTCTTTTTGGACTCATGACTAAAGACAAACAAAAAGAGCAAATGATTATTATTGTTGAAGTAAACGTGGAAAGCGTTTATATAGAACGAATATTAAACGTACTTACCGTTCTTCTTTTTCTACAATCTCGGATGTTTTTGTTTTTGTAGATTCTAGACGACCATCAGTCTTGTGGTGCTGTAAAGACAGGGTTTCTTTTGTCATCAGGGTGCAAATAAAACAAACTTTTCTGATCTACCACGTTTAATTAATCAAACTGCTTGTCACATTATGAAGATGATCAATATGTTAAAGACCTGAACTATCCCTTGTTTAGTGACACTTGAAAAGGCAGTGAATAGAAAAAAGAAAACTTACCGTAAAGACTGCTAAACCCATTTTAACAGCCTCCTTCTCTTTATCGGAGAACGCCATTTTCCTTGCCCCTACGCTGTTGATTGAATAAAAACACTCTGTAGTCAGATTGCATGGAAATAAGCATGATTTTAGAATAAGTTAAGCTAACCATGTTTTCTTATTAAAAAAACAAGAAAAAACACTTACCTGGCGCTTCCCAAGCCTGACACACGGTCTACATCCCTCTCCTCACCGTCGACCTCTTCCCTCCTGCAAACATCTACAAGATCCTGGTGTAAATCAGATCAAATTTTAAATTATTTAACATGTTAATGCAGGTTACGTCTTTAAAAAAAGGCTTTTTTGACTGTAATCAAAACTTAGAAGAGTCACATACCTCTTTGGTCAGGCCAGTTGGTTGTCTCTTTATATTCTTGTGCCCTCTACATTGAAAAACAGAAAACATAAGTAGATTATATTCGGGTTGATGCCCATGATGGCGATGCATTTCTACGACAGGACGTTATACATACAGGGCGGCCATCAGTGCCTCGTGCTCTGCAGCCTTGACCGCAGCAATTTCTTCCTGTTTGGACAAAGCCTCGCCGCCTTTTTTGTCTTTTGAATACCACGACAGGTCTTTGCCTTTTTGCCATCGTCCTACTGGGGCCATCAAAGAGTTCCCTGGAAAGAAGAATTAACAGCGGTTGAGATAGATATACTTTTGTATACACCTAATTTCTACTGTATCGTGCAGCCGGTTCTAGATTTCCATTTTTTCCCTTTTAACCAGTCACTCAATATATATCTGTAGGTTCTGTAGATTCTTAGTGTTTTTTATTTCACAGATAGGACTTATAGCTTTTTCTCAGTGTGTTTAGCAAGGAAAGATTGATTTCATGTCTGAGACGTTGCGATTCAAGCTTTGATTGACTCCCAAGGGATTGGATCTGTCGTCCTCATGTTTTAAACAAGCAGCTCTTATAAATGTCAACATTTCTCGGCAGGAGGATTTTTAACTTTAACTAATGTTGTCAGGTTATCCTGTTGTGTGACTCTGATGTCACATCAGTGTGCAGCTGACACGTTGCCAGCGGTGCAGGCTCCGAAAACGGAGAGGCTCCGTGTGTTCAGGGAGAGACAGACAGGGGGAGACAGGGAGAGGCAGGGGGGAGGAACGGAGAGGGGGAGACAGAGCAATGAAAGCTCGAACCTGCTGCGTGAAAGGAGGAACCCAGAGCGACTGGCCCAGCGCAGAAACTGTGGAATGAGGGACTCTATAACCAAAGGTAATGAAAAGCAGCTCATGGGGCAGATAGGCGGGTTTTAATGTGCGTTTAAAACGAAAGTGAAACACGTCTAACCAACATTAAAACATCCTACAACTGCATTAAATCGAAATACAATATATGTATTACTCTTGAGAGATGGCAAAGTTGGTGTGTCAGTCCTCGGGTGTAGTTTAGTGTGATTCCAGCTGTGTGTGTGTGGGGGTTAGCAGGCAGCTGTTAGCATGGTCTCTGGTCAGCGCTAACACACTTACCCAGGTAGTTCTCTCTGTGCTTATCGACTTTCACGTCGTCCCAGTTGAAGTTGTCCTGTCCCCCTCGGGACCCTCCGGACCTCGACGCTCCAAACATCCTTATTCGGTCACGTTTCGACGATGAGCACCGGGGCGTCGGTCAACGCGCTAACTTTTTTTGTTGGCAGCCACGGTATAGCACACGAGCACCGCGATCGGTCAAGGCCGTCAGCGTCGACTCATCCGGGGAGTTGAGCGGTGACGCTCCGCGGGGATCTGGGCGTGTTTTCCGGTAGAGGTGATGGTGAATACTCTGGAGAGAAACCCTGCAAAGAAGTTCCCTGTGTTTTTAAAGCGTCTTCAGGGAACAATATGGATACCAGGTAGCAGCGTGTCACTCAAGCTAGGCTATGTAGCGGCCCTTATACAAAGCTGCACCACTAGCATTGCCTCAACATGCACACACACCGTCTCACAGCTCAGGGGAAAGGCACATAACACAAAATGCACTCATAATTCTCAAATACCTGCGGTCGTATGTCGCACTTTCCTACAAAGTAACGCTAGCAAAACTTTCTTAGCCTTGTCGCACGTTGACGTCGTCGCGCGTCGCTGTTGTGGTCTCGCGGTGATGACGTAGGCGGGCCAGCTTCCTCAAAGGCTTTCTCAGCGGAGGAGGAAGAGAGACATCCTCAAACCGCAAAGTAACGCGTCTCCCGATGTACATGAGGTTTTTCTCCAGGTTGCTGTCAGGTAAGAAGGAGCCTGTTTGTCTGTGTGTCGGTAGAACGTGTCCGAGCTGCATCAGTAGCGAAGAAACAGCCATTCTTCTCCATCAGGATGGTTTCCTGCTTCGTCTCTGAAGGCTGCTGTGGTTTTTACTGAGCTAAGATAAGTTGAGCTGAGGCTGTGTAGTTTATTTACCAGCATGCTGAATGATGACACAATTAATAATATACTTAATTACACGAAATTCAGCTGAAAGTACTTTACATGTAGTACAGATGTTAAAATGTCATTCATCTAAAGGAACAGATTTTAAGTAACACAAGAACGAGTTCAAATTACATTTTAGAGAAAATGAAATAACATTAAACACGCATGAAAACAGAAAGCATTGAAGTCTTTGTTATAGAGTAGTTTCCTATTGATAACTAACTATTTTAAATTCAGCCCAGGAATCATTCCAACATTTTCTTCTTCTTTAGTTTCATATTCATATCATTGTATTGCTCCTTCCAGTGAGTGAGTCAAAGTGCACAGTGATATGCCTGAGTTAGATGACACTATAATGATGAATGGAAAGTGGGACTTTTAGCAGTTAAATGAGGAGCTCACAGCTTGGGACTGAATAGGGAAGATAACTTGTTCAACCAGTGCCCACATGATTCCCAACTGACACCACCACTCACCTTACACACTGTTTATTGTACATATTTTCATACAGAATCATCTGTTAAGAACTGTGTGAAAATGTAAACACAATTTTCTAGAGCCCGATGTCGCATCATGTTGTCAAATGTATTAATGTACTGGCATCAGAGGACATGTAAGGTTAGGACATCAAATCATTTGATAAAGGCTGTTTGTTTGAATTGTTTCAACTCCAGAAATCAACTCCTGTCAAAGAGATGTCATTTGACTCAAGCTTTGCCCAAAGCAAACGTAAGTCACATGAGTGCACGAGTTCCAATACTGATGATACACTCACGTCTCTCATTTCCTGTCACGCAGCTCTGATCTAAGTACAAGAGGCTGCTTCTTGTGCAAGTGAGTGTCAGCTGCAGGTCTCACACACTTAGTCAGTAAGAAAAGCAAATTTAGATCTAGCTAATTATTAGTTAGGATGATTCCTTCCTTGAGGAAGACATAAAACTCTGGTGTTTCAGGACCTTTAATACAGGAAGTCGACCTTATTAACCGGATTTGCACGACATTGAAAAAGCGACCTTCACCTGGGAGCAATAAAACAAAGACTTCAAAATAAATAAAATCAAAACTAGTAAAAGGTTTGAAAAGAATGAAAAGACTGGTGTTAAAAAAAAAGGATCAATTAATTAAAAGCAATATCATAGAAATGAGTCTTGAATTGTTTCTTAAAACTATCAATAGTTAAGTTGTCTGGTGTGTGGTAGGAGTTTGCTCCAAACCTTTGGTGCTTCCCCAAATATTGTAAAATAACTATTTCAGGACTTGAAGGCCCCTCCTTAGGATGTGAGAAACAAGTATTACCTGTTAATACCTCTTTTTAGTATTGCCTTGATAGGAGCATGGATAACTTTGAAAATCTGCCGAAGAAGGATTTTCGGCTTGGGGTAGGAAGATATAAATTCTAAATCAGGATCCTGAAAACATAAGGGCCTTGACACTGACCTCTGAAAAAAGAACGACACCTTTATTTAGCCGGGCTGCTCTCGAAGCTTTCAAGAGGCCATAGAGAATGACTGTTGTCATTTGCACCTGCAAACTCAACCTCGCTGCATCTGATTTGCCCGGAGACGAGAGCCCTCATGAGGCTCTGATTCTATGACTTTCAATTAAAACCCCACAGAGACCAGTACAGATTACCAGTACACATTTGTGTTTAAAGATGGAGTAGGCTTCTTTACAATCTGTCAGTCATCATGTCATATGGAATCCCTCATATTTGGACCTAACCCATCTAATTCCTGCTGTTGATGTAAGTTTTTCTGTGGTGGTTTTAGTGGCTTAATATGACAGATGTAACTGGTTTCTTTTGACTAGTGACTGTTGGGAAGATGATCACAGATCAGCTGAGTGACAAACACAGGAATGGAGGCTGGTCTCAGTTTTTGGACCAGAAACTATCCACGTATACAGGCCTGCAGCCTCAGATCACTAAGAGTCTATTTATATATCGACACTGTGTTGAACACAGAGTGTATTGGTGTGTGTGAGTGTTGCCCTGCCCCTCGGTCCCTCCTACCTCCTGTTTATGATCCGACACTGCTCACAACCGGCTCAGTTGAGGGCTCTGTTGGTTTAAGCTCTGTGTGTTTTCAGGAAGGTAAGGAGGGTTATACTTACTAACAAATCATTGAGAATGGGGAAAGAAGCTGCGTTGAATATGTCACAGTATCAAGTAGGTGAGATATGTAGGTTTTACTAACCTGTGCTCTGCCTGCTGCCTTGTTAAAGACAGAATGGCTGTGATTTAAAGAGAGTTGTGTTTCCTTCTTCCTGAATGCCACCGACATGGTGTCAAACCGGCTTGTGGAGCAGGTGGAAACGTTAGTTTCAATGAGACACAAATTCACTCGAGGACCTGGAGTATCTCCTGATAAGGGAGATCGACACCCACGGCTCCTTTTCATATTTTCACCTCAGCATGCAGGTTGTGTGTGTGTAGTGTAGCATTAGTGTAGAGTTTCAGAACCAACCTGTCTACTGCGACAGGGGTCCGCGGCTGCCAACGCTGCTTCCTGACAACCCCTCCCTGTGGTACAGCCACACATTGCACCTGGTGTGGCCACACCAGCCAGGAAGATGTGGTTCACCGCTTCTGACTCACAGCAGGGGGGGGGGGGGCATTTTCCATATTCTCCTCATCTGCTTGTTTGGGCCCTAAATGGCTGGACTCTCTTTTTGAGTTTCTGCTCCTCAGCCAGAGTTTTTTTTTTAGTTTTAACCCCTCGTGTGTGTCGCTGGTTGTTTTTTATGTTTGATTGTTTAAAAGCGAGGACGCAAAAGATAACCGAACAGATTTCAGTGAGTGTTTGTGTCGTTGTTACCAAGTGGCCCCGCCCCACATTTCCTCTCAAGAGGGCTCTCCAATTAGTGAGTAATCGCTCCTCCACATCTCCATGGTAACCCCACAGCTTGCTAAGCAGTCGATGTCATCGGCTCCTGGGGGGGGGGGGGTTATTTTGGTCTGATTACTCCGTCTCCCTTTGAGAACCGCCGGCTAATCACCTCATGGTTTTCATCCCACCAGAGACGGGCTTGTCTAAACTTGTTGACCAGCTCTCATGTTGTGAAACCACCGTCTTTCTGAACTCTAATGTTCGTGCAGCGACGGAAGATCCTATGACGACTCATTCCACAAGACTCATTCTAGTGGTTATGCGTCCATCCCTCCAAACTCAACCTCTTTTCTACCATAATCCACACTCGTCCTTTTCTCTGCCTCTCTCTCAGCTATGGCTGGACCCAGGCCTGTGGTGTTCAGCGGCCCGTCAGGAGCAGGGAAGAGCACCCTGCTGAAGAAGCTCATGAAGGAATATGACAGCGTCTTTGGCTTCAGCGTATCGCGTAAGTGCCGACAACAGCTGTCCATCAGTAGAGTCCACCTGTGGATTGTTTTGAAGGACATGTTGGTGTTTACCTTAAATTCCCTCAAGTTAACAAATGTTTATTGAAAAAAAAGAGAAAATAATAACTATTCCACATTTAAAAGCTTGAACCAGACGATTATTGTTATCAATCAATAAACTAACTTCATCAAATCCAGCGCAGACTTTGAATAAATGTCTCATCTTTCCTCAGATACAACTCGGAAACCTCGACCTGGAGAAAAAAATGGCAAAGGTACAGAAAAGCCCTCCTCTTTCACGACACTGCTAACACCTAGTTTCTAAACTTCTAGTTATCCGTGTTGCTGTTTTTCATTTTCCTTTGTCCTTACTTCAGATTACCATTATGTCACTCGGGAGGTAATGCAGGCGAGCATCGACAAAGGCGATTTCATGGAGAGCGCCGAGTTTTCCGGCAACATGTACGGGACGAGTAAAGCGGCTGTGCAAGACGTCCAGGCCAAGAACCTCATCTGTATACTTGACTTAGACATGCAGGGCGTGAGGAACATTAAAGCCACCGACCTGAATCCCATGTACATCTCCATCCAGCCCCCATCCATGGCAGTCTTGGTGAGAACACAAGGAAATGCATTTCACCAAATAACCAGTCTAGTCACATCTATTAGCTGAATCCAAAACCGAATTCCTGGGTGTGACTTTGCTTTGTTCCGCTGGGTACCTGTCGTTCAGATGCTCGGTCAGGACTCCTGAATGCTTCTTGTTCATTGAGACTGTGTTTTTTAATTGTTTCAGGAAAAACGTTTAAGAGACAGGAAAACCGAGTCAGAGGAGAGCCTCCAAAAGCGTCTGGATGCAGCCGAGAAGGATATGGAGTTGGGTCAGTGATCTCAGTTTGTTCTGAAAACTCAAAAGCTCTTAACCACATACTAAAGAATGTTTAAGTAATGACTGATGATGCATGTATCTTCTTTTAGGTAAAGAGCCTGGTTTGTTTGATGTGATAATTATCAACGATAACTTGGAGGATGCTTACGGACGTCTAAAACAGGCTCTTCTCGAGGTGAGTCACTGTTGCACAGTTATTACAAATTGGTCTCAAAGAGGTTTCTGTCATTTTAAGTAGTTATTATCACACTGATGCTTGTTTAAGAGCTTAATTTGAGAAAAGTTAGGATTTAATGTCCTTTGTAACTTTGTAACATTGTTTCATGATCAGCATTAACTACGTATGTTTGGAGCATTGTAAAATATTTCATTCTCCCTTCAGGAAATTAATAAGGTGAAGAAGATCAGCATGTCCTCGTAGGACACGCCGCGGTCCCGTCCAGCCACTCCTCTGAAAACCACAGACCTACATTCCAGTTGTGTACATTCCCTAAGAAGATGGTCTGTGTGTAGGTTTTACATTTGTGTTTAGAAGTATATGAAAACATACTGTAAAGTGCGTATTTTTTTATTTTTTTTTTCTTCACATTTTTGGTTTTCAGTTGTATGAAAGAAAACGATACTCCAGCAATCCTTATTTGATGTGTGACTGTCATGGTAGAGCGCTCTCTGTTGGACATTTACTGAACACATTGTCACCAACGCAGACACACAACCAGGATGTAACCCACTCCATCACGTGGATTAACCGGTTTGTCAAGGGTGTGGAAAGTCCTGTATTCAGATACCGTGGTTAGTGGCAGCAAGTTATGCTGCTCTTATTGTCTGAATCTTTTTTTCTCGGGCAACCAGTCAAACTGTGTTGATAATTTAATGGATGCACAGAAGCGGTAAAATGTATCGAAGACAGACTGAGTGAGAGTTTGACATCAGCTCCCAGTTCATCAATTCAGCTGATCTCTGGGAATAAACATGGTGGTTGTTTACTTACAGGCAAGTCATCACTACTGTTGAAATAAAAATATTCCAGTGCCGGTTAATGCTTTTTTCTCGATCGCCACATAATGTGCTAACTAAATATAAATTTGGTTTGTGAGATGAGAGTAAATACTGATGTGCTCTAGTTGGATTAAATCCCCTGATAGGAATAATAGTTAAGAACAAAAGCAGCAGAACTTAGTGCCACTCAGAATATACCATCTTTACGTTTTTTCAGGGGGGAGCAATTTTTTTAACGTTGTAAATTTGTTAAACTTTACTATGGTGTAGCTTTTTCCTTTTACTGCTTTGTGTGAAGGGTAAAATGACGTCCAGTAGACTTTATGGGGTTTCTAACAAAAGGAAAGGTTTTAAACTACGAGGACAAATTAAATGGCGTATTTATCTTTTTTTTTTTATCGTTTACAACCAAGCACAAGATACATTTACCTGATAGCCAAGAAAACATTTAAAACATAACACTTGTACATTGGCGTTCATTTACGCTGAGTTTTAAATAATTCATATGCTTTTAACAGAAATACGCTCAAAATATAAGCAGGCATACGCTCTCATACTAACTGAAAAGTTCGGTGGGGGAAGCAGGGGGGATAATGCACTATGCCAGGGAAGTGTAGATATAACAATGCTTGGCTACAAATGGAAAAGTACCTGCCATGGGTTACAAAAGAACAAAGACCTCAAACTATTTTCTCATTCATTTGTGTCATTTAAGGGATACTGTATGCTTTGGAATTCTCATTGGCAGCTTCGATACAAAATTGTCACTTTCATGTATACACCCAGATTTCACAAAATATTTGGTCATGGAAAGTTGGTTTAAAGTTATTGAAAAGTCATGGAAATCCATTGGTCAAAATGTGTATGAACGCTGAATTTAACCAGCAATAACAATACTGTGCTTGTTCGGGAAATATATCATTTTGTATTACGTCCATTAATCGTCCAGCAGTGAGACTGTTACCTGTTGAAACTCTTAATAAATATTCATAAACCCAGCATTGCAGGAAGCATTATTTGTATTTGTAAGAAATAAAGAAACAAGTCATTTATTTTCAGTATATGTATTTAACTTAGATTTAACACTCACCTGTTTCCCAAAACTACACATGTACAGTACAAGCAGTTACAATGTGTTAGTGCCTTTTAATATAAACCATCAAGAATCTAACCCACATCACCACCACACATCACTAAAGCCTCAGTTACTCCAGTCACGTTTGAAATTGCATCGACAAGGTAGTGAGCTCTAATACAAACGCACAAACATTCACTTGAAATCAGATATGACTACGACGGGTCAGGTTACTTTACATAAACCAATTTCTCTTTGGTAAAACAGATAACATGCAGCCACTCATCTAAATATCTATCACATACATGTTAATGTCCCTGTGATATCCTGTGAGTTCACGGGGTCGTTGCTCTGCATCAAAAACGTCTAAAAAGCGAAGTTCAACATTAAATTCATAAATATCTGAAGAGACGCGGTTAGAGATCTGATGCGAATCAAGTTGTTATAAACGATTCTTGTAGTAATATCATTCACACCCAAAGAAGTGGAGAACCTCGGTCGGATTTGACCACGGTGACCATGATCTGATCGCACATCTTTGATTAGACTTCGACAACTCTGACCTCAACAGTCACCAAAGCTCTGTTGTCAACGTTACACAATCAGTGTTGTGTATTTAAATTGGATTAGTACTGAAAAAGACACATAGTCATGACTTCATAAACAGTAAAGAACTCTCAACGTTTGCTGATCCAGAAATTCAAGGCACTGCGAATGTACAAAAGTCAAACTGCAAAGTGAATATCGAAACTAGTGATGACTGGTAAAAGTTGATGAAGATCCTATATATATCGGGCAATATTAGTAGGTCAATACTCATGATTTTCAGGAGAGAAACATGATGTTTAATTTTACAGAATCGCTCTCAGCAACAGACGATCTTTTCGTCAGTAAAATGTCAAACCGTAGTTTCTTGTCTTCTGTCCATCGTGTGCGTTGTACAACACATCGATGACACGTAGCAGTTGTAACGGAAACTGAAACCTGCTCACAGTGACACACCTTCATTTTCACCTGGTCGAGAGAGACCAGTCTAACCGTTTGACGAGAAGACTCAGAGGATGAGCCTATTTTCTGATGGGAAGCCTCATAATGGAATGGTCTGTCAAATGCAGTGAATATTTATGTCTTCTTTTTTCTGCTTTTTTTCCATCAGGTCAGTAGAAATGTCCCCATTTAAGACTAAGAGGGTCATGGTACCAATTTTAAAATATTGCCTCTATTGGTTTGGATAATGGTGATCTCTAATTTGAAGAACGACTGGGTTTCCCACTGATGTGTATCCGTACGTCTGAGTTGATACTTTGGTTTTAAAGCTCTGCTGCCCGCCCTCGACCCTCTGCACCTCTGAGCAGTATGAAGGCTGCACCTCCAGCTTTGCGTGGCTCACTTGGATGGGGACGCGCCTCTCGGTCCTGGGCCTCGTTCCGCTGGCTTGAGGGACGGAGGAGGAGGAGGAGGAGAAAATGCTGGCAGGGAGATGCTCCTTGAAGCGACTGAAGAAGCTGCTCCTCTGCCTCGGCACAACGGGTCGGCCCACGTTGAGGAGCACCGGCTGCCCCACGGCGGAGCCACCGATCTCCCTCTGCAGCACAGAGATCTCACAAGGCTGTTCGGCAGGAGCGTTGGAGGAGCCGTAGGACTCTCCTTCCTCTGGAACATAGTCCTCCAAGTCCTCTAGGGTCAAAACACGATCGCCTGCTTTCAGGATGTGAGGCTCCTGCTCTCTGGATAGAATGGGGTCGTCATCGTCATCTTCAGGCTCAAAGATGACAGTTTGCTGATCGTCCAAGTCGTCGCTGTCGTCTCCAGCTGGACTGAGGACGGATGAGAGCTCATGTGGCTCCGCAGAGGGAGCGTTGCCCTGAACCTCCTCCCAGGAGAGCGGCTGGATGCTGACGTCTCCGTGCAGCTCGGCCTGCGCCTGCTCCACCAGCTTGTTATTGGAGTTGTTGGTGTTTGGGTTTTCCAGTTGAGACCTTTTGGGTCTGGAGGAAGCGGCTGCCCGATCAGAGACTGCAGGTGAGATGCCTCTCCTCCTGGGCAGCCTGGGAGATTTATTGACCTTGTACTCTATGACCTCCTCCACCTCAACCCACCTGGGTTTGCTCTCCATGGCTCTGGCCTCAGCTCCCTCAGGCTCAGTGACGTAGAGGGTAGGGATAGTGGTCTTTCTTGGAGTAGGCACCCTCCTTAGCCTGGCTGCAGGGGGCTCTGGGGTGGAGGTTTCAGAGCGGTGGGCTGCAGTAAGAGTCAAGCCGGGGGACCTGTGCCTCCTCATACGAGGGTTCTTCACCACGGTGGTTATAGTCTCCTCGCTGGATTGAGAAGACGGATACAGATAATATTAGAGCTACTGATGAAGATATTCTGTGCGCAACACAGAGTTGTGCCGGTTAAAGAAAACAACTCTCTGAAACCTGCCCCTCCCTTCATCACCACTGTGTCAGAATTAGAACTCCAGCTTTAATTACTACACAGCGTCACGTTCATGGGGCCAGTGAAAGGAGCACACACATGCACAAGTGCTCCAAATGTCCTCTTAGCCATTGCTATGTTTTAGCAAGTGGATATCTATGCACCAATAGAAATATTGTCTATATCACAAAAGCAAACTACTGCTCTAGAAATCTATCTGGAAACAAGAATCCCGACTTTAGCACATTGTCTTCTATCAAAATATGAAGCTAAATTTCTAACTCCAGAGCAACTGTCTAAATGTCCCACAGCTCCGTCACATTTCATGCATGAGGCTCATTTTCACAGAGTCACACTTACATGATGATGGTTTTCTTTGGTATTTTGGTTTCCTGCTCAGTGACTATGGAAAAAGTGGAAAGTGACAGATTTAAAAGACAAACACAGATGATCCATCTAAGCTTCAGTTGAACTCAAAAAGAACACATCTAAAGTTTAAACAATAATATATATTACTCTTGTGCTGTAAAGCTGTCTACTGTTTCAGAACCTGGAAAAGATGATAATACCCCTTTATGTTTGGATACAGTACCTTCAATAGTGATGGCCTGTTCACCAGTTCGGGACAGGGCAGAGGGAAGAACTAAATCTGCTGCACACTTAGCACTGCCCAGTCGATTGGACAGCTGGAAACAAAAGAGTTTTTAAAGATGAGTTTTTGTTGCTAACTCATTAGTCACATCTTTTGGTTTAAGAGCAAATAAACATGATTGAAAGTAATTTTGTTCATATTCTAAAAGAGTATTAGTGATGGGATTTAAATATAATGTGAGTATTGTACCGACCTCACAGTCGTAGTGTCCCAAGTCTCTCTCTGTCAGGTTCTTTATTATCAGAACCAGCACTCCACTACGGAGCTCACTGTAGGTCTGGTACTTTTCCTGGTCAGTCAGCAGCCGGCTGTCTTTGAACCACCTTGAACAGATAGAAATTAATATGCAGTTAGACAAAAAGATCTTCCATAAAATAGGGTACATTTAATCAAGCTAATTTTCAAGCTTTATAGGAACAAATAGAAGTGTGGTGACAATACCTGATCTTGGGGTTGGGGGCGCTCTGTATGACACAGGTGAACTGCGCGTCCTCACCAGCGACAAAGACAGCGTTCCTCATTTTATTCACAAAACGAGGAGGTACTGCCAGAAACACATCATGTACATTTATTACACGTTTAAGCATTAGAAAGCATCAGATGCTCTCTGAAGCAGCAGCAATGACCACACTCTAATATGTGATACCAAAGTAAATTAACAGACTAAATCTTTAACTGCAACATGTCTGACCACAGTTTGACTTACTACAGCTATTTTCAATGATGCATTATGGTTATCAAAAAACTTCTGCTTTTTTAGGACACATTCAAACCATTTGTCACTTACCCTGAACTGTGATCTTTCCAAGAGTGCTGGCATTGCCAGCTGAGCTCGTGGCAAAGCACATGTACTGGCCAGAATCATCAGCTGTCATGTTGTCCAGGATCAGTGTGCAGGAACCATCAGGGTCCTCGATGATGATGTGATGAGGATCTGCCTCCACTGCACGTCCATCTGTATCCAACATGTAAACCAGGTTAGCCAGGAACTCAGAGATTTAAGGCCTGAACTATTTGTCTACATTAATCTATGGTGTAATATCATACCCTTGTACCAGGTGACTGTAGGTTTGGGCATTCCAGTGACTTTGCAGGCCAGCTTCACAGTCTGTCCCAGCTCTGCTGTGCAGTTTCCCAGAATTTCATCAAAGTCAGGGGGACCTAGAAAAACAGATTAATCATAAAAGGTAATGTGATAAACAAGGTAATAAGAAAGGAAATGAAACTTGTATGGTGTGTGTATGCATATTTGTGTGTGTGTGTGTGTGTGTGTGTGTGTGTCCAACTCACTCCATGCAGGCATGCTGTATCGCTGCTGCAGTTCCCTGAGGTCTCTCAGCCATGAGTTCTTGATGGTGATAGTTCGGGCCTGCAAAGTGTACTTCCTCACTGAGTCCTCGCGTTCATGCCAGATCTCAAAGGCCCTGTCATCACCCTCCACCGTCTCATTCACATCAATGTTGTTCAGCTGCAGCAAGAAGAAGAATATACACACTATTAGGAAAGTTGACAGTGAAGTAGAAAGTCTCAGGGAAGACAGTGTGATAATTTTACCTTCATCATGTTCTTAAAGACATATGCTTGTGTATCAGCATTGCTGTCTCTCTTGGGTTTGCAGATTATACAGTAGTTCTTGAAGAGGAAGACGTGCCGGTGGTGACCTCTAGAGGACGACCTAATTCCAGGAGCACCCTCCCACACTTGAAATGGTCCCTAGTGCAAAAAAACAGATTCTTAGACTGTCAAACACAAAATCAAGCTCCTATATTCTTCATTAAGTTCCTTCATTATAAATGAAGTTGCTACCTGTCTAATTGGCTCTCCAAGTACTTCCAGTGTGGCAGGATAGTTCTGGATCATGGTGACATGGTGGGTGTTCTCAGAGCGCTGAGGGAGAGCAGACACCATCGCGTACGCTTCTTCCAGGAGGCAGCAGTTCTGACCATTTCTCGCCTTGTTTCGAATGAGCTCCTGAGGATGTATAAAGAGTAGTGAAACTTCGTAGTGATGCAGATCTGAAATCAAATGCCTTACACAAACAAGTCATGAATCCTAACAGCTCAGATGCATATTCTGAGTCAGAGTTGTCACCTTGAGGAAAGCCTTGTACTTCTGAATCCTCTCCAGTGGTTGTTGCAGGTAGGCGTTGATGCTGCGTACAGGGGGACCTGCAGGGTCCGCACCAGCCTGCTCTTTATCACTGTACTCCTACAGTGTGATGAAGGAAAGATTTTTAAATGTAATTAATTTAAAAGTTTCAGACAGTTTCAGTCAGAATAGAGTCGCAAATTACCAAATAAATTACAGCTAGTAAAACAATTTATCTGCAAATACGTAAAACAAAATAATTGTTCTACTTTAGTAACAACATAAGGGGCTACGGTCCTGTTACACTGGAAAATCAACAGTAAAGCAAATAGCAAATGATAGCTTTGGTCAAACATGAGCAGAGCTGTGTCACCTTGAAGAAGCGGTGGACAGCCTTGTCACTGACTGCAGATTCTGCCTGAGGCTGACCAACAAGATACTGGAGGTACTGCTCAAAGCCCGCCTTACTCCTCAGGAAGCACATGGCAACATCATCATCTGTCTCACAGTCGTTCAGCGTCGGGAGAAACGCCCTTAAAACAGGATTATGGAGAAATTAAAGCACAGACGATAAAGAAAATGTCTCTTTTATAAAAAAATTCTGAAACATTTGTGCTGTTTAGCAAATAATTTACTTAAATGAGGGCTGATAAAGAGGTGAGCTCACCTGCTGTGGAAGGACTTGATATCATCAATGTTCCTGAATATTGTTTCCTTTTGGCTGTTGACGTCAGGAGGTGCATCAGGGATGTCTGCGTGCTTCATGTGATGGGAGGTAAAGAAGTCGACCTCCTTTACAAACTCTGATTCTCCATTTATCATCTCCTGGATCAGTTGGCTAGAGACATGAAATTAGAATTAGGATGGTTTCTTTGGCTTCAGTCTTTGGTATGGGAGTGAGACAGTAGATAAGCTTTACTTACAATAATTTCCTCTTGTATTCACCCTCAGAAACCTCCTCTGCACTTGTCTCTGGAAGTTCACCCACATCAGCTGAGAGCTGAAATAACACATTACGTTTAATATCGAGGTCTTTCAAAGGCCTCAAAACACTGAGTGAGGTGCATGTTGTTGGATCATTGGCTGAAGTCTAGTGACATACTTTTAGTTTCTTGTCCAAGTAGGCCGGTGAGACCCAGCCTTGGCGGGATGGTGTCATTTTGGTCGGTTTGGTTCGGACCAACCACTTGAGTGGATGAGCCGAGTCCAGAACCTCAACGTACTGTCCCTCCTTCAGAGAGATCGATTCTTTGCTTGCTATGGTGGGGTTATAGTCCGCTGTTGCCACGTAGATATCAAACATCTGTAAAAAAATATATGTATACATGAGGTTTAAAAAAAACTGTTTTTAGTTTTAGTATTAGTACATTCCTGCCATATTTATTATCTGGTTAGATTTTTTAAATGATTCCTTAATTTCCCAAATAAAAGATTTGAATTGCATTGATATTAAGATTAGATCTTTTGATTGTGTGCATTTGTTTGAGGAGATGACAGACTAGACAGTGTAGGTATGAGTGTTCAAAAATTTACTAAAAACTGATGATTTCAAGTCAAATTTTGAATCTGTTTAGTATCACTGTAATTTAAATTTTTTACTTCAAGAAATAATCTCTTCTGGAGATGGTCTGCTTGTATTCTACCTTTGATTGTATTTTATGTTCATTCTGAGGCGTTAGTTTGTGGTCTACTTGTTTATACTTTTTATCTCCATTTATGTTCATAAGATGCAAAATACAACATCATTTGTAATTCCAGTCTTAAAATCTACCATAAAGTTAAGTCAACACACAAATGACTTAGTGTGGTCAAAATAAATTAAACACAGCAGGGATATTATGCATATCCGGTCTTAATCAGATTAAATAATATGAATTATAGAATAACGTTATGGCCACAAATCTTGGTGATTTTCATATCTCACCTCCCCTCTGGCGTCGCCCTCATCAGACTCCGAGGAGGAGTCAGCGATGAGTGAGGGAGGACGAGAGCGACCGTGATGAGGTGACGGAGATGGAGTCTTGGTCTCATCGTCACTGTCACCGCCAGGCACGCGTAACGATGCTGGGGCAGAAAGGATGAAGGGAGGTGATCACAGGAACACAGGAAAGTTCACAGAGAATTTAAACATGTGGCATTAGCCTTACATTGCTGTAGAAGTTATTAGTATCCAAAGTGCTCAATTTCTCAGCTCAAAGGCACATTTCAGATAAAAAATCCACAACAATAACGTCACTTGAAATATTTCGAATCACTATTGACTGTGTTAGTAATGTCACGACATGCAAAAGAAAACTACAGAAGAGCCCAAAAGAATATTGTCTGAGCTCATCAAATACATGTCTGTGAACATGTATTCAAGCTAGATGTTGAAACCATACACTGTGTATAAAGATGGATGGCACGTCTCAAATTCCTCCATCTATATAGAAAAGAGGCATTTGGAGCATATTGCAATTGCAATCGGGGGATGGAGCCAAAGTATCGAGGTCAGATCGATACACACACTCAACAATGGTGAGTCAATGTCAGGCGACAGTATCAAACAACCAAACTTAGCAGAAACATACCAGAAAACAACATATCAGTGTTATAACAACTACATAAATTGAGAGGAACCATCTTTGAGAAAAATGTATTTGACGTGTGGTCCATGTCCTATCCACTGACAAAGGGGTGGTGGGGTTTGTTATCATTACCATGGCCAGCCACCAGGGGGAAATAAAAATGCTTTGGCTTCACTGTTGATGAGCTGTATATGTGTGGTCCATCTTTACATATAGCCTATGGATGAAACCAATTAGGAAAAGTCTCCTGCTGATGCAGAGACAAGATCAAATGTAAAAGAAAATGGGGGATCTGTTAAATTATACTTTAATACATAAAATCTGTTTTCCTGGATGTATAATAAACTTATGTCAAAACTGTTTCTGTCCAAACTGCTTGTGACCAGGTTCAATGAGAGTCTCTCCCTGAGTCATGTTCCTTGTAGAAAAAAAGTTTAATTATTATGAAGCTGAAGCCTTTAGGATACATACTGGTATTTTTGGGCCAAGATTTCATCCACTGGAGCACTTCGTGATTCTGTAAGCTGTCTGAATAACAAATTAATGGTTGTATTAGCATTGAATTTGTTTGGTGGATATAAAAGTGCTGAAGGAAAGATGTCTGTGTGAATAGATTAGAGGTTTTGAGTCACAAAAACATGGATAAAGCAAAACATGCTGAAGAAACAAGGACAAGAAAAGCAGTAAAGACGTCTGTTAGGTTTGGTGTCAATCCTAAGTGTACTGGAGAGTGGATTCAAATCCAAGAATTGAAGTGTTAAATCTTTAAAGGAATCAATTCTTGGATAATCAGAATGAATTCACTGAATTCAACCGAACCTGACTGTCAGAACACTGTTTCAGCATATAATAATTCACATGTAATATGTGGATTATGCATGGTTAGCATCAGCAAAGCCATTCACAACCGCTTGCATATTTCTTATGCAGTATCAGAAAATGACACTGAGGTATACTTATAGGAAAGGGACAGGTGCCCTGCAGGTTTTTATTCCAACCACAGATGGAAGGAGTTTCCTCTGGGGTGAAAACTTTGATTATAGGGCTTTGCTTAAATAAATCTGTTATCTGTTATATGACTTTTAGCTTGCTGCATGTATAGTGAGTAAATTATTTCACAACGAGTAAGTGATTTTATCTCACCCCCTTTCTTTATTGTTATTATTAGCCGAACATGC
The DNA here is from genome assembly GCF_949316205.1 of Platichthys flesus. Classification (NCBI taxonomy): domain Eukaryota; kingdom Metazoa; phylum Chordata; class Actinopteri; order Pleuronectiformes; family Pleuronectidae; genus Platichthys; species Platichthys flesus. The sequence goes on along the minus strand of NC_084958.1, from coordinate 16,871,841 downwards.
AGGTTGAGTGTTAATTATTTACTGGCTAATTATCATATCTGGAGCTGGAATATCTTCCTGTGTACATATTATGAAATAAGCAGATTTTCTTCAACTGAACTAGACAATACATTTGATCAACTATGATTCAACAACAAAACATTTAATTACTTTAAATCGCTGGTTTTATCTCGGCTTTATCTTAGTCTAATTATATTAAGCTTTGTTAATTTCTATTAAATCTGAAACTAATAATCTAATGTTTTATTGTAAAGATCAAATTGATCCATAACATAGACTTACCTTGAGTCATCTTGGCTGATACCATTTCAGTGATCTGGGTGGTAAGTTTCATAAGGAATTCCTCTGTTCCTACTTCACCTAGGTACGGTACTTTTACCTCTTAAGTTGGAAAACAGGGAACAGGTGAATAACAAAGAGGAAAGAAACACAATAAATATGGTGTATTTATTACCACAAACAAAGATATAACAATAAATTAGTCTCACCGTTTCCACTGCTAGCCTCTCCCTCTGGAGGACTGACTGTAATCCCAAGAACCCTGAGGGGCATTAAATGGTACTTTTTATTTTCTGATATTTTATATTTGTATACACATTTCCATTCTGAATTTCAAAGAAAAACTTACTCTGAGGCTTTAATCTCCTTCTTTTGTTGTGATGCTACAGAAAAAAGGGGGACACATACATCTGATTACTATCAAACCCAAAACAAACTCTGAGGCAGTATAAGTCCAGCTTGTAGATTTAAGATCCTCTCATGACCATCATAAATTTGACATTAAGTGCTCGGATGTTTTTATTTTCCTTACTCTCATCCACCTCGAGGTGGGCCGTGCAGATGGACTGTCCTGCTCTGTTTGTAGCGATACAGGTGTAGGCGCCAGTGTACTCTGTGCCCACATCCATCAGGATGAGGCTGTGCTGGCGTCCAGAGCCTGCTATTTTATACCCCTTGGTATCAGGCTTAATCCACAGGACATCCTCCAATGACTCCTCCTTTAGCCAGGAGACCATGGGCGTGGGAGACCCTGAAAGGTAAAGGTGAGAACGGTGAACTTGGAGTACAATGCAAAATGATATAGAAGACTTAAGAACTCATTTAAATCTTGAGTCAAATCATTGAGATCTGATCCTTGGATAAGAAGTGAACAAACCTTCTACTTTGACAGACAGCGTAATGCTCGCTCCTTGTTTCACCTTCCTGTTGCTGAACCTTTCAAGGAAGCGTGGTGGCACCAGAGGTTCTTTGGAATCTGAGAACAGTGTAGAACCAGAGCACTGTCACATATAATATAGTATTTTAAATACTAACATGCCTGATCCAAATCTGTAGATAAAAGTTAGTTACCTTTCTTATCTAGTGGCATCATCTCCCCTGGACCTGTTACACAACACAAGTGTTACTGTGTCTGTGAACATCTTAATTACAATTTGTAAGCTCTAATGATTTTAAATATTATTTCTCCTGCTCTTTTTGTTTTGTCAACATTTTCAGCTTTTGCATACATACCCAGAACCATCAGTCTGGCGGAGGAGTAAGCAGAACCAGCTGAATTAGTGATGTAAACCGAGTACTCCCCCATATCGTCTTTCTTCACCTCCAGAATCTCCAGGCCGTGAACATCTCTGTCTGTTCGTAACAGGATCCTATTTGAGGGCCGCAGAGGGTGGCCATCTTTGAACCAGTACAATCTGGGTTTTGGGAAGCCTGGGAGAAAATAGATATTATTCTAAAAGGGTTGGCAATTTTGTGTTAGTTGACATTATAAGACCATTTAAACAAACTTACCTTTTACTTTAAGTTGCATTTTAGCAATAGGTGAACCTGGACAAACACGGACATCATGAAGCTCCTCCACAACTTGTGGTAACTGATCATCTTCAGCCACAGACTCAAAGGTCTCAGTTTCCCTGTACGAGAACAGCAGCACAGATGTCTTCATGTATTAATGTCATGTTAATATTATAAGATACATTTTTTAAAACATCTATTTAGAACTTACTAAACATTTCATAGTTTATTCACCTGGACATGTAGCCTTTGGCACTGACATATGAAGATGTCTCAGTGGCATCAGCAGCAGTGTCATAATCTGAGCTGCAAGACACTGATGGAAAAGGATTGATGTTCAGCATTATACATCATCAGGGTCATAAGGGACAATGTGTTTGTCACTGTGTTACATCATTCTGTAATTTTATTTAGAGGCAGTTTGAGCTTAGGACTTTTAATTAGAAAAATAAATTAGTGAACAAAAGTAGTAAAGCATAAGTAATAGATAAAAACACAAGCATTTGCAACTACTGATGACTCATAATAATGTTACTCTGTAAAAGATGTATTTGTGAATGTTATCCATGTTTACTTACTGTCAACCCTCAGTTCAGCCTTAGTGGCTGCGAGGCCGCTGCTGTTTTCAGCTGTGCAGCGATAGACACCCATATCAGTGGGCAGCACAGTGGTGATGATGAGTTGGTGGCAGCCCTCCAGATCTTCATTTATCATGTAATGGTCATTTTCCTCCAGCACTTTGCCATCTTTGAACCAGCGAACAGTTGGAGGAGGCTTGCCAATCACAACACAGTCAAAGCTGACTGGATAACCATCTGGAACGTCCTGGGTTTGTAGCTCTGTCAGAAAAACTGGGGCAGCTGGATAACAAGACCAAGAAGAAAGTGAAGTTTAAAAAATGGCTGAATAAAGCATGAATCAGCACTGAACTGTTTATGTCGTTAGGTATGTTTGTCTTGAGTTCAAAGTCTTACCCTGGGCTCCAGCCATGAATGCAGGAGGTTGTCTGTCTTGTGTTGGGGTCTGTGTGCCATCTTGGATGTAGCCAGCCTTTTTGATTCTCAACTCCACTCTAAGAGGCCCCGCATCCTGGATGTTTGTCTCTACAGGAACCCCGTGGATAGTAAACATCTCCTGGAACCTCTTAGAGGCGACCTCAGCCTCTGTCCGTGAATCAAAACGAATGTAGATGTAATTATCATCCTCACGGTAAGACTGAGGATCTGGGGCTCGCAGGTCTCCCTCATCCGCACTGACAAATGGTTCTTCCTCAACATCGGGTGGGAGACATGTGCGCAACAGGCGGCGGAGACGTCTGCTCGCCTTCCTCAGTGACTCGTCCATCTCACTGCCCGAGGAGCTCTCAGGCTCACTGTCCGCACTGTAGCCCACCGTCAGTGGGCGTCTCCCAGAGGATTCTCTCACTGTCCCCACTGTGACCTTACCGCTATGAGAGTTGACTCCATACTTGTTGGTGACTTCACAAGTGTAAACTCCTGTATCCTTTGTGGTGATGGCAGTGATGACCAGTGAGCAAGTGCCGTCGTTATAGATATCAATATGGTGGTGCTTGCCATCCGTTAGTGGTTCACCATCCTTCAGCCAACGCACCTTTTCAGGTTTACCTTCCGCCACACATTCCAGATGGATGGTGCCATTTGGTTCTTTGGTCTGATCTTTGAAGACATCTTTGAAGACAGGACGCATGTCCTTACGGGCCTTGTACCCCTTGAAGGCAGCTTGAATTTTGATGGCAGCTTCTCTAAGCTCAGGCTCATCCTCTTTACTGATCTCCATGATGTCTGTCTCCTCTGTAGTCACCTGTTTATTATCTGTCTGATGAGCTGTGGTTGTTTTCACTTCAGTTTGCTGCACTGTTTTCTGATCTGACATCTGGAAATGTGCAAAGAACCTCTCAGTGGTCATTGTATGTCCTTCATTGACGGCTGTGACAGAAGATGTGCTGCTCGTCTTGAGGTAGGACACAAGTGTTGCATCCCCTGAAAGAGACTGATCCTCAGAGCTGCTGACCAAGTTGGACTCTGTCTCCTTCTTAGACACAATGGCCTGCTCCTTCTCTACAGATGTTGTTTCCACTTTCTCTGAGGACTCAAAATCCTTCTGGTCAGATTTCTTTTTACCACCTTTACCATCCTCTTCAGGTTGTTCAGTGATGGAGTCCAAAGTGGGCTCTCGACTCATGCGACGTTTCTTAGCCGAAGCCTCCCACAGCTCATGGACATCACCTTCCTCAGCAGCCTCTGGAGGCAGATTGGGCTGCCCCAGGGCCTCTGCCTCTTCCTGTTTTACCTCTGTATCTATAAACAAAATACAGTTTTCATTCTTACATTGAGAATTGTTTTAAGAAAATGTTTCTTTGAGAGGGATATGAATGTGGATGTGTTTAACTACAACATAATTTCAAGGATAAATATAAGAAACCTACATAACAAATACATTGTCTTACCTGAAGTAGTTGGTGGCGGTGTAGGTTCCTCTGTGTAACATAAAGAAAACAAACACACATCATATAGTTCAGTCATTAACGTAATAATAAGCTTAATGTCTTGGTGGGCATTAGAAATATCGACTTGACAAATGAAATCCACAGTGCTCTTTGTTTTCAACATTTGTTAAGGTATAAAATTCATTTTAATTTCTAAGTTTTGTGAGTTATATAAAACTGCAGGAAAGGTTGTTGAGTGGGTGGTGTTTATTTTAAAGGTAGGCTACATCCATGGTAATGCCACTAACTATTGACTGTAGATGAGAGACATGGCAAATGACATTCTTTAATAACATATCATGAATTTCTGTCACATAATAATATCTGCACAACTGAAGCAAGTGTTATGATCCATCAGTAAAGGCAGTTCAAGAATTGAAAAAAACTAAACTTGTTTAAAGAAATGTGTTCTTTGAGAGGAATATGAATGTGGAAGTGTTTAACTACAATAGAATTTGTAGGATACATTTAAGAAACCTACATAACAAATACATTGTCTTACCTGGAGTAGTTGGTGGTGGTGTAGGTGACTCTGTGTAACATAAAGAAAACAAACACATCATATAATAGTTCAGTCATTAAAGCAATAATAAGCCAAATGTCTAGGTGCGCATTAGAAATGTTGCTTCCAGATGAACTGAACAACACATCCACTCACCCAGCTGCACAGTCTGAGGCAGCTCAACAGAATCTCCAGTCCCAGCTATGTTGATGGCTGCCACTCTAAACCTGTAGCCTCTCTCGGGGATAAGATTCTCCACCAAAAACTCTGTGTTACACACAGGTTCGGGCTGACACGGAAGCCAGAGGGCGCTGTCTACCAGCCGCAACTCCACTCTGTAGCCAAGAATAGGACTCCCTCCATCATGCAGCGGTGTGAACCAAGAGAGGGTTATACACTCTTTGGTCTTATTGAGGACTTCTGGGTCCTCCGGGGGATCGGGTACAGCTGTGGGGAAGAAAAGCAGCTCATATGAACACTGAGGAAAAAATACACAGAAATCCTGTCAACCTTTCAACGCTGCCGTTAATAGTTATTAAAAAATCAATAATTGATAATACATATGGACTTAAAAAGGTCTGATAAAATGCAACGATGCTCCTAGCTGGAATTGAGCTGAGGATGCTGTCGTTATTTGGTACAGTATGTGTCTTTACCACTATTCTGTGGTATGAAGACACTGAGGTTTTGACGATAAGATAATGCCTTTGTTAATTTAAATAATTTATAAATGTTTAAACTTGACAAACACTTACTGATGATAGTGAGCTTGGCCAAAGAGAGCGCATCTCTAGCAGCAAATGTAATTTCCTGCTGGGGCAGAAGTGGTGCACGTCTCAGGACAAGGCGATAAGAACAGCCGTCAGCCCTCATAGCCCAGAGATCGCTGGGCTTGAGCTCAACCCCGTTAGCATACCAGGCTACTTCGGCCACGGGGATGGGTTCAGTCAGCTCGACACAAAATTCAACCTTCTCTCCCACGGCAGCGACTTTGTCTTCCAGACCCTTCACAACATCAAGCTGCCATCCTAATGATAGAAATTAGACAGTTACAGAAATAAATAAAATAATGAATTATTCATACATGATTTTTATAAATACAACTTCAAAGTCTTCCAGCGTTCTCACCCTTGACAGAGAGTTGTGCAGATGTGGATGATGTCCCAGCTTTGAACATCACTGTGCAACTGTCTTTAACGTGCAACTCCTTCAGCAGGAGCAGGTGACGACGGCCACTCTCAAATGACACAATCTCAACATTACGAGATTCCTTCACTGGTTTGCCATCGAGAAACCAGTGGCAGTCTTTGTTCTCGGGACGAGACAGAGCACACTCGAATAGTGTTTCCCCTCCATCGAAGGTTTCTGCATTCTCCAGGCCCTGAACAATAGTTACAGGTTTCCCTGTAGAAGAAAACAGGAAAATGAAGAGAGAAAGAGCACACTCAAAAAGGATTTTCAGACAGCTGCAGTTTTAAGACATTAACTCAAATGGGATTTTGCCAACACACAGCACAGTCTTTGTGATGATCATTTTATTTGGCCAAAGTAATGTTAGCTTTTAGGGAGCAGAGGAGATTCCCTGAAGGTCGGTGGTCTTTCCATGTGGAGGGAAGCTCACCTTCCACATGAAGTGAAGCTACCACACTGGTCCCCTCTGCCTCACAGGAGTATGTGCCCTTGTCCCCAGCGGACACACTGCTAATGTACAAGCGAGCCACATTCCAGTCCTGCTCCACCAACACCCTTCGGCCATCAGGCTGCAATGGCTGCCCGTCTTTCTTCCACTGAGCCCTGACCGGCCGTGAATACTGGCAGATGAACTCAGCCGGCTGGTTTTCGACCACACAAAGGTCCTCCATCTCGCTCACCACTTCAACCGTGGGATCTGAGGTTGGAGTCAGGGGTCATAGGGTCAAACCTTGACCGTGAGATATAACGATATATACAATGCAGGACATGCCGGATGACAGATGGGCTTTATAACCCCCAACAGTAGATTCACAAAATGTTCATATGTGAATGACATTAATAAGATTGGCCTGTACAAACCACATGTGCCATGGGAAAATATGTTTCAATTTTCACTGTGACCAGTGTATTGTTTCGTATAAGTATCCAGGGGGTCAAAAAGCCCAACAGTCAAGGTTCAGGGTAATGGTCACAACCAAAGGCCAAGAAGAGCTGACAGCTAATGAGAAGTCAGGGTATACAAGGACAGAAGTGATGGATCAGGGAGGCATAGGTAGGTTAGCAGTTTTAGTGCTTGAGGGTTAGGGCCATGGCTTAGTGCGATGGGACGGTAGAGGTGGATTAAGAGTATTCAAGTGCAGCCGGCCAGCATGGATAGGTGGAGTAGCACTTCGCCAACACAGCATTTGTCAAAATGTCAAACTCATCACCAGAACCAAACGTAATACATTATTTACTATCTCAAATCAGACTCACTCATTATTTATATTACCAGGGAATATTTATATTCTGTTAGGGCTGAACAGTTAACCATATAATAATCATGATCCTGCATTTGGCTTTTGAAATCTTAACAGCAGCAAGAAACCCAGGAGGTCTTTGAACCAACAACAATATCCAACGTAGGCAGCAGCCTCATCACAAGACTGACCAAGCTGTCAGGGACACTAAGAACAACAGCGACTTGACAAATGAAGTCAACAGTGCTCATTTGTTGAAGTATGAAATTCCTTTTCGTATCTAAGTTCTGTGAGTTATATAAAATTGCAGGAAAGGTTGTGAGTGGGTGGTGTGTATTTTAAAGGTAGGCTACATCCGTGGTAACAGCACTAACTATTGACTAGATGAGAAACGTTATGGCAAATGACATATTCTTTCATAACTTATCATTTATTATCACTTTTCGCAGCTGGAATTACAGCACACTGCCAGGATTCTAAGAGAATCCAAAAAGAGGAATAACTCTAAATAATTGTTTCTGTTCAAATTAATGATTTATTGGTGTCTTGGTTTAGATGCTACTCTGGTCTACTCCAACCAAACTTTGCTGTGGTGCTGCATCCAGTTGTAGGTTTTGGTTGTGTCAAATCATATGGCACGAAACTCAATATTATAATTATCATTATTAATGAAATTAGGAAAAATGCTTCTCATGCATGACAGAGCACTGAAATGTCAAATGTCATAAATTAAGTTATTCATTGATAACTTAATTTACACTTAAATTAAGTTATTAATTTACCACAGATTTTTTTGATGCAAAACAGAGATGATTCAGTACATTTTAGTCTTGTGTGCCTCTTAATTAATAATAAATTTGATAAATGCCAATTCCTGAACTGTAAATTGTAGTTACAACATCACATCCTTGGATTAAAAATAAGCTGCAGGGTTAAAAAAAGAGTTACTGCTTCTCACAGTCTCTCAAGGTTTTCTTGCAACATGATACCTTTGACTAAGAGCTTGGAGCTTGATGTTAAACTGCCAGCTTTGAACATGACAGTGCCAGAGTCGTCTGTGGCCAGGCTCTTTAAGGTCAGTGTGTAGATGTGGCCCTGGCTCAGCCCTATCTCACTAAAAGGGCTGTTTTCCAACAAGGTGCCATCCAGCCACCACTGCACCTGGCCTGGTGCCCTAGCAGACAGCTGGCAGGAGAAGGTTGCCCATTCCCCAACAAAGACGTCGGTGGTCTTAAGACCACAAACAATGAAGACTTCTTTCACTGTTGAGTGAAAAATACAAATATGCACACACTGAGCCTAAAAACGTACAAGGGAAAATGCACAATAAAAGGATGAACACAACAGTATTGTAGGAAGGCTACCTTGCACTGCCAAAGAAGCCGTAGTGAGCTGGTCTCCTGCGTCACAGGTGTAGTAGCCACTGTCTTCAGGATCCGAGTTACTTATACAGAGCTCTCGAATGCACCCTTCCTGCCTCATCTTATACTTCTTACCGGGCTCGAGGACAATGCCTCCTTTCCTCCACTCAACACAAACACCTGGCTTAGATAGCTCACAGCGCAGGGTAGAATCATCACCCTCTACGGCATCCTCGTTCTTAAGCTCTTTCCGGAAGAACACCGGGGCACCTGGTGAGAATGTAAAATTGTACAGTTTTGCGTCAGATGTTGAAGTGACAAGATCATCACGAACATCTCTGAGGGCCTTAATAAGAAAGTCTTGCTGATGCACAGAGATGCCAGACTTGCTGTGTGGGTGAGGGAAGTGGAGGTTCAAGAATATTTTTAAAGGAAGCATCATTCTTTACCTTCTACGGTCACCGTGACCTCACATTGTACATCTCCAGTGTCACACGTGTACACTCCTGAGTCCTCAGGCACCCCGTTGAGGATACAAAGCTGATGGAAAGCTCCTTTCTTCTTCAGGTCATACTTGAGACCTGCTTGGATGGCCACGTTGTTTCTGATCCAGGTGACTGTGGCCTTGGGGTCAGAGATGGTGCAGGCCAGAGTGACAGTTTCACCCTCGATTACCAAAGTGTTGTGCGGCTTCTCTATGATTTTCACTGTAAATGTGGAAAACCCGTAACGAGATTTATTATCAGAATCATTTATATGTAGTCTTCTCTTTCTGAATAGCTTTTGCATTTATTATTAACAAATAATATAGCATGCACGGTTTAGGATATATATATTATTAGGATATAAGTGAATCCCGAAATTTATCAGAAATAGATCTAGTGTCATTAAATAAATTATAATAAGGCCAACATTTTATAATTAAAGTACTGAAAAACTCAAGAGTTAAGTACTTTGTCTCCTTTAGTTGTATTAGTGTAACTAGCAAATCTTATTAATTGATGTTAAGAATGGAGAATACAGTTAGAATGTGGAAGATGACGGTGCCAGCAGATTTCCATTTGCCAAGACAAAGCTGTTTGGTAGTCGATGGAGATGGATGTGAGGATTAAATTCTTCAAGTGACCATGTCGTCCTCTTTACCTTTGGGTTTCTCCTCCACCAGGAGACAGGCCACAGTTTTCTCTTCTCCCACTACGAAGGCAACATCTCCTGATTCCTCCGTGGTTACCATCTTCAGGGTCAAACGATGCACTCTGCCCTGGCTGCTCATTTGATTCAAATCATTATTCTGGAGGAGGTTGTCTGCGAGCCACCATTCCCCATTTGTCACGCCCGAGTGTGACAGCTCAACTTCAAATACTGCATCCTGCCCAGTGGTGACAGTGATATCGTAGAGTTCTCGAATGATGCGCACACGGTCTGATGGGGGAACGGGATGATGGTCAGTAATCAGACCTTTGCAAACCTTCCAGAAGGCATCTACTATGAGGGTGCATCCGTTATAAATAAACCAATTTAATAAGACTAAGTTAAAATACTTTAAATGAAACCAAAAACAAAATTTATTTCCTGCATGCATAACTTAAATGTTATGACTCCAACCACATTCAAATTCAAAAAGATAGACAGTCTACAACTGTGAAATCCAAGAGAATAAACGTGATCCATTACTTGGGAATTGCATGGATGGATGGAAAATGAACTTCGGCAGGGATGCAGATGAGAGGACATAGATGTGCTGTTACCTTTCACAGTCAGGGTAGCAGTGCTCTTCTTGTCCCCTGCATGGCTGGTGTATTCTCCACTATCCTCCACTTTCAGCTTGTGTATAACCAGGGTGTGAGTGGTTCCTCCCTGCTCAATGGTGTACTTCTCTCCGTGGGCGAGTTCAGACGAGCCCTTGCGCCAGGTTACCTTGCAATCAGGGCTGGATGTTTCGCAGGACAGGGTGACTTTGCCTCCCTCTGTGGCCTCTTGACTTTCCAGCTCCTTCTTGAATAACACTGGAACAGCTGCTAGAAATTAATTAAATTAATATAAATTAGGATGTTTTATCCAACACTTTTCAGAATCAAATACAGCCACCACAACACAGTGTGCTCAGAAGTGACCATATTTATACCCACAATTTCCATAATTCCATACAAAGGACTTGAACAGCACTGTTAAAGGTCCATAGTTTAACTACAGCTAAAAACTAAAAAAGGGTACTGTAAAACTTAACTGCCCATTAATCATTTAAAGTTGTATGCTAAAATATTCAGAATATAAGAATGAAAGGGAAACATATCGAACAGCACGACGAATATATGGTTAGGAAATGGGAATGTGGTTATTACAAATTCAATGGATAGAGGGTTGATCAAGATATACTGTAGAAATACGAAGGGATATGCTGTAAACACGTGGTGTGAATGAGAAAGGGACACGATGGTTGAACAAGTCAAACAAAAGTGAAAGAAAAGCCATTACAAGTGAATCACAAGAATCGAGGTCTTGTGATTTTTTGTAGGAACTTTTTGAAAAGATAGAAAGTTGACGTCCGACGAGACAGATGACAGGAAAGAAATGACCAGAAGTCCAGACGTTGCTGTAGAAGCACAAGATTTTTACCTTAATGGGCCAAATGTTTCTTACCTCTGACTGTGAGAGAAGCCGTTGAAGTTTGGTTTCCCACAGTGAAAGTAACTGTTCCTGAGTCTTTTGTGGTGACACCTCTGAGTGTGAGGCTGTGTACTCGGCTCTCAGTCTTGATCAGGTTCATTTCATTATTCTGTAGTGGGACATCCTGGAGTTTCCACTGGGCCAGAGGAGCCTCCTCATGAGAGAGCAGACACTCAAAGTGGACATCTTCCCCCTCATAGACAACTGAGCTCTCCAAGAATTTCAGTATGGTAATCTCGACCTCTGTTTGGCAAATACATTTCAGCAAAATAGTTAGATATTTGTCGTATGAAATCAACAAATGCTTGACAAAGATATGAGGTTTTACAGGCTGTGATCAAAGTGTGATCGAACTCAAACATATTTCTGTCAAGCTGTAATTTAATACCAAGTGAAGATAAACAGAGTAGGGGGTGTTTTAGTGGAGGGGAAGGAGGGATGGGTGCAAGTGATGAGATGAGATCAGTGATCGAGCTCCACATAAAAGTACTTGTGCGTATAAGTGAACAAGTGCTTTGAAAGCAGGGAACGGGCAAAACAAAACCACACGTGGGATGAAAAACAATGCTTGAATATGAAAATGCACTGAAGAAGACCCCACACGTGATCCCCAGATGATGGAGTAATACATTTCAAACCCAAGAGTTGCTTTGTGAGAAGAGAATCAACAAGAGGGAGTGATGAGAGACACAAAGAAAGACGTGTCTCCAGAGAGAAAGACACTCTTACAAAGACAGAGCCTACCCTGCACAGTGAGGACAGCTGACGTCCTTCGACTGCCTGTATCACAGGAATATTCTCCAGAGTCAGCTCCTTGCAGTTTATAGATGACAAGCTCGACTACAGTCCCTTCCTGTTTCAGGTGGTACTTGCTGCTGGAGGCCAGCTCTCTGTCACCATGCCTCCAGACAACAATTGCACCGGGTTTTGTGGTCTCGCAGCGAAAAATAGCAATCTCCCCTGCCTTTCTTTCAACCTTCTGCAGCTGAGTTTTGAAAAGGACAGGCTGGGCTACAAGGGAGGAAAATAAAGAATACTAAATTAGGGGTTCGAGGGGAAACTGGTAAATAAATATATACAGCAGAAGTAGAACTATCAAAAAAAAATGTTGAGTAAAATCCTTAACTTAGTCTAACAATGCTTAAAGTGAATCTTAACCCCGAAGTCTAGGCTGAAGTGCCTTTACCGTGGAAATGCAATTAAAATATGCAATTACAGTGCAGTTCTGGGATGGTGGGGTTTAGAGAAGCCAACTAACTCCTTCGTGCATTGAATGTGTGTCTTTGTCAACTGCTCATCATGAGGCTCTGAACTGGGAAACTCAGTCATCAAGAGAGAAACACTATTCCTTGTAAAAGTATCTCCACAGCTCTTAAAATGTGAGTCTGTGGATACGTAATTTTTTCTATAAATGGATCATTTTGCAGTTATTGCTTCATCAATAAACTCAATTCGTTCACTCAACTCTTTGATATTACTCCTCTCCCACCATCTGCAGAATCAGATTGTTTGACTCTTAGATCTACAACTGTTTTATGCGAGGGGTGCCAAGTGATCCTCCCTCCAGATCAACCAAAAGCAAAATACAATTGCAATTGCCATGTTTCAACCAATAGAGGGCAGTTGCGATACATATTTACCCATTCAAAGTGTATAATTCAGAGTCTTGATGATATGGACCTAAATCAATCAGTGAAATACTAAAATCACATATTCATTGGTTTAGGGGTTTAGTTACTCTTTAAGCATACCTTAAGTATCAGAAACAAGAAGCCTCTCCTGTGTGTTTGATTTTAACCAATGATGTATCAACAAGCAATATCATTTAACTTCAGATAAGGTTCAGGCTTATCTTGTTATACAGCGTAAGCACCTAATATCACATGTGTATTATTCACAGTAATAAAATGCGCAAATCATACTAGTTACAAATGTAACTCAAGTATCTCCATTGCAAACAACAGTTTCAGGCATACCCATCACAGCTAGATGTGCAGTGCTCTGAAGTCCGCCAGTGTCACATGTGTAACTCCCAGAATCCTCTGGATCGACATCATGGATTAGCAGAGTGGCAATTTGTCCCGTTTGTCTAATTTCATACTTGGCACAAGGACAAAGACCAAGTTCTCCTTTCCGCCACTCCAAAGAAACACCAGGTTTAGAAAGCTCACAGTGCAATGTGACACTGTCCCCTTCTTCAGCCGTCAGACTTTCCAGCTCTTTTGTAAATATGACTGGGGCAGCTGATGGATGAAAAGAAAGAATGGCGACGAAGAAATAGAGTGAAATGAAGAAGACTGACTCAAGAGACTAGAGGACAGAATACGATGACGACACAGTATCCATCCTACCATTTACTGCAACAGCAGCTGAGCTTTTTGCGTCCTCTGAACAGCATGAGTAGTTTCCTGTGTCTCCAGGTGTCAGATCATGGATCTGTAGCACATAACTGAATCCGGTTTGTCTCATCTGGTACTTTTCTCCAGACGTCAGCACTTGACTTCCCTTCTTCCATTCGACAGTGAGTCCGGGTTTAGAAAGCTCACAATGCAAAGTGACACTACCTCCCTCTTCAGCCTCCTGGCCCTCAAGGTCTTGAATGACTGTGGTTGGAAGAACTGGGGATTGAATACATTGAATAAGCTGTCGATGTTTACCAGTTGTAACCCTTACGATTACAGTATGGATATTGTGTAAAAACAAAACACTTACCTGCTTTTAAGTAAAAAAAATAAAAATAACACATATGTTTGCGTGTTTTGATTTGTACATACAAGCACACAAATAGATTTGTGCACGTAGCAGCACTGACAGCCGATAATCCCTGCTCTCATTCAAACCAATGTTCACTGGAGGCAACAACAATCCAGAACAGATAATATCAGGCATTCACAATCAAATACCAAAAGAGCAACAACAAGCTAGACCAAATATACAACATACAAAAACCCCACACAGAAATCAAAGAGGAAACAATATGTAGATATCACAAAAATATTAATTTAACTTAGATTTTGGTTTTCAGCTGTTTTGATTCTGGCTTTGCAGCAAGAGTTTTCAAACGCAAGAATGAAAGTGGAATTGAAAATATAAAGCAACAATACTAAATGCTCGGTAAGTATTTGATTGACTCCCATTAAAGGATGCTCCCAATGTGCAATTTCCAACTCCTCAACGAACAAGAACAAATGAGCCAGATTGTTGACAAAACTTTGAAGACACAAACATGCTATGTCACATCATAGCAGTCTGATATCACAGCTTGTGTTTTGGCAAAAACCCAGCAAACAAAAAACGTACTGAATAAAAACAGAAAACTTCCAATCTTTACAAACGTACTCTTGGGGTTTACTTATTGAACAACCACATACCTTTAACTTTCTGTTTGGATTCCTGCTTCTCAGATTCAGCTTTGGACGTCACTGCTGAAGCTGAGGACGTCGCTGTTGTAACTGAAGTTATTTGTTGACATGAAACAACAGATTTCAAAATCAGCTTAAATCTCCACGAACAGACGAACCAATGCAGCAGCTCCAAAGCAACGTGCCACATATTTTAGAGCCACAAAGTCCGAGACAAAAACCACAGGGACTTGATTCAGTGACTAGAAGCAAGACGGAAGAGTGCCATGACCAATAACTTTCTCTCCAACAAGGGACAACAGTAACACGGTGACAAATGGCAACTAACAAACCACGTAGATGAATATTTTATTTAGTAAGCTAACATTAAAAATAAGGTTAATTTCTTCCTCAGCTTTGTTTGGCTCTTCAGTCTGTAAAACTACAGTGACTGGAGCGTTTGATTGCTTCACTGTTGCAATGCAAGATTGAATAAATCTCATCGACAGTTAACATGTGTCTTGCATAATTAAATTCACCTTAATCCTTCATACTGCTGAAACTAATCTGTATCATCATTAACTTCAATCACTAACCTATGAATTGAGCTTTCGAATTAGATGAATATTTCTGTACTACACAGCACACACCAGTATACACACCCAAGCCCAAGCACAGCATCACAAGCCGCTGTGCACGGTACGATTAACAGAGCAACGTGACTTGGGTAACATGACAACATGACAACATGGTATCTACTGCAAATGATAATAGTGGCTTCAGACTTCTTGTTCATTTTCTTAGTGCACCACTTCCACAAAAAGCACAAGGAACTGCGGTGCAAAAACAAATATTACATATCAGCTATGGCCAGATATTAACACAATATCCAACAAAATTTAATATAATATTTTCCTATTTATACAAATTCTGTGAAAACAAATTTTTACTTTCAATTATTTTGTATGTTTCCAACGTCTTGCAGCTAAAGCCAAACATATAACAAGTGTAATTCAGAAAGACAGTAGACAGCATCAGCAGAACACCTGCATCTAGTAACACAGAGCATTCTAGGCAGGAAACAATGAGGAAGCAGGAAGCTATCCAATACCTTTTACTGGCTCTTTGGTCCCCTGCTTCTCTGTATCTTGTTTCACAGATACTCCTGCAGGCGTCTTCTCAACTGGGATAAGACACAACATCAATTTCACAATCTTACAGTGATGAGTCCCTGAATACTGTCCACCAGAGCCAGCAAAGCACGCACAGTCCTAAAACACCCAGTTAACCTTGCTTACTGTCCCTGTTTACAGCTCATACTGATAGATTTTGTGATGTTACATTAAATATATCCGTGTCTGTCAAGTAAGTGTCACAGGGAGGGTAAGCAGTATCTCTGACAATGACAAGCTAATGGAAATCAATAAAACTACAAGCTGAAACAATTAAAGCTGCTCTCCTCTATTCTCTCACAGATCATTATCAGCAATCGAAACAGAGAAACAATCCAACACAGTGCTGCCATAAACATATAGCATTAAAATGTTCCACATCCAACACAGACCAGCAGTAAACAAGGCCTTGATACAACTGGACAAACGCAACAACATACAGCCAAATATATGAGAGCTAATAAGAACATAAAGCCTCCTTCTTGATATTCGGTGGGCAAAGCAACAAGCTGCACACACAGTAAATCTGGACTCGCCTACTGACCCTGTATTCTCCACTTCTATGGTTTTTAAAGAATTATTTTTGGCATTTTTATGCTTTATTGACAGTGCAGAGAGAGACAGAGTTGAAATGGGGCAGAGAGGGGAGTGACATGCAGAAACGACCGCGGGCTGGAATCGAACCCGGGTCCGCTGCTGGCCTAGGCCCATGGGGGGGACGCCCTACCAACTGAGCTAAGGGCGCCCCCACTTCTATGGTTTTAAGTGTGCTTATTGCCTACAAGCTCTCGCT
Source organism: Platichthys flesus (assembly GCF_949316205.1). Lineage (NCBI taxonomy): Eukaryota > Metazoa > Chordata > Actinopteri > Pleuronectiformes > Pleuronectidae > Platichthys > Platichthys flesus. Next base: position 16,855,273 of record NC_084958.1, on the reverse strand, counting down.
CTAAAAGTAGGAGGCAGTATTGACAGATGTCCAATTATCCAACCAGCCCCATGCAAACAGGTCTCATTACCTTCACCTCCCACTTTCAGCTCTTGTGAATCCCTCTGAATCTCCTGTTTGAGGAGCTGCAGTGAAGGAGTCTGCCCAGTAGTTACCACAGTCACAGCTAGGAAATTGAACACAGCTTTGTTACATGTATTATAATAATTGAGTCTTAAACATCTTAAAGCAGCTGATAGGAACAATTGTCTCCTGCCTTTTAGACCCCAATGTATCAGCTGAAAGAGGAGCCGACGGCTTCACAGCTCAAGAAAAAAAATGTGAACACAAATTGCTGAAAGATACTTGATCATTGATACAACTTTAGCATAATAACTAAATATATCACCTGGCTTAAATGGCTCAATAAATTTCAGAAACCAACAAGGACCACAACACTGTTGAAACCACGATATAACACAAAGACTGGCTCCTCTGGTCACAAAGACAAATACAGTTTATGGACCAGCACACACACATTACCACGAGTCAACCACACCACCAATAAAAACTAAACTATCACATAGCACACACAAATAAAAGTAAACAGCATCCTAACTATGATGACAAAAAAGTTGCAAACTCTGTGGTTTGTTTACTAAAATTCACAACAGGAAAATAAAAGAATTGATGAAAAATCAAAATTCAAACATTGCAGCACAGAGCACACTTCAGAACAGTGTTTGGGGAAACAACGTCCAACAACAGCAACAACAAAAACAACAACCACAACAAAAGCCACAACAACAACAGATTCCACACATACAATGTCAAGGACAATATCTGATGAATCTGACAAACAGCATTCACAGAGAACGCTGACATTCTTGGCGCCAAAAAAAAAAGAGAGTGAAAGACACTCACAAACAGAAAAGACAAACTCTGATACAAATTAGAATACAAATCATTTTCCTACTAATTCAGCATCAGTGTTTGTAGTAATCTGTAATTGTCTGAACAAAATATTATCTGCAGTTATTAAATATACTAATATTAAATGTTAAAGCACACAATTGTTAGTTTTCAAATATTATATGGACACCTCTTAATACAGTGTAAAGGTTCAAATCACTCATCTTCCTACCGTTGATCTTCAGACTGGCTGTGGTCTTCTGGTCTCCACACACACAGCTGTAGTCTCCACTGTCTTCTGGCACCACTTTGTTGATGAGCAGTTCATTCACAGAGGCTTTCTGCTTCATCTGGTACTTCTCTCCAGACTTCAGGACCTGAGTTCCCTTCTTCCACTCCACTGAGACTCCAGGTTTGGAGAGCTCACAGCGCATAGTGACGCTGGCTCCCTCCTCTGCTTCTTGAGTCTCTAACTTCTGTTTGAAGGTCACTGGTTGGGCTGAGCATGTATTAGTTGATTAGTGGTCAGTGTCAGGACATAAAATATTTTTTAAAATATATAACACAATAAACAGAGACCAAACACAAAGACAAAAAATAAAAAAAACTATTGTATAAGGTTTTGACAAACATTCCATGGACCGAAGCTTAATAATTCTTTTTACCCTTGATCTTCAGACTGGCTGTGGTCTTCTGGTCTCCACACACACAGCTGTAGTCTCCAGTGTCTTCTGGCACCACTTTGTTGAGAAGTATTTCATTCACACAGGCTTTCTGCTTCATCTGGTACTTCTCTCCAGACTTCAGGACCTGAGTTCCCTTCTTCCACTCCACCGGGACTCCAGGTTTGGAGAGCTCACAGTGCAGAGTGACACTGGCTCCCTCCTGCGCTTCCTGAGTCTCCAACTTCTGTTTGAAGGTCACTGGTTGGGCTGAGCATGTATTAGTTGGTTAGCATCAGTGTCAGGCCATGACTTACGATATCAAAAAATATACATAGAACACAATAGAAAATCCTAAACAATTCACAATCCATAATTGCAGTTCAAACATGTTTGGATAAGAGCATATAAAAATTGGCTGTGTTTAGATTGCTAAAAACTTTCAATGGACCAACTCTTTAATAATCATCTTCCTACCCTTGATTGTGAGACTGGCTGTGGTCTTCTGGTCTCCACACACACAGCTGTAGTCTCCAGTGTCTTCTGGCACCACTTTGTTGATAAGCAGTTCATTCACAGAGGCTTTCTGCTTCATCTGGTACTTCTCTCCAGACTTCAGCACCTGAGATCCCTTCTTCCACTCCACTGAGACTCCAGGTTTGGAGAGCTCACAGTGCAGAGTGACGCTGGCTCCCTCCTCAGCTTCCTGAGTCTCCAACTTCTGTTTGAAGGTCACTGGTTGGGCTGAGCATTTAGTGGCTGGTTAGTATCACACGTATATTTAATTGTGTAACACAAACAAACAGGAAAAAAACAGAGACAAACACTGACACGATGAAATCCACAATACCATGTAATTTAAAAAAATACACAAACAAAACAAAGAAAAAACGAAGACAGTATTCTACAATGCAATTTACATGTTTAACACAAAAAAACAGACACGAAACACAAAGACAAATGCTGACAAGGTGAAATCCACCATGTCATTTAGACTCCACAATAAATGTGACTGTACATGTACTATAAACTCATTGAGAGTTTCAGAACAACATTCCATGGAACAACTGAATGAAAATCTTCATCATACCCTTGATAGTGAGACTGGCTGTGGTTGTCTGGTCTCCACACACACAGCTGTAGTCTCCACTGTCTTCTGGCACCACTTTGTTGATGAGCAGTTCATTCACAGAGGCTTTCTGCTTCATCTGGTACTTCTCTCCAGACTTCAGGACCTGAGTTCCCTTCTTCCACTCCACTGAGACTCCAGATTTGGAGAGCTCACAGTGCAGAGTGACGCTGGATCCCTCCTCAGCTTCTTGAGTCTCCAACTTCTGTTTGAAGGTCACTGGTTGGGCTGAGCATGTATTAGTTGATTAGTGGTCAGTGTCAGGAAATAAAATATGTTAAAAAATATATAACACAAAAAACAGAGACAAAACACAAAAACAAACAATGACACAAAACTATTGTATAAGGTTTTTGACAAACATTCCATGGACTGAACTTTACAATTCTTCCTACCCTTGATCTTGAGATTAGCTGTGGTTGTCTGGTCTCCACACACACAGCTGTAGTCTCCAGTGTCTTCTGGCACCACTGTGTTGATGAGCAGTTCATTCACAGAGGCTTTCTGCTTCATCTGGTACTTCTCTCCAGACTTCAGGACCTGAGATCCCTTCTTCCACTCCACTGAGACTCCAGGTTTGGAGAGCTCACAGCGCAGAGTGACGCTGGCTCCCTCCTCTGCTTCTTGAGTCTCTAGCTTCTGTTTGAAGGTCACTGGTTGGGCTGAGCGTTTAGTGGTTGGTTAGTGGTCAGTGCCATAAAAACAATATAACAAAATATATATAACACAAAAAACAGAGACGAAAAAACCAACAATAACAAAAAGAAACCAACAATAGCACAAAAAAAAACCAACATCATCTAGAGACCACAAAAACCTACTGTATAAGGTTTTTAACAAACATTCCATGGACCACAGCTTTACAATTCTTCCTACCATTGATTTTGACACTAGCTGTGGTCTTCTGGTCTCCACACACACAGCTGTAGTCTCCAGTGTCTTCTGGCACCACTGTGTTGATGAGCAGTTCATTCACAGAGGCTTTCTGCTTCATCTGGTACTTCTCTCCAGACTTCAGGACCTGAGATCCCTTCTTCCACTCCACTGAGACTCCAGGTTTGGAGAGCTCACAGTGCAGAGTGACGCTGGCTCCCTCCTCCGCTTCCTGATTCTCCAGCTTCTGTTTGAAGGTCACTGGTTGGGCTGAGCATTTAGTGGCTGGTTAGTATCACATGTGTATTTAATTGTATAGCACAAACAAACAGGAATAAAACAGAGACAAACACTGACAAGATGAAATCCACAATACCATGTCGTTTTAAAAATACACAAACAAAACATAGAAAAACAAAGACAATATGGATTCTACAATGTCATTTACATGTTTAACACAAAAAAACAGACACGAAACACAAAGACAAATGCTGACAAGGTGAAATCCACCATGTCATTTAGACTCCACAATAAATGTGACTGTACATGTACTTAAAAACATTCCATGGACCAACTGAATGAGAATCTTCATCCTACCCTTGATCGTGAGACTGGCTGTGGTCTTCTGGTCTCCACACACACAGCTGTAGTCTCCACTGTCTTCTGGCACCGCTTTGTTGATGAGCAGTTCATTCACAGAGGCTTTCTGCTTCATCTGGTACTTCTCTCCAGACTTCAGGACCTGATTTCCCTTCTTCCACTCCACTGAGACTCCAGGTTTGGAGAGCTCACAGTTCAGAGTAATATCTACTCCCTCCTCAGCTTCCTGAGTCTTCAACTTCTGTATGAAGGTCGGTGGTAATGCTGTACAACCAAGTTTTCATTAATTTTTAAAATTTTGGGAAAAATGCAACATAATCGGTTGATACAAGTATAAAAGTTGCCTAAAAAGATCCATACCATTGACTTTCACAGATGCAGATGTCTTCTGGTCCACACACATACAAGAGTACTCTCCACTATCTTCAACCTTCAAATCTTTGATTTGAAGTTCCACAGCGGTTTGCTTCTGCTTCATCTCATACTTCTCTCCAGCTTTGAGAATTTCAGAGCCTTTCTTCCACTGAATGTCGGTCGCAGGTTTTGATAACTCGCAACAAAGTGTCACAGTCTCCCCTTCTTTTTTATCTTGGTTCTTGAGTTTTCCTTTAAAAGTGGCAGGCAGGGCTAAAATAAAGCAAACAGTGGGTTGATGACATTAAAAAGGTTGTAGCATTGTGTCTGGCTGTGGTGGAGAGTGGAACATGATTGAGGTGAAGATGAGCATTCGGAGCCCAATCATTTGAAATGCACAAATCATTACCAACATTGGAAATATTAATTTATGCAGGGAGCATTACAATATTAAAAGACAATTCATTTGGGAACAGGTAACTAGGAGGCATTAGCTCATACAAAGCAAGAAACAGAGATTTCTGTTCTATTAGAAAAATACCAAAGATGTAGCAACAATTCTACTAATCTATTGAATTTTGCCAACTCTACACCTAAGGCAGATGTGTAAGTGCCTGAGAATGGTATTTACATCCTCCTGACAATAACAGCCACCAAGTGTGTCCTATGCTATGCATCAGTAAGTATATGTGCATGAGCCTCAAGGAGTCAGGTCTGTGATGGTGAGAGGATGGATGGCTACAGAGGGGTGTGACCTTAGCACAACTGTAACTCAGGCAGATCAGTGGACAGTGACACTGCATACATATGTAGCAGATCCCCATTAAAAATAATCAAGCCACAAAATCCACAAGGTGCCTTTAAATTAAAACTTAACTAAACTATGAGCCATGACAACACTGCAACTTGGATAGAAGAAATGAGAAAAAAATTCTACTATACTATAGTGTATGAATGTTAGTTAACACCAGGTAAGTAATAATATCTTGGAAGAAGTCATTCTCTTCCAAACTATATCCTTATCATATTTTTAAAAGCAAGATATTCCCCTCATGTTTATTAAATTATCTTTTTAAGAAATATAAAGATGTCAACAATGCAAGACACACTTGTATAAAGTTCTTACCTTTGACTGTCACCTTTGCCATGTTCTTAGCAGTGATCACATCACAGGTGTAAATATCTGTGTCGTTCTCCTCCAGCTGTTTGATGGTGAGAGTTAAGACCCGCTCTTTCTGGGACATCTCATATCGACCTCCTGCCTTGAGCTCTGTGTGCCCTTTAAGCCAGATCACTGTGGATGGGCTTTGAGCTGTCTCACACTGCAAGGTCACAGAGCTCTTCTCGTCCGCCTGGCTGTCCTTTAGCACTTCAGTGAATTTATGGATCGGCTCTGTAAAAAAGAGAACAACCTCACAAAAACTGAAGGCACAGTTTGAAATTGCGAAAATCTTGCTCCATGGTTTCAGAAAATAACATAACCCCTGAGCTGATGCCAATTTAAGATATTGATTTTTTTTTTAAAGTGTTGTCATAGGTAAGTCTCTTAAATGCTCATATTATCAGAGATTGAAAAACTGTACTAATACGGAATTAAAGAAAAATTTTGAAAGGAAGTCTCACCCTTAATTTCCAGTTGGGCTTTGGTGGTTGCACCTCCAACAACTTCACAGCTGTACTCTCCCGAGTCTTGGGCAGAGACACTATGGATGGTGAGCTTCATGACCTTATCCTCTTGGCTGGTGTCATACTTCTGGCTCTTCTTGATGGCTTTGCCTTCCTTGGCCCACTTTACAGTGGAACTAGCCTGTGTCACCTCACAGGTAAACACAGCATCTTCCCCTTGAACAGCGCTAACATTCTGCAGTCCTTTGGACACAGATGAAGCTCTGCCTGCACCCAGGGATGTTGACATGTTTATTTATTTATTTATTTTTTTTACTTTCTAGGCTTCTCAACGATATATATGTAGCTTACCTTCAACTGTTAATGTGGTTTTAGTGCTCAAGTCTTTAATGTTGAAGACCACCTCGCCAGCATCAGCAGGGGTGACATCCTTGATGTTTAACATGTACTTGCGGCCTTTATTGGTGACATTGAAACGGCCTCCGTTTGAAATGGCTTTGCCATTCAGAGTCCACGAGCACTCATCTGTGTTCTCACGAGATAAGATGCACTCAAAGCTGCATGTCTCCCCCTCGTTTACCTCAGCAGACTTCAGCCATTTGGTAATTCCAATGCCAATCTCTAAATTTGGGAAGAGATCACAAGATTACAAAGATGACGAAGAACTAGGCTCACAAAGCAGAACTGTTTATCTTAAACAACATTACCGACCTCTGACAGTGACCTTTGCCTTGGAAACTTCAGTTCCCAGATCACAACTGTACTGCCCAGCATCGTCTTTGGTGGCATCCTTGATGATCAGGCCCAAAGACTTGCCTGTGTGGAGGAGCTCATACTTGGGTCCAGCCTTCAAGACTTTACCTTCTTTTCTCCATATAGGTGAAACCCTGGGCTTGGATGCCTCACACGTCAGAGTTATCATGCCTTTCTCCTCTCCGATGACATCATCGAGAGACTTGAGGAACACAGCAAGCTTCTCTGGAGGGCAAAGTAAAGAGTGGTGTGATGTGCGTATATTATGATCAAATAAAATGATTTAATGAAATGTCACTTAAGAGAGAAACTAGATTCCCTTCCATGTTTTCACTGAGAATTTGTTCTGGTGTACATGATAATATGAATGACTGTTCTTACCTTTCACTTTGAGTGTAACAGACTCTTTCACCTTGCGCACTTGAAAGGTGATGGTACCCCCGTCCTGAGGAGCCATGTTCTTCAGCATCAGCTTGTGAACCTTCCCCTCATGAGAGATGGTGTTGACTTCATTAGTGAGAAGCACCTTGTCTTTCAGAAGCCACTGTGCCTCTTCATCTGCATAGTTAATCTCACACGTGAACACTGCATCACTGTCTTCATCAACCTCTGTGTCGATCAAGTGCTTGGTGATCTTAATTTCCCGCACTGTAGAAAAAAAAAAGAGATGATAGTTTTGATTAAGAGTTTAGTCCAAAAACATTCAAAAACAGATGCTATAATATATAATGTTTCAATAAGTCAATGGGGAACTGTCGTATTTTCCCTTCCCAAGTTATTTTTTACTTTGCGGTCAATAGTGGATTTAAATCCTGACATTGAGTTTCTCCAGCTAATCTAATTTTCAACCTCAATTTGATTAGGTTGTATACATGTATATAGTAATATTTGTATAGTAATATTTTTGTTACTTCTTGTCCACTTAAACTGTTTATCCACCCGTCTGCCGGTAAGTGATTTTTTCTTTATATCTCCATTGCATCAGGCTGCCTTTGTGAGTCTGTGTTCCTGACAGCAGATGTACGACTGGTATTTAAAGGTGCACAACGTACCTTCGACAGTGAGTGTGCCTTTGGTCTCAGCAGGTCCGGACTGACAGCGGTACTCCCCGCCGTCTTCTCCAGTTAGCCCTTGAATAGTAAGTTGAGCCCTTGTGCCGTCTTTCTTCATGTTGTACTTGTCTGATGCCGCCAGAAGCACCTGACCTTTAAACCAATTCACCTCTTTGGCTGCCGTGGAGAACTTGCAGCAGAACAGGGCAGAGCTTTTCTCCTTCGCCTTGACATCTTTAATGGGCTCTGCAATCTCAAGTGGACGCTCTAAATATGAGAAACAGAATCTGATTAGCATGTGCAAATAACAAAAATACTATTGATCATAACTACTGGATGACACCTTTACCTTTTACTGTGAGTTGGGCAAGAGATTTGCTCTTCCCAGCTGTAAACTGCACAGGTCCTGTCATTGATGCTTTGGTCTTTTTGAAAGTGAGACGGTGCAGCGTGCCCTCTTTCTCCATTTCAGCATCTGCACTCTCCTGCACAGCAGCTCCATTCAGAGTCCATATGGGAGGTTTCACCAGTTCCATACTGATTTCAACTTCAAAGACAGCTGCGAAAGGCTCTGTCACTTCTACTGAACTAAGCTCCCGCACAATGCTGATGGACTGCTCTGGAGGGGCCACGGAAAAAATGGTTAAGTTAAAATTCAATGAACTTATTTCATGCAGTTAAAGTGCTGGTTTATCCTTTATAAGACTTAAATCAAATTACAAATTACATACACAATGCATCATAAAGTATAACACAATTACTGTTCATGCAACTCAAACTAAATCATCTACTAGGGATTTTGTCATATTCTACAGCCTCTGTACACACACTGGTACTATCACACATGTGTTTTCACATATTTGTGACATCTGACTCTGCTGAATTGTCACAGTAGGAAAAGCACAGATGTTAGTCAACCCAAAGCCTAATCAGTCAGAATAAGTGAAAACAACTGCGTAGGTTACTTCACTTGTAGTGGTGTTAATTTGTTAATTTAATTTTAACAATATTTCTATGTAATTTCTTTAGTAGATTAAACTTGTTGAAAAGTAAAAGAATCTTGTACTATTTTTCATTAATACAATACTTAATCGTTACAGACAGATAAGTAGACAGACACCAGACAACCAGACAACAGATACCTCATTGTCTGATGGCTTGATTGGTTGAGTATGTATAAAGGTGCAGTCGTACACTTAGAGACCCTATAATTTCTAAACCGGACTCCAAGCTTAAAATTAACCCTCTTCATCTTCTATCGTGTTACCTTCTACAAGCAGTTTACAGGACGTCTGGTCGTCAGTGGCGTCGCAGGTATATGTGTCTTCATCCCCGGTGTCCACATCATTGATGGTGAGTTTTCGGTAGACATCTTCACTTCTGATCTCATGCTTCTTGCTTGGTTTGATTTCCGTCTTGTTCTTGTACCACTTCACCTGTGCACTGGCACGTGACACTTGGCATTCGAGATAACCACGATGCTTAAACATCGCTATCTTATCCCTGAGTCTCTTCACAAACTTGACGGGCAGCTCTACAGTAACAATAACACGGAATCAGTGACAACCATTACGTATGCTGCCATAAAGAACATTGGAGGCTATGAATGCATCAGCCTTGCCAAAGCGCACTTTGGGACAGGCGATATTCGCAATTGAATTCAGTCAAGCCAGAGCAAATGGGGCTGAAGTGTAATGGCACATTAAAGCTAAAGCGTACAGCACGAATGTATAATGGCACACCACATTAAAAAGGAATCAGTGCATGGCAGCCATTTGCTGCTTGACTACATCCAGCAAAACACTAAGTGATGAAACTTACAGCAACTTTTGGTCAACTGGTAGCAACATTTGTATCTTTAAAATAATTTTAGGTAGATTATTTTTTCTTGCAAACATCTGGAGATTATTTCCAATCAATAAAATACTCCAAAGTCACTGAACCAAATAGGTCATATGTACAAATCCCATTTTTGCCTCACTGCATTTGGTCAAGAAAGAAAGCCATGATAAAACCCTGGGGAAATTATCCTCAGCTAATAGATGTGTGTTCTCTTTGCCATCAGGCCTCAATGAGGCATAACAATGTAAATGCGAGTTGCAACTGGAATTACTTTTTTCCATCAGACTAAATATAATCAGAATGATGCACTGCATGAGCTTAAAGCAGAACAACGCTGCACTAAACTTGTGATATTTTACCTGTGGATCGCTACACCAACTGAAATGTGGAGTTCAAAATTGCCAATGAAAGTCATTACAAGACTTCAAAATAGCAAGTTGATCATTTTAGAGCAGCTCAATTGTTTACAATTTAGAAGAAAGTTTCAAATGTGCAGGAATATATAATTATTTACTATAACTTTCTGACAACATTTGTCAAAAGGAATAAAGAATCCATTTGCAACCACATCTGAACATTGCAAAATAAAGGTTAAGTAATCCATGCAACAACATATAAAGCGTTTGTTAAATGCTTTCAGCTCATAACATATTTACTTGTTTACCTTTCACTTTGAGTTTTGCAGATGAAGAGGTCTTCTCAGCTGTAAATTTTATTTCACCCATATCCTCTGGGGAAACCGACTTAAAGAGCAGGACATAGGTTCTGCCTGGATTAAAATGCAAAATTGATTATATTAGCAACATTTAATGAATTAATCATTATCATAATAATACATACTCAGTTGTTGCTTACCCTCTTGTCTCATCTTGATGTTGTCACTGACTTTGACTTTAGTACTTCCTTTGTACCACTGACAGTCCACTTCATCATGTGAGATTTCACAGACGAATGCAGCACTCTCCTTCTCCATCACCTCCACATCCTCCAGTTTCTTAATTATCTTGATATCTCTGGCTGTAGGGAAATATTTTAAGGCATTTTCATGAACTACAGATTTAATACTGTACCATAAATGAGAGTCCCTGATTGATTTCTGTGCCTCATGACAGAAGTACTGTTTACCATGAACGATGAGCTTGGCAGAGGTGTTATCATCGGTGGTGCGACAGACGTAAACGCCTGCATCTGCAGGGGTGCATTTGCTGATGACCAAAGTGCGCTTTCTGCCCAACGAATGGATGCCATAGTTTTTCCCTGGTTTCAGTTCCACATCATCCTGAAAATGAACCATTTTAACACATGTTATAATCATTCAGTAGTTAATTTTTCCTGTCTTTGATCTGCAGACTCACCTTAAACCACTTAACATCAGCATTTGTTCTGGACACTTCACATTCAAAAGTAACTTTCTCCTTCTCAGGAACCCTCATATCGATAATGGGTGTGGAGACCATAGCAGGCGGTTCTGTAAAATCAACAACCATTGGGCAGTAGGTGACAATGTAGACTCTCAATCATAAAGCGGTACTTTATAACAAAAGAAGATTGGTCAGCAAAGACCCTACCAACAGAGGACCAGACAAACAGGAAGTAGACCTTACCTGTGACAATCAGTTTGCCTGAAGTATGGACCCCATCAGCTTGGAAGGAAATAGTTCCTGCATCGTCTCTCTTAAGATTGGACAGGGTAAGAGCGTGCTTCTTTCCCAGTGCTGTGATACGACAGTTGGCCCCTGGCTTTAACTTGGCCCCATCCCTTGCCCAGGAGCCTTCAACATCAGCCTGACTGAGCTCTACCTCTAGTGTCACTGTCTCTGTCTCATGTGCCTTGGTTTCTGGAAGGCCCTTTATTACCTGGATCTTCTTCACTGAAGAAAGAAGAAAAACAAATGTTGGACAGAAAATATGATTGCAAGATTTTCAGGCTTGTAACTTCACATCTATAACCAAACACATATCACTGGAAAACAGTTTATTTTTAAGATGAAGGTATGTGCATAACTACTGAATATTTTATCTTTAAACATATGTTAATGTGTTTAACTCTTACTTTCTACTGTGAGCTTGGCCTGGGTCTTGTCATCCAGAGTTTCACAGGAGTAGATGCCACGATCACCATGAGTCACGCTCTTAAAGACCAGAGCCTGCTTGGCTCCATCAACCCGAATCTCCAGGTTTCCTGCAGCCTGCAACACGATGCTGTTCTTCATCCACCTGACTTCATCTGATTTCTTACTGAGCTCCACCTCCATCTTCACTTCACTCTGCTCATCCACTGTCAGGTTTTCCAGCTTTTTCTTAAAGGTTACAGGTTCATCTAATTGGGGCACATAGAAATGTTAAATGAGGATGTTACATTAGTCCACAAATTTTAAATAGCAAATTAACAAAAGATACACATTCTTACGTTGCACTTGTAAAGTAGCTTTGCAGCTTTTCCCTTCTGCATCAACGCTAATCTCTCCAGCATCTTTTTGGGTGACAGAGGTTATGGTGAGTGAGTGAGTGTTGCCACCGTGCTCTATCTTATACTTTAGCCCGGCCGTGATGGGTATGCTGTTGTGGAACCACTTGACATTGATGTCTGCTGGGGTGGCAGCGCACTTGAAGATGGCGTCTTTTCCCTCCATTGCAGCCACATTGTTGAGTTTAGTAGTCAGCCTCACTACTCTGGGCTCTGAAAGGAATGGAAGGCATCACATTAAGCCAAATGATGTGAAAACAAAGTTCAGCATTCAACAGATTTTAATGTTAATCAAATGGTAAATTACCTTTAGAGGAGATTTTGGCAGAGGTCTTGTCATTTCGACATTCACAGCTGTAGTCTCCTTCATCTTCCTTCGTCATGTCAGTCACAGTGAGGACCCGCTTAGCACCATCTGTCCTGACACAGTGCCTTCCTCCAGGTTTAATCTCACGACCATTATGGTGCCAGACAACATCGCCTGAGGCTTGATTGAGCTCACACATCAGACTAAGTGTCCCACCCAACTCCACATCGGCAGACTTCAGGGGGACAACAAACTTCAAAGCTGACTCTGGAACGGAACGAAGGGTGTTAGATATCAAAATAAATCTATGCAGCATTATCAGAGGGTCATAAACTTAAAGACCTACCTTTGACCTGAACTTTGAACTCCTGTTTGTCATGAGCAGTTTGACAGGAGTACGTTCCGCTGTCTTTAGTTTCGGTGGAATTTACTATCAAGGTACGACAATGTCCATCTTTTTTCATTTCATACTTTCTGCCCTCTTTGATCTCCACACCGTCTTTCAACCACTTCACACTTCCACTCTCCGAGGTCAGCTCAGTGGTCAAAACAATGTTTTCACTTGCTTGAACAATACATGTGTCTTTGACAGACTTCTTCTGGAACTTGACAGCTTCTTCTATAGAGAAATTACAACTTTTGTTCAGCAGCTTTCTTATAAATATAGTAAGAAAATGTATTATATTCAAAATATATTTTACCTGTCACATGCAGCCTAAATACCAGCTTCTCTGTTCCAGTCTCACAGGTGTATTCTCCAGCATCTTTTTTCTCTATTTTTTCAATCACCAGCTCCCGACTCTTTCCCTTTGACTCCATGTGAACTGCTTTGCTGGAAGTCAGCAGCTTGCCGTCCTTGTACCACTTCACGTCTGTCTTAGAATCAGAAACCTCACAGCTCAAGGTGGCTTTCTGGAAGAGAGTAACTTTCACCTCGTTCTGGACAGAGTCCTTGTTCGAGAAGCCAGCCGGGGCTTCTACAAAGTAAGTAAAGAATGTGATGCAAACAAAGAAGAACATATCAGCCAACACAATATGTGCATACAACCAAATCTTTTCAGCTGCAATGAACAGAACTGCACAAACTATAACATAGAAGTAAAACAAATTCTATAGACAATTACTAGCAACATTTTATTCCTCCTACCTGCAACCTGAATCTTAAAGGCCAGCTTTTCTGTCCCAGCCTCACAGATGTACTCTCCAGCATCCTTCTTCTCCACGCTGTCGATCACCAGCTGGCGACTCAGGCCTTTTGACTCTGCATGAACTGTTTTGCTGGAGGTCAGCAGCTTGCCATCCCTGAACCATTTCACCTCTGTCTTGGTATCAGCTACCTCACAGCTTAAAATGGTTTTCTGTGAGAGAGAGGCTTTCACCTCCTTTTGGACTGATTCCTTTTTGGAGAAGGCCGATTTGGCTTGAATCTCTGAAAACATATAATAGAATATGAAATGGTATCGTAACACCTTCCATGGAACTCATTTTAACAACTTATGTAAAAAACATTTTTAAATAAAGTGGACAAATGTGCTGAGTTCAGCAAATAGTTCTGTTTCATGATTCATCTGAAATCTGACAAGCAAACATCAGCATTGCACGAGTCAAATCCTTCTGACAAGTGTCATCCCCTTCAACGTCCTCGTACCTGTCACCTGTTCTTTAAATGCCAAACTTTCTGTTCGGACCTCACAGATGTGCTCCTCCGCATTTTTCTCCTCTACACTGTCCACCACCGGTTGATGAATCTTGCCCTTTGATTCCAAGGCAACTGGACTGCTGGGACTCACCAGTTTGCCATCTTTGTACCATTTCACCTCTGTGGTGTTATCAACTACTTCCCAGCTCAGATTGCCTGGCTCGAGGAGGGTCGATTTCACCTCCTTCTGGACAGCCTCATTGTTGAGGGAACCAGATTTAGCCCCGATTTTTGTAGAAGTAACTGTAAAGGATTATGGGGTGATGACAAATACCAGTACAAAGACAGACTCTAAACCAATATAACCCTGCTCTAGATGAATAGAACACATTAAATCAGACTTTACAGATGTTGAACAAAGAGCCATAAACTCATTACGAACATTAAGTTGTGAAATCTATTTAAAAGTCTGCACTAAGGAAAAACAGACTCGCAATTTGGAGGTGGCCACAGAGGCCCATCTGACAACTATTTCTAACTGAGGGAACGGGAGAACCAACAATAAAGATATAAGTAGAAAAATTGTCAATACTGGACTTAATACATTTGAGCAAAGCATGTCAAATATCTAAATACTAAAGCAACCCATTATGCTGCCAAAAAAGTAGACCACAACACAATGAAGAAAACACATATCCAACATGATAAATGTTCAATGATTGAAGTAAAGAACAAGATAGCATGACTCGGTCATCAAGTCAAGGTCAGTGTACCGTATGTTAATTGTCGGTGTGAGTGACATTTTTCTATAGATTATTTTGCTTAATAAGAACTTTTACTATTTTAATTCTTAAAAATGTCTGTGAATCCAAGCACATTATTGAACTGAACTGACGATGAACACAAAGAAGATTTTAACTAAAACCTATAAATATAATGCAGTTTCCTCACCTGCCACCTGAATCTTAAAGGCCAACTTCTCAGTCCCAGCCTCACAGATGTATTCTCCAGCATCCTTCTTCTCCACGCTGTCGATCACCAGCTGGCGACTCTTGCCCTTTGACACTGCATTGATGGTCTTGCTTGAAGTGAGGACCTTTCCATCCTTGTACCATTTTACTTCTGTCTTCGTATCAGCTACCTCACAGCTTAAAATGGCTTTCTGTGAGACAGTGGCTTTCACCTCCTTCTGGACTGAGTCTTTGTTAGAGAATGCAGATTGAATCTGTGTGTCTGTGGAGAAGATGAAGTATGAATGTGGAAGACAAAAACATCACCTGCATTACTAACTAAGGAAATTAATCAAGATCATTTTTAAGTCACTTCAGTCTCAGCCCCTACCTGGAACCTGGAGTTTGAAAACCAACTTCTCAGTCCAAGCCTCACACATGTACTCTCCAGCATCCTTCTTCTCAATGCTGTCGATCACCAGTGTGCGACTTTTGCCCTTGGACTCTGTATGAATAGTCTTGCTAGAAGTCAGCAGCTTGCCGTCCTTGTACCACTTCACCTCTGTCTTGGAATCAGAAACCTCACAGCTCAGAGTGGTTTTCTGGGAGAACGTCGCTTTCACCTCCTTCTGAACAGACTCCTTGTTGGAGAAGAATGACTTCGGCTCTGATGGAAGATCCATACAATGTAAATGTGAGGTGCTACTCTTTCATTTCTGACAAACAAGCATGAATACGGCTACTTGTTACTTTGATAATCCCCTTCGCTTACCTTCCACCTGAATCTTAAAAGCAAGCTTCTCTGTCCCGGCTTCACATATGTACTCTCCAGCATCCTTCTTCTCAGCGCTGTCGATCACCAGCGTTCGACTTTTGCCCTTAGACTCTGTATGAATAGTCTTGCAAGAAGTCAGCAGCTTGCCGTCCTTGTACCACTTCACCTCTGTCTTGGAATCAGAAACCTCACAGCTCAGAGTGGTTTTCTGGGAGAACGTCGCTTTCACCTGCTTCTGAACAGACTCCTTGTTTGAGAAGAATGACTTCGGCTCTGATGGAAGATCCATACAATGGAAAGGTGAGGTGCTACTCTTTCATTTCTGACAAACAAGCATGACTTAGGCTACTTGCTACTTTTATAATCCCCTTCACTTACCTTCCACCTGAATCTTAAAAGCAAGCTTTTCTGTCCCGGCTTCACAGATGTACTCTCCAGCATCCTTCTTCTCCACACTGTCGATAACCAGCTGGCGACTCTGGCCTTTCGACTCTGCATGGATTGTCTTGCTCGAGGTCAGCAGCTTGGCCTCCTTGTACCACTTCACCTCTGTCTTGCTATCAGCTACCTCACAGCTTAAAATAGCCTTCTGGGAGAGAGTAGCTTTCACCTCCTTCTGAACAGACTCTTTGTTGAAGAAGGCTGCCTGGGCCTCTGAGAATAACATAAATGAGAGTTACAGAGTAACTATGGGCAAAGATTTAAAGGTATATACCTGACATTTACTTTATCAGTATTGTGAAAATATCATGATGCTAAATACTAGGAAAACTGAATCAACTCTTATTTGGGACATTTAAAATTGATATGACAAACTGAAAATATGTATTTAATTCTACATATCAATTAATTGATTTGTTCTACCTGAAACAGATATCTTGAAGACCAGCTTATCCCCGCCAGCTTCACAGGTGTATTCTCCAGCATCACTCTTCTCCACCTTTTCAAACACCAGCTGACGAGCAGTGCCTGTTATTTCTGAGTATATGGTCCTGCTGGATATCAGCTGCTTGCCATCTTTATACCATTTGACCTCTGCCTTGCTATCAGACACATTGCAACTAAGAGTTGCTTTCTGCGAGAGAGTGGCCTTCACCTCTTTCTGGACTGACTCTTTGTTGGAGAAGGCAGCAACGGCTTGAGTTTCTGAGAAGAAAATACAGTTAAGAAATGTACTGAGGTGAAGGCCACTCTCTCTCAGAAAGCAACTCTTAGTTGATGTTGAATAACAGACTGTAAAATCATCATAGTCTCACCTTTTATCTTGACCTGGAATGTGACTTTGTCTGCTGCCGTCTCACAGGAGTAATGTCCTTCGTCACTTTTCTTGGCGTTCTTGATGACGAGTTTCCTTTGAGTCCCTTTGGAGACCATGGCAGTTCTTTGGTCCTCAGTGATCTCCACCTGATCTTTTCTCCACACAACGACAGCGCTGGCAGTAGAAACCTCGCAGGTCAGCTCAAGATCTCCTTTAAGGGAAGATGACATTCCCATGGCACCTCTGGCCTTGTTCAAGAACTTGGCAGGTTCATCTTAGAGGAAGAGAGATGTTAAATAACTCCTGTGTTTTTAATAAGTAAATATTTGTCAGTAAATTTTTTTGCTTGCACATTGGTTAATGTTAAACTTGTGAGGCATTAAATTAAATCTCTTATAATATCTGTACTGTAGATCTGTTATTAGAGGAGCTATGTTTATAAAGAGTGGAAGTTGTAGAAGCTTGGCCACACTGGAGTTGACTACATGATGACAGATAGCTTTCCTCTGCTTGATGGCTGATAAGCACATGCTAGTGCCCATCAGTGCAGATCAGATTACAGTGTATCAGATTGTCTGAGACAAACTATCTGCATGTGGGAGTACAGTTCCTTTTATGAAATCATCTCTGTGCCACACAGGAAAAATGTAGTACTTACAAAATTTGGCAAAACATTGGCTTCATAGATTAATACATTCATTAATCAATAGGAGACTGATGTTCTGTTGCTCTGCGAGTATCAGTAGAAAGTATTTTTAATAAAGGTTTTTTTTGTACCTTTAAGAGAGAGTTGCAGGGACATCTTGTCCTCAGCTAAAACACACTCATAGATGCCCACATCCTCTTCAGTAACATTGTGTACCGTCAGGATCCTCTTGCGGTCAATGGTGACATATTCATACTTCTTTCCCATTTTCACCTCTCGCCCGTTCTTCATCCAAACCACCTGAAAAGAAACACAAAACGGATTTTTGGATATGAGTGTCACAGCTTTAAAAGGATATTCTTTCAGCATTTATAAAGAAAATTTGGAAAAAAGGTTTAAAGCATAGGCAGTAAGTCACAATAATGTAATTTAAAATATGAAAGCAAAAAGTAAAAGCTAGAAATCATGTTCGGTATGTTTCCATTGCATACCTGCGTTTCGTAATCCGACACCTCAGCAGTCAGCTGAGCAGTGGATTGGGCAGTGCAGGTCACCACCTCTGTCAGATCGGACTTGTTTATGAACCTAACACGAGGGGCTAAAAATACAGTTGTCGGGAAGGAAGGAATTTGTGATTAGCTCCTCACAACAAATACAGTGAATACAAATCAATCTAACATGTTATTCAGAAAAGAGAATGTACTACAACACTATGATAACATAAATTACATTTTTTGATGTTGAATTGGCTATGATCAAGTGCCTACCTTTCACAGATAAGATGCAACTGCTTTGTGAGCCTCCACCAACAAACTTGACTTCAGCTCCATTCAATTCCATGGTCATAACACGGAAGAGCAGAGTGTGTGTGGTCTTGGACTTGGTGATGAGGTAGTCAGCTCCGCTACGCAAGACGCGGCCATTAATGTACCAGTAACCAGAACAAACAGCAGACAACTCGATGGTGATAGAGAACTCCTCGCCAGAGTTTGCAGTGGTGTCCATCAGGCCTTTCCTTATCTCTGCAGAGGGTTCTGGAAGCAACAAGTAAACCACAAATGAGAAAAGAATGTGTGTAACCACAGCAGATACGAAAAAATATCACAGAGATATCAGCCTTACCAAGGTAGAAGCTTCCAGGCACCTCCAGGTAGGGGCTCTGGCCAAAGTCATTCATGGCAGAGATACGGAATTGGAAGCTGGACTCTTCTGTGAAGTTGCAGATGGTGATCTCTGTGGAAACAATGGTTTCTCCAGCGTTGCACCTCTGCCAGGTCTGAGTGCCAACCTTCCTCCTCTCCACGATGTAGCACTTAATGGGAACTGGGCGATCGCTGTCAGGAGGAGACCACTGAATGGTGATGGAAGAGTCAGTCTTGTTCAGCACCACAGCATTGACTGGGGGATCGGGGGGATGCTTCCTAGCAGCTGGAGCAGAAAAAGTGAGTCATACTGTGATCTGATTGGATGAGTATTGACCGATTAAAAAAAATGTACAATTATGGTTAGACAATCATTTTAAATTAAAAACATAAATTGATCCTAAACCTCAATCATAACTTTTTGTAAGCAGAATTAAGTGCATTTGATCCATACAGGAGTCATCCTCACCAGTGACAGTGAATCGAGTGGACGTCTTGCAGTCTCCAGCCACAAAGGCGATTTCACCTGAGTCTTCAGCCTGGCAGTCTCTAATGGTGAGCGTGTACTGTCTCAGCACACAGGCTATGGAAATCCGGGACTCTTCCTTCAGCTTCTCCCCTTTGCGGGTCCAGTAGGCATCCGGGTAGGGATGCTCCAGCTCGACACAGAAAATGACCGTATCGCTGACAGGAACCACCGTCCGCCGGGGGAGCTTCTTGGTAATATTGCCTGGGATGCGAGAATAAGTAGATGTTACAAAAAGAAAGACTCACAGAAAAAATAAATGTCATGGAACATTATTGCACTCGATAATGGCTTATTGACATCCAAAATACCTAATGATGAATAGGAACTAAAAACAAAATGTCTCCACTATACCCAGAACAGTGAGCTCGGCCACCGTGCGACTGCCTTCCTTCATCTCGCAGATATAAACACCGTCATCGTTGGTGGTGACATTGTGAATGGTGAGACGGCGCAGGGTGCCCTCCTCCTCCATGCGATATTTGGTATTTTGCTCCAGCATCGTTTCCTCCATGAACCAGTGGGCATGGGTGGCAACAACAGGCACCTCACACATCAGTGTGGCTGATGTTTTCTCCTGGACCTCCATGTCCTGCAACTTCCTCCTGAACGGCACTTTGGGCTCTGACATAAATAAATTTCAGAATTTTCAGTTTACACAAAATGTCATGAATATATTGTATACCACAACCCTTTTTGACAACTTTCCGCTTTTATTTCCCTTTGTTATTAATTTTAGCTCAGGTGAGTACAATTGCAAAATGAAGTGATAGAATCTATGAGCTTGCATGCTAGATAATCCATCATATTGGGCATTTAATCTGTGTCATCCTGTGTGGTGTGTTTCAGAAAACTCAAGTACCTGAGAGTTGAGAATTTCCTATTTAACTTTTTTATAGTAATGACCCTGAAAGGATGTTACAGTTTCTGACAAGACAACAATAGTAAGTGATATAAAAGCTTTTGGGCAGTCAACTGTGAAACACTAAATGTTGAGGCCAAGGCTTGATAGTCAAACAATGGTTGTCAGGATGCAATAACCTCATTTATCGATCAATGCATCATTAAACAGATACACAACGATATCTCATTGTCCCAATTCTCCTAATATACAGTAGTTACTAGAGGTTGATGATGCAATGATTTTCATTCAAGCAAAGAAAAATAGCGAAAGAATAATAAGAATAAATATCATCATCATTATGAAGAAAAGGGAGAACTGGTATGAGCAGATCAGAACAACATCAAGTACAGTAATCACATCAGAACTGACTAAGTGGGTCAGTGCTTCCCTGCTCTTCAAAGAAGTTACAGTTTCAAACTCTATCTATATCCAAGCTTTGGATCTAAGCCAGCAGTTTAAATACCTCATGTGGACGCCCGCTTTGAGTTACGGGAGAAGTCCACTGGGTATCCACATAAAGTAAATGTCTTATTTACTTTGTAAATGTCATATTTACTTTATGTGGAGATTTACAACATAATAAGATTAACTACATCTCCTATAGTCTACGTTCAATTGCACTGTTTTAGCTTATATTTTTGCACAGAGAATACAAGTTTGCACAAAGATACTGGTCAGGGTAAAGGTGGGTCCTTCCTTTTATTACTCAGTGACGTATAATAATCCACCAAAGTACAATGTTTTGTGTATTACGGAATATCAGAAATACACATTGTATATTACAAGTGAGCCACAGTTAAAGGGCTGTAATTGTTTTATTTATTCAAATTACACTTTTTGTTTAAATCCAGCAAACATCAGAGATATCCACTCTGCTGCACCATACCAGCACAATACTGACACTGAATGATGACAAACAGCAAACATGAATCTACAAGTCTTCAGTTTCTTCCCTTGGGCCAATTTCTCCCCAAGGGACACCACAGTGGCAGAGGTGCAAGTCTGCCCCAGTAAGTGCGCGACCATCTTAGCAACTGTGAACGACTCATCACCAGCAGAAAATAGATGAAACGCAACACCATCCTTCAGAGGAGGGACCGAATTCAACCTTGTTGTGAAAATCCACACATTGTGAGAGGTCTAAATGATACTTTGGTGCAGTCATTTGCACAACACTGTGGCCATTGATCCGTTTATGCAAATAACATATAGCTTCTTCCTCTGTTCCATATCCAGCTATGCTATGAAAAACACACAATGAGCCTCTCTGATTTACAAGGAGACATCTTCCGTCATTACAATGAAAATAGGAACCATCATATATTTAAAGTAAATCATACTATCCGATTATTGTAAGTATTCACTAATCAAAAATGTGTAGCATTTAATGTTAGGAATATGATGTTAATAATGGAAATTAAGTGCTCTTGACCTTTTAGAAGATGCATTTAAAGCAAGATTATGTAACTTTTACATCTTAAAATAGTACCTTTAAAATTAGTTTGAGAGTACACTAACTTAAAATAGGGAGAATGGTGTCGCTGTCATTCCCACACATCACCCCTAACGTTAATCTTGCTCTGTGTAACTCTGTCTGACTGTCAGTCGCAGCTGAAATGACCAGAATCAGGCCCGGCCGGTGCAACAGTAATGCTGAGCTGTAGATCAGTTAATAAGACTTAGAAATCATTAAAAACAGGGTTTGATAAGTTTTTTACAGCAGCAGCTCCTCTGGTTCAGGGTGAGAGTCACGAACAACATGTTTCAGTTGTATTAAGCTGTGTTTCATTTCAGCTGAAATTGAAAGGTTTTGTTTTACTCCAAGAAATTGAAAGGTTTTGTTTTACTCTACATGAAAACGACCTAATCACAAAGATACAGTGCCAAACAGAAGTTGCTTTATTTAACAAACATGATTCTAATGATAACTCACTTCACTTGAGTAAATTTTTTTTAAATAAAAGTAGTTTGGTATCACTTTTCCTAAGATATTTGAAGGCTTACCTTTGACTGTCACCAACACAGCACTGTAGGTCTGCCCAGCCATATTGGTTGCATTGCAGGTGTAGAGACCATTATCAGTCTGCTTGCAGTACAGGACCTTCAGGATGAAGTTCTCGGCCTGGTCCTCATAAATGACATGCCTGCGGCCTTCACCGATGTTCATTCCATCCTTCCTCCAGATAATGTGGGGTTTCGGGTGACCCGTCACAAAGCAGCTAAGCTTGGCGTGTTTGCCCTCAGTCACGGTGCAGGTTCGGGTGAATACACCTTTGGGCAGCTTTGCCAGCGCAGATGCCCTCAGCGCATGTTCCAGACTCAGAGAACTGAAACCATCTGTGGTAGAAGAAGAAACAGAGGAGCTCTTCTCCTCAGTGCGATAGATGGAGATGTCCTTATTCATTTCCTCTTTGCGCTTCTGGAGGTGAGAGAGGAGGGAGGTGTTCTTATCCGCAGACTGATAATGGGAATCCTGGGCATCTACGACGAGAGCTGCGGCAGCGTGTGCACGGCCAACAGTGTTCTTGGCTCTGCAGGTGTAGGTGCCGCTGTCCAGGTTTCGTAGGCTTTGGATCTTCAAAGTGCTGCCATCGGAGTCAGAGATGATCTTGATGCGGTTTGACTCCCCAAGGTAGCGCCCGTCCTTTTCCCAGTCAAAGTTGGCCTCAGGGTGAGCTGCAACCCGGCAGTGGAAAACAACATCGCCTCCCAGACCTACACGTGCAGAGGTGGGCTTCATCATGAACACGGGGGCCCTCGGAGCCATCTCTGTAGGCAGTGCCACTTTAACGGTTACCGCAGCATAAGCTTCCCCAACGCTGTTTTTGGCCCGGCACATGAACTGTCCGCCATCCTCCAGCGTTAAGTCGTAGATGGTCAAGCGGTACACGTCTCCATCCTCCACTGTCTTGAAGCGCCCCCCAGACGTCAGCTTCAACTTGTCCTTCTCCCAGGTGATCAGTGGGGTCGGACTGCCCACGATGGTGCAGCTGAGGGTGGCATCTTTGCCTGCACACACCGAGAACGCCTTTGGGCGAGTCAGAAACCTGGGGACGCCTCCATACAGGTTTGGATCCATTGTTTGTTCCTGTAGTCAAAAACAAAAAGGGGGAATGAAATAAAATGAATTGTGTGCCAAGATTATAAATTATGTTCTCATTAATGTAGGCTCCTATTGGCTAATTTCAACACATTTTAGAAGTATGACTTGTGAGTTCATGCATCGTGGGAAAAGTTGAATTTCTCTAAAACTTTGTAAGGTGTCAACCAAACTATGTATAGTGCTTTGAGATAATGTATGTTGTGATTTGGCATTATAGGAATACAATTTTATTGAATAAATCACTATGGACAAAGGCTGGGCGATATGGTAAAACATTTTATCAAGAAAAAAAATCTGTTCCATAAATATCATTCGATACCGATAATTATCATGAACAGACAACTTTAGAACAGTTAATTTTATAAACCGGTTAATTTTGCTCCTGAGTGAAAGTTGTGGTCATCTGAGGTCGATCAATTTAGTCTTATACCTCCTCATTTTGATGCAAAATGCATAAACAATATATATTAGATTATTGTTATTGATGAACATTTTTTTATAATTTTTTTTCAACTCTCTTAACTGTGCCACAGTCATTCTGTCTGTGCAAAACAAAGGTCCATATGCAATCCATTCACTTAACATATTCTCACAGTGCACATATTTTTTATACTTTATATATATTAGTTTATATTCCGTTTATATTTTTCTGTATTTTT
Source organism: Platichthys flesus (assembly GCF_949316205.1). Taxonomy (NCBI): domain Eukaryota; kingdom Metazoa; phylum Chordata; class Actinopteri; order Pleuronectiformes; family Pleuronectidae; genus Platichthys; species Platichthys flesus. The sequence goes on along the minus strand of NC_084958.1, from coordinate 16,831,115 downwards.
TATATTCCTTACACTTATTAGTATTATCCTCCTTATACTTACTGAGGCCTATTGTTGTCTCCTGCTCCTGTAATATTGCAAATTCCCCGATAATGGGACTCATAAAGGATTATATTATGTTTTTAATGCTCCAAACAAAGGCTGTCAGACGTTTTAAATGACTTTCTCACCAAGATTTCACCCAAACCATAACAAAATGTGACCGTTTGTAACGTGTGCTCTGTAAATACGCTCTGAAAATAAACCCTCGGTTCAGATTGGCATGTTTATAGCATGACAGTCCCAGACCGACCCGTGCCCCCCTGTCTGCTCCCTGCAGGCGACCACCGGCACACACACGGTTTAGAAAACGAGCAGGTAGTGGAACAACAAGACGAGTTTCCCCTGGAACAAGGTCACACGGAGCAGATATGTGCCTTTCAAACACTGACATTTAGCAGCTTTGTCACCTCTGTCGCCTGAACCGCCTGCGACCAAAAATAACCTCAGCTGTCAGAGCCCGTCTCTGTCCATGGCCATTTGTAGAAGAGACGGAACATCAGCTGTTTGATAAAAGATAAAGCTCCCACTTCAGAACCATGGCTCCCACTGGCCCCAACTGGTATTCTACAAGCTCATGGAAACACTTCTTCAAAGCTATTCTGTCGAAAATGTAAAGCGTCATTGGGTGTATGTATAAATAAATTAAAGTTATTATTATTTATTTATTTGTGTAGGAACAGGTTTAAAAACAAAGAGCAGACAGTTAGCCAAATAGCCAAAAAGCCAAATAGCATTCAATTAGCTTAACAGGTGTGTTTAAGTATAGCTAATTTCACCAGAGCTCACAGAACACGCTGCTCCAACTTCTATCAACTTCCCCATATAAATATTAATAAAAAAAGTTAATAAGCGATGTTATTATATATATTATATATATATATATACGTTTCTTATTCACCTTGAATATTCAGCCACTCAGGTGAAAATGGCGTTGAATCATGAGGGGCTCGAACTTCTCTCGGTGGTGAGCAGGGTTTCCGGATGTTAGCTTAACTCCCACAGTGTCCGGTGCTGCTTGAAAATAATAAAAATCCACACACACACACACAAAAAAAATGTCGCGTTCGTCCTGAAATATCCTCGAAATGGTTTGTAAATCCAGGATGGTGGAACCTGTGGAAGCTGTGGAACATCCCCCCCTGGTCTCCTGCAGTGGGCGGGTGACTGCACGTAGTTCCCCTCTTTCTCCTCCGGTGGGTACCTCACCATGCCAAATAGCTGACGTGCCTCTTTGGGCTCCGGCCTCCAAGCTCCAAAATAGACTTGTCCTTTGGTGTGGACTGAGATAGGAGACGGGCTGGTGGGTGGTTGTGGTGAGGCCGGGCAGGAGAGCAGGGAGGCCGGCCTCCTGATGCTGCTGCTGGGGACTGGGCTGCTGCTGGAGCTGGAGCCTGGGCTGCTGCAGGCTGCACACTCAACTCAACAACAAGTCATGGTCATTGTGTGAACTCCTTCCTAATGCAATCATGCACAAATCACCCTTATACTGGAAAAGCAACTATTATACCACATCTGCAGCTGTTTTACTGATCATGTGGATAATAAGTATGGTTACACTATTCCACTTGCATTACTCACATCTAACCTGCCCTGTGCACTTTTACTGCTTACTATGTTGTGTACTTATATCACTTGAGTACTTAATATGTTGCATACTTTTATATTTTATATTTACACTGGGAATGAGAGAAAATAACGCAATGTTAATACTGTCTTCACCCTGTATACATATGGCAGACTAGACAATAAGGTTGACTTTGACTTTTACAACCATCTCAATACTATCTGCAGGGTGGCAATGCAAGTCATTTCTAAACTTTATTCCAAATTTTGAATCTTGTGGTAGGTGTAACATGCAGTATTAATAATAATTGTTGTACATGTATGTTCTTAGCCTGCTGATGCTTGTTTCTCACTGCTCAGGGTGTATATTCAGTGTCACCGTCTATTTCCTGAGTGACCTCTTCCTCCTAGTGGACCAAATCTTCTGAGTAATACTAGAAAATCCCAGTTGACCGTGTGTGTGTGTACACAGTGTGCGGGGGCCCTTATTTTGACTGAACGTAAATGTGATTGGGTTAAGCTGGGAGATCAGGTGAACTTGCCTCAGAGCACATTGTTTTCCACGACCCCCTTTGTGACAGCTGCATTACAGCTGCCTATAATTACCTGATGACTTCATACTGTAAATGCGTTACATGCATCTCACATGCAATAGGATACAATGAGAACCCTAAACAATCATTTAGCATGACATAGCAATCCTTTGGCATGTATAGAGCATCCGTGTGTCACTTTTTATATGCTCTACTTTTATGGAATGTAATGTTTACTGAGTGTAGAAACAAGGGGTAGGTAGTGAAAGCCCTTCCTCTCTCATTCTTTAGCTTCCTGGTATTTTCTTGCTCTCCCAGTGTGGGCTTCCCCCAGTGAGTGACAGCAGCAGATTGCTTGGATACTGATTTTAACTTCCAGAAACTCTAGCAGACAGTAATCCGCTGTTGCTGTTTGCCCCCCGCTCCTAGTCATCCTGTTCTGGCTACCGTGGTTATTTTCCTTTCTCATCAATTATAACTTTTGTTTAACGTCTTTATTTGTATAGCACGTATCTAAACAAGGTTACAAAGTGCTTTCAAAACCACTGAGATAACTAATGTGCAACATATGGGGGAAATGGAAGAATGTTTTATACAATCTTAATTTGAATTCAATGATTTGTTTTTCTCCCTCTCATTTATTCTTTCTGAGGTCTGACGCTCTGGATGCTCAGTCACTTAATAGCACCAGATCCCATCCTGCATGGTATTTAACCTTTGGTAATCATCCTGACTTCCCTCTGATCCAGTGGTCACCCTCTCCTGGCAAATTTACCACGTCACAGTAGAGGGCAGCAGACAGGCACACAGCTGCTGGCTGTGTGTTTACCAACTCCAGAACAGAAAAGTAAAAATCCCAAGTGAAACATATTTTTGCAGTTTTGATTAATTGGATGCGATGTATCTGAAGTATCTGCTCTCCTGGCATTCCATCGGACCTCTCTGCCATTTCCAGGAGAAGGTCACGGCTGTATCATGTTCACGTCTGAAACACATGGGTGTGAATTCAAAGGAACATTTACATAACTGATGACAAGTGAGACAAATGTCAGTCGAACACCACTAAGGAAAATAGATGAGACCGAATAGTGTGTAACAAAATACAACCATGTGGTTATTTACAAAGCAGACACCGTTGACGGTATATTGCCAGAAGTAGCAGGGTTGTCACAGAAAAGTGAACCATAGGTCACTCTTTTTTTTCTGTTCATGCTGAAATAAAGTGGATTCACTTGGTCTGATGTTTTCGGTCGCATCTTTATAAAACACCTCATTAGCCTCAAACTACAAACCCTATGGGGGGGAGGGGAATGTTTTTTGAGAGAAGATTCCAGATTCACTCACTAGACTGGCACTCAGTAGAGCTCAACAGAGCCGTATAGGTTCGTCTCTGATCCATGCAGCTTCCTTCTAACAAGTTGTGTGGTTATTGGTCCAGTAGTTTATTAAATAAACCTGTTGACTGACAAATCAGAGATGAAAACATAACCTCCTTAGCAGAGGTAATAAAACCTCCACCCATTTATCAAGGAAATATCACTAACATTAATAACTATTAGAAACACAACAGGAAATTAAAGTAGAATGAAATGCTTTGAGAATATCTAAATAGTTGACGGGTAATTTTCTGTTGGTCGACTTATCAATTCATTTTTTAAAAGTGAATTTCCCCCTGCTACTTAGTGTATAGGGTTTTTATATTGTGTTTTATTTAAATTGTATATATTGGTTTATTTTTGTCGTGCTCTGATTGCTGGTTGTACATCGAATTGCCTTTGAAGGATATTCAAGATTTTCTTTTATGGACAACTTTAGTTAATCACAAGCTGCACAAACCAAGCTAGTGCAGCAGCGGAGCCCAGCAGCCAGCAGGGGGCAGCCTCAGGACATCACAGCAGACTGTGATTCTTGTAAGGCGTCCAAAGACAAAATTAACTTTTAAGTAAGGCTGTCAAATATATGCAGTAAAGTAGAGGTGTTTATCAAAAGCAGCATAAAATAAATTGACATGGACACACACACAATCATTTGTCCATCTTCTTACAGTGCTTAGTTCCTCAAGGTAATCATCTGGTGGTGTGGCCTAGTCGGTAGTGTCTGTTCTCCAACAAGATGAATCTGGGTTCAAATCTCACTGTTTCCCATCTTCAACTCCCAAAATTGGCAGGAATTCCCCTATTAATTGCAAAATATCTTACAGTATGTACATTTAAATTAATTAAATATAAAAACAGGAACAAATTTAATAAAAAAAAAAAAAAAAACACTGCACGTGCAATTCCTGTGGATTGGGCTTCTGCTCAGGATGTGCGCAGTGGGCTTCTGCGCAGGTTGTGCAGTGGGCTTCTGCAGGATGTGCAAAATGGCCTCAGTTTTTTTTTATTTCCATTTAATTTAATTTAATTTTTTCATATCTAATTTAATTTAATTTTTGTATATCTAATTTAATTTAATTTAATTATTTTTATATTTAATTTTATATTTAATTTGTTTGGTCTTCACAGGTGACTGACCTACGCAAGCCTGTAACCAGCGGTCCGGACCGCTCCATGAAGAAGGAGGAGGAGATGTTTCTTTACTTACTATTTATCGGATATACAGCAGGAGCAACACTCGCATCACCTCCAGGTGGTCCGTCACTTCTAGTTATATAAACACACATTTAGCGTCTTTTCCCACAATACCCAGGTGCACCACAAACTTTCCTTAAAGGGGCAGACCATACCTGCAACACGACAGCTCTCTGTCTCATATACAGATGGCAAGAGAAAGCAGAGAGGGATTTTTACACACTGTCTGATAAAGATTGCGACAGTAAAGGCAAGGGGTAGTGATGGATAAGGTTTTCTTTAACAAGGTAAGTCTTTCATTCTCACTTTCCACCTTAAAACTATGAAATGAACTGAACTATGAACTAGTTCAGAATTTAAATTTTGAACTATGAACGTGAACTATTCATGTTTACTTGTATGAACTGAACTTTGAACTAGTTCATGAGAGGTGTGAACTTGCACAACACTGGAAAACATTGCACTAACATTGTTTAAGATTGGCTGAGGTTAAGTAAATGAACCAATAGGAGGGAGGTGGGTGTCACGTGAAAAGTGTGCCACCCACATGACGTATATTCAGTAGTGACGGCGAGATGAAGCTTCATGGTGCTAAATGTGCTCTACTGCGCCATCAAGTGGACAATAAATTAAAAACAGGCGGTGCTTATAATGACTTCATGGCTTTGGTGTGTGAAGCTTTGAATTTAATAAATCCTTTGCTTTTCGCTGCCCCTTATATTTATTAGGGCCTGAGCACTGACAGGGTGAGGCCCTATTTAAATTGTAAGGATTATTATTATTATTACTATTCAGGCAAATTAATTAGCTTTTTGAGGGCTTTAACATGCTAAAATTCTTACCAAAATTTGCAGAAAGTTATAAAGTGGTGAAAATTTACAGATTCTGGAGGAATTAAAAATTGTAATTGTTTTTCTAAGATAGTGATAGAGTATTGGGTAATACTTGCTTTTATAGTAATTTTGTGCGATGTCTCATAAAGAAATAAAAAACTTTTAACTGTTTACAATTAGCGGCCTTCTTTCTGGCTCATATTTCGGACAACTACGACATGAACTGTTTTCTCTTGCCCAATAATCGCATCTTCCTGTATCATCTTTGCATATTTGTTGCAACGTACTTTTTTGTCTTGTGTGTCCAAATCTGGGTCTTGATATAATTGTTTCTTTTCTTCCATTTCTCTCATTTCTCCAACTTGTCTTAATTGTGATAAAAAAAACAGTATTTTTTTCCTGTCTTCTCCCCCACAGTAACATTTAGGCATCGATGTATCCTAAGGTCTTATATAATTTGATGTACTGTGAGAACATGTATGCGTGTGTGTGCTGCAATATAAAAAGTTACATCTTGTAATTTAGTTTAACAAACATCATTGTCAATATTACAGGATTATTGTATTACAAGTATCATTAGGCTGATATAGTACATTTGCATTCTTAAACAAGCTGACATCGCAATTTACAAACAGCAACCGAAAGAAAATTTAAATGCGTTTTTATTTTTAATAAACATCAGATAATCCAACAAAAGTGAAATTATTAAATACACTCAAAATAGGGTTTATTTGCCTCTCTACTCTTTCAGAGGAAACAGCACATCTTGTGAAGCTGTGCTGAAAACAAGTTCTTTTGGCATGTTCCATAGTGTGTCTTAATTTACACAAGAAAACACACACACACACAAACACACACACACACACACAAACACACACAAACAGACAAACCAATGTTCTAAAAAAAAGAAAACATGTCTTTAAACATATTCAACATTTCAGGATGAAAACTTAGCACCTTGTTCCAGTCGCTGTGATATTTAGACTGGTGTGTAGTGGACATAGTTTGATGTAAATTGGCCAGGATGATGCTGCTGATAACAAGGCATACTCCTGCTTCGATAGGGACTTTCAAGACAGTGCGGGTTCAAACACCACGATCAGAACAAGTCAGATGCAACAGATCAGTTTGTAGCTCATCTTAAAAGCAACATCCACAGTTTCACGACATTGACAGATGTTATACACAATGACTCGTCAAACAAAAACACTGTACTTAGTGTGTGCCGTGATCACAAATCTGATGGTAACATGACATGTCTTCTTAACAAAAGAACTGTAAATACTAAACCTTAATACTAAGGCACTGCTGAAAATGAAAATGAGAAACACAACAGTGAGCTGTAAAATGTGTAAACTCTGTCTACAAAGCTGAGCCTCTGAGTCTCTACTTCAACTTCAACTCAATAAAACAAATAAAACAAGAACAGTGTTACAGAAACACACATCATCCCCTAAAGGGCAATTTTTTTTATTGACGAGAGGTAAGAATGACCTTTTTTGTGATTTGCTACACTGTTTCCAGACAGTCTGCTGTGGACGACGACGACATTACAATACGTGCTGATGCAATGCTTATGTACAAATGATGAGAGGAGGTCATTCGGGATGGCGATTGACTCTGTGTCCCTTCTGAGACGTGCCATTTCTGAAGTGTATCTGATTTTTTTTATTTTTTTTTATGCTTTGTTTTTATTTTTTCAGTGCAAAACTCGGGTTTGTGTTAGCATAATTACACAGGTGTCCACAAGTATCCCATCCACACATAAACACACACACAAAAAGAAAGTGGAACAGTTGCTGAACACAAGACGTGTCTGTAGCTCTTGCAGGAGAGGATGAGATCTAAACTACTGTGACCTTCGTAGGATGCGATAAAAAAAGGTGCTGCGTGATGCATGACAGCAACAAGCAGATTTAGTCCCAGTTGATTTTAAACTTTAAACTCAACATTCAACATCATGCAGCTGGGCGTGTTCTTCCAATTTAAAAAATGTCTTTTCTTTTAATTATTTTAGGGAAAGGGGTTAAATGTATATATATTTTTTTCATTTGTAATTACTGTGGTTATATGTAAACAAGTGATCAATTTGAGAAAACTTCTAAAATAATATTTTCAAATATATTATACGTACATTTCAATTAAATATCTGGATGTTAAGGGGAAATAAATACTTTTAAAGCTATCAAATGATGGTGATTGTGGGGAAGCAGTTTTTCTCCTTATGCTCTTTTTAAAGTAAAGGCTGAGTAAATATAAAGCCAGCGACCAATTGTCCTGATCAGAATTTATAAATTTTTTCCTGAATTCTTTCTGAATTCTTTTAACCTAAAGCTAGACTAAACTGCGGGAGCTCTTATATTATCTCATAATAATATGATCATGTTTGGGGGTAAAAGACACAACAATGATTTGCTAAAGCAATAACAAGCTGTTTTTGCTTTAAAGAAAAATAAATAAAAGATTCTCCTTAACAAATTTTGGGACATTTAACTCAAAACATCTGCTGGACAAGAAACACAACCAGAAAAACAAATAGGTTCCATTTACACATGCAGTTAAAATCAGAATGCAGTTGAAAGGGGCATCGATACCCTGCATAAAAACAACATATGTATATATTGTATATTTACACGAGAGGTATTATTTATTTTAGTATTTGTTTTTCCCCACCACCACTGTGGCAAACTAGGATACGACAGGTGTTAAGGCATAAAGCTGACTTTGTGTCCAGCCCAGAAAATTAAAAAGACATCCTCTATCTTCTGCATTGAGATTTTGATGCCAAGTGTACCTGGAAACTTGGTAGATCAGCTCTAGATATATTAATACTGAAAATAAATCCTGGGACCACTTTACAGACAGCAGCATCAAAGCATGTGAATGCCTAGTTTAAAAAGACATTTTACCAAACCAATGAGGCTTTTGCCAGGTACGCACTGTGTTTTAGAAGTACGGTTACTAGACAGTCAGTTCTATGATATCAATACTTGGTATTCTTTTTTCAAGGATAAGCTCTGGTAGTAAAAATGTGGACTTTGACAGGATAGGTAGGATGTGAAAGTGTATTTACAAATCACCAGGGGTCAAACAGCACAACTTTAAATACTGAAGTTTTTTTGTATAGACGATTTAAATTGTTCAGGCAGCTGAGACACGGCTTGCAGTCTTTGCAGCTCTGACCAAGACGCCACACGCTGATCCTATGAATACACTATATCGTCTCTCTGCCCGGTGTACTCTGTGGTTTTCTGTACAAGTTTATGAGAAGATCGTGATGAAGCGGACGGAAGACGTATGGTTTCCCTGATGCCATAGTCTGCCTGACGTGACAGGATGAGGCGTGGAGGTGCAGAGACAGTGGTTATTCAACGAGCCTCTCCCACAAATGAATGAGTGATGTTTTAAAGGTCCATGCTAAATTCTCCATGACGATCATCTAAGGCCACAATGTTCATCAAAGAAAGTACAATGTAAACACTATAAAAAAAAGAAAGAGAGAAATATTATAATGGCAGAGTATCCTTTTCGTAGAAAGACGGGTCATTGTTCAGTTCAACAAACAAGTTTGTCAGGGATACAATCTAGAGTTTGAAAAAGAGCATATACCTTATGGCATAAGGCACTTCAACAATTACTCCCTGTGCCCTGCTTCGAAGTCGATCCACTGTTAATCTCCTGTTCATCTTCATTCTCCTCCTCCTCTTCTTCTTGCCAGCCTCCAAGTTGGATAGTGGCGGGCACAGACATGCTGGAACCAAGGCCGCTATGCGCCTGGAAACCTGAGTGTTAATAGAAAATCAAACGAGTGAATCTATTATTTGTATTGGTTGTAGAACACTCACATCTAATAGAATATTTACTGTAGTTTTTCAACTCTGCTTAACAACACATTCTGATACACCAAAGCTCAAAATCAATATTATAATTTACCAGTGTTTGTATGAAGATCTCTCATTGGCACTGAGTTCTGCCACAGTCCTGAAGTCCTCTGTGGTTGAGAGGTCTGCTGATGGAGCTGGAGAGAAAAGCCAAAACATTGTCAATGTACAGCAGACTGGAGCCTCAGAGTAGTGGTTTACAACGGGAGCTTGAAGTGGTACTCAACCCAAACTCTATCTTATGAGCATCAGAAATTTGCCCCAGTTGACATGAAGTAGGTATTTTGACATATTTTTCACACCATGAAAACTAAAGCAGATTTATTTTGTGCAGTAGAACTTAAAATCGTCCCACACACAACATTAAAAGGGAAGCTAGGTATTGTAATAATGAAGTAGGACAAAGTAAATCACCTCATGCATGTAGATGGCGTGGAGACTCATCTCTGCGGAGGCGAACTCTGAGTGCAGTGCATTTCTCTGGATGCGTGAATCACTGTTAGTCATACTGGAAAAGAAACGTGTTAATCCAATATGAAAATTAGGTCTTTGCATTTATTTTTTTTTTAGGTTTCCACATATGCTTTTCCAGCTGCAGAATACAAACAATTCCGTAGTAAATACAGTGGCTGATCGGTACCTGTCAGAGATGCTGCGTTCGCTGCGGTACATGGAGCTCTCAGGGTTGACGGAGGAGGGCAGGAGGCCCGGCGAGCGGCCACGGCTGGTGTGTGCGAGCTGGGAGGTGGAAAGAGAGGCCAGGACACTGGCAGCAGCAGAGGCTGCGGTGCTGGGTGGGATGAAGTGATGGTCACGTCCTTGTAGTCCAGATGCAGTTAGAATGGGGTGGGCCAAGACACTGGCCAACAGATTATCAGGCTGGAAACAACAACACAGTATATTTAATGTAATGGTAGTTTATTGATCAACAGAAAATGTGACTAATTGAATTAACATCACTTATATCTTTACTCATGTGTGGTACATGTGTGCTCTACATGGTTCTCAGGCTTCTTACCACAGTAGTCGACCCATTGGATTGCAGCGAGGTGCAGAGAGGAGCCTCAGAAAGCAGTAGCTGGGTGGAGGGGCCGCTCAGTGCATCATGATGCACTTTCTCCTTCAGATGGCTGATAAAGACGGAGCTCTCCTGTGGCGGCTGCCAGCGCGGGTTCTTAATGGTGAAATGCATGAGGGACAATTCTGTCTTGCCGTTCTCAGCCTGTTGGTACACAGAAGCCTCTGTCTGCCCCTCCGACATCCACTGCAGACACATTCAAAGATACAGATGAGGTCAAGAAACAACATTATCACTGAGATCAGCATATTCTGAGTCAGCCTTTCTTCAATAGCATGACACACATGACATGTATTAAAAAGGCTAACTTAGTGTCACAGAAGGAAAAGGCCTCACTGTTGGGTTTCCATGGCGTCTGATGTCCATCTGGGCAAAGGAACAGATGTCTCCAACTCCCACCACCTCCACAGTAAAGTTCCTGAAGAAGTCAATGATTTCGAGAGACTTGTTTCTCAAATGAAAGATGAGAATGAAGGGTGTGACGATGGGACTGAGTAACTCCTCCAAGATGAAAACCTGATTTGAACGAAACAAAAAACATCTTATCTTCTCAAATAAAAAGATTTATTGAATTCACTTTTAGTTCACTAGGATTTATCAATACGTACAATGACTTTACTATCTGAACTCTTCATATTGACCAGGTGCAAATCAAACACATCCATAATTTCAGTATTGAATGGGATAAATATGTTTGCATCCTCACCGCTTTGTACTGGAACAGCTGCGCCACCTCGTCACGGGTCTCGCCCTTGTTAGCGGTGCCCCTCCAGTGGTCTGGCATGTAGTGAATGTGAGCCAGCATGCACTGCAGCAGCTGCTCTGGACACCACACCATATGCTCATCTGGGATGAAGGACCTGGCAATCGGACATGGACAAAATGAGAACATTTTACCCAATATTACACAGTTCCTGTATATGTGAGAGGAGGGAAATGATAAAACTTGGGGGTTTGGTAAAGTGGGATTTGTGACAAGGGTATTCTTTACCCATATTCATAAATAAGTGATTTGCGGGATGGCTATAGTTATAAATAATAAATAAGATATATTCTCTACAGATAACTTGCCACCACATAATGAAAGGCTCTGCAAACCCATTAAATATATAAAACTAGGAGAAAAAATGCTAATCACATAATATCACATCAAACATGTATAACTAAGAATATACCTGTTTAGCATGTTACTATTAACAAAAAAAAACAAACTTCTGTTAAGTGTAAACATATAGGGGGTGATACAGAAATGGTTCCAGGTGAAATCTCACCTGGTGATAGTGATAACCACCCCGAGCACAGTGATAGCAGTAAGAATGTGCTGCACTGTCAGCACGTCCTCGTCGTAGACTGTCAGAGAAATGAGGACAGCCAACACTGAGCCTGAGAAGAAAGCCACGTTCTTTGCAAACACTGTCAGTAGTGGTGATGTGAAGGAGTTCATGTATTTGGAGGTGGGTTTGTAACCACGACCCAGGCGTCCATGCAGCTCATGATCCAGCTCGTTGAAGTGACGCAGGTATAGGCGGCCGTACAGGGACCAGCGGCGGGCCCCCAGGCTTCCAGGTTCCCTGCGGATCACTTCTGTATAGCTGAAGAAAGCGTAAAGCACCTGCCACACTAAGATGAAGGGGCACAGCAGCAAATTGGCCAAACCCATCAGGAGAATGACTCTGCTCAGCTGCTGGGCGAGCTCGAGGCGGTTCCCGTTCCGCTTGTACTTGGGGTGCAGGTTCCACTTGTTCTGAAACAGAGAGCCAGGACCCCAGAAGAGGATGAGCTCAAAGTTGTACTTGAGGCCCTGGGTGAGGAACACCACATTGCCCAGCAGGGGGAGCTGGAGCTGCACCGGCAGCAGTGATTTGTTTATCATTGCCACCATGTAGTTCTTGAATCGCAGGATCCGGTGGTAGATGTCCAGCTCCGTCAGCTCCTTCTTGTGTATGCACATCTGCTGCTCTCGTTGCAAGCTGATGAGCCTGTCCTGGACTTCCTGCCATGTGAAGTTGCATAGTTCATCCTGGGGACAGATGCAATAGGCACAACGTAAACACAAGACACCACAACAATGAGTAAAACAAATCTGTGCATTTGGATGATCTTTTATTTCTTATTTTCACAAGCCTCCAGGCGTAGCACTTACCATTCTGATCTTCAGTGCTTTGATATAGAACTGCCTGATCTCCCAGTAGCTCAGGACATTGCAAAAGACTTTGATAAGTCGATAGACCCAGAAAATCGCTGCCATGATGAGAAGAAATATAATCCAGCTGTTGTCTTGAATCCTAAACAGAGGAAGTACACTAATAGTTAATATAGAAAACATATGTCAGTCCCCTATTATGGAAAATTTAAATATATAAATATATATAGCAATTTAAAATATGTACAGACTAGGAAACTATTACTCTCAGTATATGTTGCAATTTATTAAAGTGATACTGAGCTCTTGTTTACAGGTTTTGAATTAATTCAGCTGCCTACTTCACTCTACGGTTAGGGAAGCTTCCGAGTAAATGGTCTGTATTTATATAGAGCTTTTCTAGTTATGATGAGCACTCAACGCGCTCCGCAAGCGAGTTGTCCATATCAAAACAATTGCATGTTCATCACAATAGCCATCAACCAAGCCATTTCTGATGCTCTTTGAAGTAATTCCCCTATCATTATATGTAAAGCTATTTTTAGACATAAATAAGGTGCTAAGATGTTCTTGGGAACGAGCGTCTGGTTTTAAAATAGAAAAAGAGATCGGGGCACGAGGAGGACAGGGAACTTCCACATCGTGGGGACATGCTGTTCCGAGATAAGAACTCCAGGCAGTCAAACAATGTTGACTTTGATATAAACGACTTATGAGCCACAATCAGAATGAGGAACAAATTAATGAGAGGCCTATTAGTGGAGCTGGAGGAAAACAAGTTGAGAAAAATATGACAAAATGAGGAGGGGGGAGGTTTCCCTTTCAGCCTGCTAGTGAGGTGTCATGTGGTAGTCAGCTTTGCCAGCCTAGTGGTCAGTAACTCAGTGGGCTGGTTTTACATGGCTGAAGCTATCACTTACAGTTTACTCAGTCTGATCACAGTACACAAATACCTTCCAAGAATTCTGCAACTCAAAGCTACTAATCTCAGGTTGAAATCAACAACAAAAACAGAGAAAGAGAGACATTTCCTAGAAACTGGCGTCACCTGTAATTAAAATAACAACATTCGAAACTGATAATAGGTTTAACATTTTATGTTTTCAATCAATTGCAACATGTAATGCTACCTGTACTGGTACTCTGTTATTACCAGTAATATATTATTAATATTATGTCAATTGACCAACTTGAAATGCTTCAACTGGAGAGATGTTTTCACAAAGATGTGCAAAAGTCAAATGTTGCTTGTTTTTTTGTCTAAAATGTCAAGCAGTGGAAACTCGAGGCAGCAAAGAGGTGGTTCACTGTTCATGATTTCACACAGTATAATGAAAAGACTATTCTTTCTGAAATCAATGCAAACAGTGCTGCTGACAGTAATAACCAGAAGCTTTTAAAACCACTGCTTGGAAATATTGGAGAGTTCTCATAATTCAAGCAAGAAACCCACTTGGAACAGCTAAAGGCTACTGATCCATATCCCTGCCCTGTGAATGTATCTTTCCCTCCGAAGACTCATCTGGCACAATCTAATAAGAAAGTCTGAAAGTCTAATTACAACTGTATTAAGCCAGACAAATGAAATCCCTCTGAATGTCTGTCTCTAAAAGGGTTCTAATAATATCCAGGACCGTGTCTACTTAAGAACAAAGCATCTTATTAAAACGGGTTTAAATCAGAGGACAAGTCGGCAGAAATCCCTTTATGTGACTAAAGCTTTTTTAATTAATTCGCTAATGAGGAAAAAAATACAAAATTCAAAGCTCTCTGTACTGCTCCATTAGTCAACATTACCTCTGAGTGCACTCTGGACCAGGTAGGATGGCATCTGTGAGAGTGACTTTATTCTTGTCCAAGGGATTCTGGCCCGACCCAGTGTGATTGACGGCTCGATTGGCGAAAAGGATGTCATACTCCACACAGTTGACAAGGAACGTTGTGAACGTGACAACAAACAAAAGCTGACTGTTGGGATGAGACGAGAAAAGAAAGCAATAGATTAAGCTTTTTACTTAGTTGCAGAAAAAAATTGAAGTTTGTTTATTAAATATGTCGACGGACAGGCTGAGGTTTGTTTTGAACTGTCATTATGACACTGTGGCCACTGGCTAGATTCATGCGTACACCAGTAACACAGGTAACCTCCTGACACGGTTGCAGCAAGACGGTAAAATAAAGAAAATGTTATCTGTCAGGCTGGACTAACATGAATGGATTACAGCTAATGGAATTTAAATTCTAGGAGACAAAGTCAACACATTCCCAGGAAGCTCATGTGGAACTGCTGGTGGAATCATCTGGTTGAGCTTGTTCAAGCTGAAGCCTAAGGCACACATGTCGGTCAAAACATGAAGTTACAAAAGTCATAAATAAGGTGTACAAGGAACAATCCTCCTGTTTGAACAGTATCATCAATCAACCTCAACCTAGTGCTTTGGATAAAAGCACATCCTCATATCTCACAGTGCATCCCTTAGGTGTGTGAACTCTGTGCTTTCTCATACTTACACAAGTTCAAAGAACTCTGACAGCATCATACAGGCAAAGCCATTCTTCTGATGGAAATGATAGATGTGGACCAGCTGGTTAAGGGAAATCTGAAATCATTTGAGCTAGAGAACATCCAACATGACTTTGTATTTGAACAGTCACTATATGTACATTGATCAAGGGAAGATATTGTTTAACACAGCGAAAGATACAACAAATAAAACAAACAATCAGACTGGAAGTTCTGTAGAAAAATCACGTTGCTTGTGAAAATTAACAGTTTCTAAATATGATAAGTGACAGTGCACCTGAGTCAGCTTGAGGCTGCACGACCTGACCCCAGTGACATGTCCAATGACAGAGCACTTTGGCTGACCTGTTATTTAACTGCACTGTAATTAAAAGGATATTCTGGTGAAGAAGTTATCCAGGTTCTTGATATGGTGCCATGAGTCTGTAACAGAAAAGCAAGGCATTAAATAAATCACCATCTCCAACCAACCTTGACCCAGCTGCATCGTGTTATCTTCAAAACCAACAAGGTTATCGTTGTGACTTTCCTCAGAGAGAGAGAGAGGTCAATAACATTGAAGAGCAGGTGTATTCGTTTTAGAGTTATAATTTAGTAACAGCACGCTTACCTTTCAGGCCTTCGGGCACATGCACCAGTAAATCCTCCTCGCCCGGAGGAGAGTCCTCCTCGAAGTCCTCGATCCTCTGGTACTCCTGGTAAGCTTCCAAGTTGGCCATTGTGCTTCACATTCTCCCGGCGTGTCCCAGCTGACGGCTTCTTGTGTGGTAAACACAGTCTGACGCGAATCCAGTGTCGGGACCGAGGCTACATGCTGCAGCTGGTTCCTCCAGCACCTCAACTTAGGGACGCGTTAGCCGCGGCTAACAGTAGCCTGCTAACTTGCTAGTGTGGCGGACGGCGCTTTTGTAACCCAACACTGCCGCGACAGGATGCAGAATACTTGGAAGCAGTTTAAAAATAAGAAGACGGATATTCTGTTAGTGATAAACACACACACAGAACGCCTGGACACGAGCGAAGTGTGTTAGAGCTGTGTGGTGGCAGGTTAGCCCGGGGATGATTCAGCCTATCGTGTAGTCAGGGGGACGACGGTTTGTTTTTCTTCCATCTGCTCGGGATCTTCCTCCGTCTCTCCGCTTCAGCGCGTGGCCGCGGCTCCTGCCACACACGCGCCTGCAGGTTTTTAAATCACGACCCGGTGCTCCTCAGTTCGTCCCGGGGCTAGGTCTCCAGAAACACACCGTCCCGTGTGGCTCCAGTGTTTTTGTCTTTCACAAACAAATGTCAACACAACGTCATTGACGTCAATTCGGGTTTTATGCCGCGTTCAGGGAGGCTCGGAAAGAGCAGGGAGAATAACAAGGAGAACACTCGCGTCCCAGAGCTACAACTTCACATTCGGGTCATTTTAACAACATGGAGATTAAAACTACCCCGATTTTTGAGTTCTCGTAACACAACATATTTTGTTCCTTTGACGTGGCGCGGCATTGGAGTTTGATTACACGCAGTCAGGGCACGAGGTCATTGTATCTATATAATGTCAGTGGTCATATATTCCTTCGATATCTCAGGTGTTGCAAATGTGAAAGATTTATACGATCTGAAGAGAAACAAGATGGTTTTTGACCTGAACAGATATATTAGTCTGTATGTTCATCTCACTGCAGTGAACATATTCGTGACTCATTTTGATGTTTACTGATCCTTATGCTTTCATGTTTGAGTGTTTTGTGTGCTACTCGATACCTACATTTCCCTTGGGTTTAAATAAAGTATCTACCCTACATTACGCAAAGTTCCCTTCACTGCCTTATAATTAAACATTTTCATTACATATGGATGAGAAATACAACAGAATAGAAACAACAGACTACTTCTTTAGTTATATGTTCTATTGTTTTAATTTCATTACATTTATTCCCTGCTCATGTACTTCACGTTTTGGGATGACAATAAATCTACCTGAATCTTGAAGTGAGCTAACGGTTTTCCCCCTTTATGTTTTTGTTGTACTTACGACTGGAATTAAGTTACATGAACGCGGCATACGCCGATGTCATTTCCGGTTAACGATTGTAGTTTTTGAGGGTTAACCGGACAACTCGTGTTTTCGTCGCGTCTCGTTCCATCAAATGTTTCACAATCTCTTAAAATCCCTCAGATCATCAGCTGTTGTGATATCAAAATGCTCGATGTTGTCAAAAACCTGAAATCACAAATTCAGATTAGACACAGAGCAATGCATTGTGGGTCAGACCCAACATGGCAGCCCGCTTGCTGGCCGTGGATTACAGTTTAGCTCAGTGATTCTTTTGACCTGATGAGTTTATCATCCCTGAATCAGGCATCGAACATGTTTCAGATCCTTTGCAGTAAAGCGAGCCTCGCTGCTGCTCCGGTGCGGTCACTGTCGTTGTACCCGCGCTGCCACAAAACAGCTGACATCTGGAACCTGTCACGGTAAAGTAATGGGACCGGCTGCTACTTGAGCTAATGTCGGTTGTTTAACATCAGTTTGAATGGAATCACTTAAGATTCTTAAGTAGTTTGAGGTTTATACTAGTGTACTAGTATAGTAGTGTTCACAGTGATCCTTCCTTGTGTTGCTTAATATGGATAAGTGTGTGTGTGTGCGTGAGTCAGCCACTAAAGCAATCAATCTTTATTATATCACAATGCACTTGTAAGTGTTGACAGGTTATTGGAAAAACAGATTTAGAGACTAATGCTTTCCAAAGCAATGAATAATAGAGAAGACAACCATAAAAGAAGATTAAGATATTAAAAGATCATGATCAGTGTTAAATATGTATATGCAGTACAGGAAGTGTGACCTCTGCTACAGAGTACAGAGCAATTCAGTTTTCACTTTCATTAAAATGTCTGATTCTAAAATGTAACTTTATTCACATTCGCAATGATAATGCTGTCAGTTTATATATCATTATCAGATCTTGTAATCGCTCAGTTAAAGATATTGATATCTGCCTCACAGATCTTGTTTTGATTGAGCCACACTTCCAGAGCAACTCTATTAATTATTAACAATACGGTTAAAGTTAACGAACTTTAAGTCATACAATAAATGTAGATTTTCTGATAAAAATAATTGCCTGATTCAGAAAGCCACACTGCCCATTATGCCTTTCATTTGTGACATTAGTTTTGTAAAATCTTTAAATTATTTAAATTAAAAAAGTTTCTGTCTAATTGGATGAATCTTCTTTGTCAAATCCAGGTGGTATACATCTCCAGGGTCTAATGGGTGCAGCTCCTCACAGCAGCCGGGTCATGCCGTCAGTCGTATGTGGCGCCTCACCCAGAGAGCTGTCCGCCAGTCGGCCACCCGGACGTCCAAACCCCCGGGAGTGTCCCTGAGGTTCATCCTGGGACCAGCGGTGCTCACGGTCTCTGCACGGCTGTTCTGCCATGTGGCGTACTGCGAGGAAGACGTGAACAACAACACCCTGGTGGAAGCCGTCGCCAAAAAACCTCCACCCGAATTCAAATGGCATATCCTGTGGGAATTTGTCAAACCTCAGCTCTTGGCTCTCATGGGGGCTGTTGTGGTAAGGCCACTAAAGACAGTAACATGTCATCAAGGCCGTGATGGAATTGCTGATCAGCTAAACTGATTATCTTTCGCCTCAGCTTGCTTTTGCTGCAGCGATCTTGAACATTCAAATCCCCTTGATGCTTGGGGATCTGGTGAATGTTGTGGCACGGTACCTGAGGGAACAGACTGGGAACTATGTTTATGAAATAAGAGGTCCTGCCTTGAAGCTGCTCGGCCTGTATGGTGTCCAAGTAAGTGCACAAGAAGAAATCTGTTATGCTGCACAGCTTAAAATGCCCCTGCTTCATCAACAATCAGCGGAATTGTATGATTATGATAAAGTAGTTGCAAGTATGTGTCGTGTTGATATATATTCCTTCCACTGTGCAGGGCCTGCTGACGACCGGCTACATCGTCCTGCTTTCTCAGGTTGGAGAGAGAGTGGCAGCGGACATGAGAAAGACGCTTTTCGCATCCTTACTGAGGTGCATATTACAGATCGCATGCAGTCATGGTTCCTCTCATTATGCACTGCTTATAGACAGATTACATGTTGAAGTAACTGCTACTAATGCTCTCATTGTTACTTTTCCTCACAGGCAAGATGTGGCTTTCTTTGACGCTAATAAAACCGGGCAGCTGGTGAATCGTTTGACTTCTGACATTCAGGAGTTCAAGTCGTCTTTTAAATTAGTCATTTCTCAGGTATTAAGTGAAAACCTGTGTTGTAAAATATTCAATATGTGATATATAAGCTTTTTGCTAGTTTTAACCTTCCATTTCCTTTTTTTTAATGAGTCTTTTTCCATATTTTCAGGGTCTGCGAAGTATTACACAGACAGTTGGATGTTTTGTCTCCCTCTACATCATGTCCCCTAAACTCACAGGTTTGACTGTAGTGGTCCTTCCCTGTCTAGTGGGAGCTGGGGCTCTCATTGGCTCATTCCTCCGCAAACTATCCCGATTGGCTCAAGAACAGGTAGAGTTGGACTGCAAAATGTCTTGTATACATATATGTGTATTGTTTGAGTTTTGTTAACTCTTTGAACTGGACAGAGCATCGTTTTCTTAAGACATCTTTCAGCGTTGTTAAATTATGTTTAGAAGGTAAAGCAGATTTATGCTTTTACACAGAAAACACAATCTGTCCTACTTTGTCTGTCCCTGTTTACAGCATGTTTTATAAATAATGGAATGATGCACTTAAATCTGGATATAATGAAGGTTTGCTGTTTGTAACATACTGTATGTTCATTTGATGTCTGACTGTGTCCAAACATACATTTCAGGTGGCAAAAGCAACAGGCGTGGCAGACGAGGCCCTCGGTAATGTGCGGACAGTGAAAGCGTTTAGTATGGAAGAGCGGGAGCTCCAGTAAGTCAGAGTATATTTTTATCTACTCACAGCGGTACTGCTTTTAGAGCACAGTACATTGTGTCTCAGATTCATTAGATAATGTTTATATTTATGTAATTTGAATCATGTTTTTCTCCAGGTTATATTCTTATGAAGTCGACAAATCATGTGAAATGAATGAAAATCTTGGCGCTGGAATAGCAGTCTTCCAAGGACTGTCAAACATTGCCCTGAATTGTGAGTGTGTGTTACCAACTTTAACTAATCAACATAAGGTTAGGCAGACTGCTGTTGTGTCTCAGGATTGTAATGTTTATACATTGTGTGCCCATGATCCAGGCATCGTTCTGGGAACTATTTTCGCTGGAGGGACTTTAATTTCTAGAAATGAAATGACCCCTGGAGAACTCATGTCTTTCCTGATCGCTTCCCAGACTGTTCAAAGGTAGAGGACACAACTTGCTCCACAATTATTGCGCTGTATTAACTAATAAGTGTATCTGGTGTTATTTAATTGGTGTGTTGTCTTTGTGCTCAGGTCATTGGCCAGTATCTCGATCCTTTTTGGACAGGTGAGTTAAAATTCTTTGCATGGTTGTGTTATCTGAGCGACACACATTTAACATTTAGAATTATTTATAAAACTGTAAATTTCTAACATTTGCTGCAGATGGTGAGAGGTCTCAGCTCCGGGGCCAGAGTTTTTGAATATCTGGTTTTGAAGCCAACCATTACTGGGTCAGGGGGGGGACGCATCTCGTACCACAATCTGATGGGAAGAGTGGACTTCCAGGACATTTCATTCAGGTTAGAACCTCATCTCTTCAATTTTAAACATTGTCTGAACATTAACACCAGATGATAATGTTTATTGAATTTTTTTTTTGTATATTTATTTCCAGTTACCCAACAAGACCCGGTCATCAGATTTTGAAGAAGTTCAACTTGACACTGGCTCCGGGTAAAACTGTTGCCATTGTTGGAGAATCTGGAGGAGGTAATATAATGATTCTAATTGTAATTTGTGTGACATGTGAACAGTGAACAGTCTGATGGTGAGCCCTTACCTATCTATCCGATGCATTCTAGGGAAGTCCACGGTGGCGTCGTTGCTGGAGCGTTTCTACGACCCGACCAGCGGTGTCGTCAAGGTGGATGGACTTGACATTCGAACACTCGACCTGTCGTGGCTCAGGGGGCAAGTTATTGGATTCATCAATCAGGTAAAGGTTGCTCATCATGAGTATGTTGCCATTCTTTTTTAAACTGGTATATGAATAATATTTTGTTTATTATATTTCATAATTAGACCCTTTTGTAGCTGTCCAGATCTCACTGTTCTGCATCCTTCAATATTGTGTGCAGGAGCCAGTTTTGTTCGGATCATCTGTCATGGAGAACATCCGCTTTGGGAAGCCCGAGGCCACAGATGTTGAGGTCATTAATGCAGCCAAGCAAGCCAATGCTCATCGCTTCATTACCAGTTTCCCAGACGGCTACAACACTGTGGTTGGTGGGTACTATCATTTAAGCTTTTACTACTCTTAAGAAACTCTGGGAGATGTGGATACTAAGCACTAGATTTCTAATCCCAGGTGAGCGAGGAGCGACGCTCTCAGGCGGCCAGAAACAGCGCATCGCCATCGCCCGCGCCTTGATCAAGAACCCGTGCATCCTGGTGCTTGATGAGGCCACCAGTGCATTGGATGCAGAGTCGGAGCGGGTGGTACAGGAGGCTCTGGACAGGGCCACAAGGGGTCGCACTGTGCTCATCATTGCCCACCGGCTGAGCACCATTCAAGGGGCTGACATCATCTGCGTCATGAGCAATGGACGCATTGTGGAGGTGAGGTCATATCCTGTTAAATGTCCAAAGTTCAGAGATGCACAGAGAGAACTGACTCATCCAATTGTCAGTAATTCATATAAGTGTTATTGATTCTTCGGCATGCACTGTGTAATATTGTAATTGTATCTAATGGTTCCCTTTTTCTTTTAAGGCTGGGTCTCACTTAGAGCTGCTGAGCAAAGGAGGACTGTATTCTGATCTGATCCGCAGGCAAAGAGCTGAGGGGCACAAATGAACACTGCAAAACATACTCTAGATCAACAATGAATAATAGAGTTTATTTTTAAATCCATAGGGGATGGGTTGCATGAACACATGAATACAATAAAATGTATCCTAATTTTACCATTTCCATGCCGACTTTTAGGCCAGGATTTACTCAGGTTTTATGTACTTTACAAATGGACCAACCGGGTCAGTCTAGGATGATTTAACAAGCCACACTAATGTACAGTCTCAAGTGGGAAGTACATAACACTGTTTTTACTGTATCTGTATAGAATGATAAATTATAATGTATAGACAACAAATGAATAAACTTGTTCTGATTAGTTCTCTGTTGTTTTTTTGGTCATAGTATAAATAATTTCTGTGTTTTTTTTCCCACAATTACCTGATTGAAGAGACTAAACACTGATCCTATATGCTGAGGAGTATGTGATTTGTGGATAGTGTCATTTCATCAGGTGATTATCCAGTTTGAATCCTACACTCAAAGAAAGGGATGAAGAAAGCAGAGATATTCTCTCCACGATCATGATTCTTATCTTACAGATGTTATCTTTGCAGTCTCTTCTATAATCATTTTGTCACGTGCACTTGAATACTCGAGGTCTTTTTATAAAATTTCTCCAAATAAAAAACTGAAGTTTCTGCACTCAGTTATGTTGCGGAATGCTGCAGTTCATCTTTTGGCCACTGGGGGAGCGACAACACAAGCCTGACCGAGTCGGACCCGTATGCACTTAGCTCCAAGCTAACGTTAGCCACCTGAGCACCATTAACCCCAGTGTGGGGCTTTAAGTGGTCATTAGTTCGGTAGCGGGCCCCGGGCTGGCTTCTTCGGTCAAACATGCAGAAATATGAAAAGCTGGAAAAAATTGGAGAGGGTAAGTTTCCTGCGCTTATTTATTAAAGTGAGCTTTGCCTAGAATTAGCTTAGCCTGGTTTGCTAACGTAGCTCCTGTGCAGTTGCAGGGCTAGCTAACGTTAGCTGGATTTAGAAAGCGTTGTTCCTGAGTTAAATAAATCCGCAGAGCGACAGTCACCAACACTAGTACGTGTTAAAGATCTGTCCGGAGATGTCCGCCCGCCGGGTTTGGTGATATTAACGCCAGCTAGTTTAACTAACTAGCGTCGGGACTTTGTCATTCATCGATGCGCTGACTGGGATCTAACCCTGCGATTTCTCCCTCGCAGGAACCTACGGGACAGTGTTCAAGGCTAAAAACAGAGAAACCCACGAAATCGTAGCTTTGAAACGCGTGAGGCTGGACGATGACGACGAGGTATGTGCTCAGTAAAACATTATTAGCAGCTTATGTGCACACTAACAGGCTAATGGTGCAGGAGGCTAATGCTAACAACACTGGCTGTCATTCATTTCAGGGGGTGCCCAGCTCTGCCCTGAGAGAGATCTGCCTTCTGAAGGAGCTCAAGCACAAAAACATAGTCAGGTCAGTCTGCTACTGAAACTCTGCAGGATGTCAGGTGATTTAAAATGTAACACAACTAGCATCTAAACATCAACAACTTCTGTCTGTTCTCTGTCTCCTCCAGACTACACGACGTTTTGCACAGTGACAAGAAGTTAACCTTGGTTTTTGAATATTGTGATCAGGTGAGATTTGAAACCACCGGTATGTTTTGTTCTGATGGGTGCCCCCCCCCCCCCGAGGCTAACGTTTCTCTTATCAACTGCAGGATTTGAAGAAGTATTTTGACAGCTGCAATGGGGATCTGGATCCTGAAACTGTGAAGGTGAGAGATCAGCAACCTGGCCAATCCAAGAATAGAGATAAACCAGGGATATATCGTATTACTACTTAAATGCATTGATTTGTTTTTTACAGTCCTTCATGTACCAGCTGCTGAAAGGCCTCGCTTTCTGTCACAGTCGAAACGTCCTCCACAGAGATCTGAAGCCGCAGAATCTTCTCATCAACAGAGTGAGTGTTTTCGATGCATTTGGACTTTGACTTGAAGGCTGGTTAAAAGCTAAACAGTCAGAATACTGTTTCCATAATGTTGAAGGAAAGAAAAAGGGAGTATTCTGTCTTCATGGCTCGCTCTGACGCTCTGTAGTTTGAGTTGCTGTCGTCTGTAAAGATTTGGTGACGTCTCTCTCTCTCTCATTCTCTCTCTCTCTACAGAATGGGGAGCTGAAGCTGGCTGACTTCGGGTTGGCTCGAGCCTTTGGTATTCCTGTGAGGTGCTACTCAGCAGAGGTAGGTCGTACATCATTAACACACAAGCTACAGTCTGTAACTTGTGTGAAGCTGCATTGATTCGGTCACATTCCATATCTAAAGATAAACCAAGTCGTAGATTGATTTCTGAATGTTTTATCTCCCGAGGCCAACAAAGAAATGAAAAGATTTGTGCTCTTTCATCGAGGCTTTTTATAGAAGTAGTTTCTTGGTCAAAGAGACCCAAATCTATTGCTAAAAGTATTTTCCTACCTTTAAAACCAAACAGTATTTTATCAATAAAACAAAACATCCTGGCTCTGTACACTGTTTCCAAAAATCCTTATCTCAGTATATAAATTGATATCAAAATATGGCTCAGTATTAACATCTAACTGGCAAACTGTAACAGTACTGATGAAACACAATCCCAAATGTTTTCTAAGCTATTAAAATGCAGTTGTTTTGTTTATGGTCTTATTGTTTGGGTTTAATTTAATGGCCTCAATTAAATTCTCTGAGGTCTTGAAGTTGAATTGTTAAATCAATGCTGGAATGGAGTGGACCACACAGCAGCGTGCGGTTCAGGTGGTGTTTTTTTTTTATGGTGTTGCAAAGAAATGAGAATCGAGTCTCAGATAAGTGTCGCGGTCTGTCTTGGCTGACCTAAGGGGCCATCTCATTTTAGGGGGACAGTTGACGTGCTGTGACTTCACAGATCTGAAAACGTTGGAAGGTCATTATATCTCAGAGAATGTATTACATCAAGAGTCTTTGCAGTGTTTCAGAGAGAAGAAATGAATGATGCTTGCACTATAAGGACATGCTGTATGTTGTGCATGCAGCAGTTTATCAGTGTCGTTGCTCATCACACCCCTGTCATATCTTTAAAGATCCAACAAAGTGCTTCAGAGTGGCGTTAAACAATGTTTTAACTTTTTCTCAGGTGACAAAATTTCTCTAAAAAGTCCATCTCTGACAATCCAACACTTAAGTAAAGTAGTAACAAAAGTTTTATTCACTTGCAAGGGTTTTAATTCAGCTTTATGGACAAAATGCATTGACTTCCCCACATTTATTATCAAATTCTAACTTAGAACTTTTCAAATAAATTAATGAATAACACTCCACAGGATGGTGTTGTTGGAAACACAGTACTCTAAAGATGTGATTTGAAAAATAGATGAATTAACAGAAGCAATGGATAAATGGGATGCAACCGTTTTAGAAGACAGCTTTCGTCTAAATAACATGTGCTGACTAATGAAAGAAGGGATTCTGCAGCATCTGCACTGGAATGAACTTTCCTGTCTTAAACACAGGTGCATCTCCATCTGCCCACAAATTGAGAAAGTATTGAAAATCTTTGTTCTCTTCTCTGTTGCTGCACTGAGCACATTATACGAAACCTGGGATTAGAACTGTAAAATACTCGACACCTGACAAATACACAGTTTGTTAAAATGTCAATGAGTTGTAAATGGAAACCATGACCAAGTCGCCACTCGTCTGTCTGAGAGAATAGATGTAACTGGTCTAACCATGCCACCGTGCTTTGTGACCCGTGCAGGTGGTGACCTTGTGGTACCGGCCTCCGGATGTGCTGTTCGGTGCTAAACTGTACTCTACCTCAATCGACATGTGGTCTGCTGGATGCATATTTGCAGGTTGGTTTGTGATTGTTGATGATAATGAGGACATGTGTCACTCTGTTCTTAGTGGAAGTAGGATTCAGATAGAACTGGTGATTAAAAATGCACAATGCATGTTTCATTATCTTTCAAGTTATGTATAAACGCACTAAACGTAAGGCACCAGACTTTTTGCAGCTGTTTGAGAAGAGCAACATTAATATTAGACTTTGAAACTTGAAGGTGTGGTTCGTCTGCTGCTGATTCCTCTGTGTTTTTCACATTTAGGTGGAAAAACGATTTTATTAAATGAAATTGAAAGGAGAGTGATGAGGGAATGTATTTAATTCAAGTAAAAATGCACAGTTAGAATAATGGGGCGGGTTAGGACCACTACAAGTCTTGTATTAACTAATATCCAAATATACCACCCAATCATTTTCCCCATGTTTGACTTTGTCTTGTCAGAGCTGGCGAACGCTGGAAGGCCTTTATTTCCCGGGAATGATGTGGACGACCAGTTGAAAAGAATCTTCAGATATCTTTTGTTGACATCAGTTGTAGATACGGACTCGATGAGTTTCCTGCTTATACTGTTTGTTATGTGAGACTCAGACAGTGAGACTCAGACATTGATCTCTTTATAAAAACACTTCAGTCTAAATCAGTTGGACAATGTTTCTTTAACCACTCGGTACATTGTTGGGTACACCGACTGAAGATCAGTGGCAGACTATGACCAAACTCCCCGATTACAAGGTACATTCTTCATTCATTCTGTGTGAGCTTAGTTTATATTATGTTTTACTGAATTCTTAAATTTAACTGTATTTTACTGCCTCCTTCTCTCCATGCAGCCATATCCCATGTATCCAGCCACCACCTCACTGGTGAATGTCGTCCCTAAACTAAGTAGCACAGGACGAGATCTACTCCAGGTATTCTCATTTTTAATGTATTCACGACAAAGTATTCTTGTCAGGTTTCCAAAACAAGGTGCTTGAATCCGTTTTTGCCAATCTGTAGTTTTGTCTCAATTATTAACCGGTTTCTTTTGTTCTCACCCAGAACCTGTTGAAATGTAATCCTGTCCAGAGGATCTCAGCAGAAGAAGCCTTGCAGCACCCGTACTTCGCTGATTTCTGCCCTCCCTAAAATGCTACATTGCCTCTGCGTGAACCTCAGCCGCCAGAATCAGTCATCCTTCACTCTGCTGGTTTCATTAGGATCAGTCCCAACAAGGCAAAATCCCTCACCGGTTCTCCAAACACTCCCCTGCAGTTCACTCTGTTGTGCCTCTGTGTGGAACAAAGGCCTCGCGGCTCTGCAAGGTTTTTGTTTCTTGTAGGTTGCAGGCCAGTTTAATTTGGTACTTAGACACCTCCCGGTTAATTAGCGCTAACATGGGAGGTCGCGCTACGTGTTGCATTGAATAAAATGTCACCCGCAGAAATGGACCTCGACAAGAAGCCTGTCTGATCCAAGAGAATGAAATTGGCACATGACTTTTAAACAAAGCCCTGAACAAAAGCCCTTTGAATCTGTGGTGAATCTGAATCTAAACAACATATCAGTTACACAAACCTGTTTAACAATAATGGTTTCTGATCCCATTGTAACGTACAAAGCATTTCGGACAGTGCGATTCCAGTAACACAAGTCTTAACAATTGATTTTTTTTAACCCTAACACTAATAAAAAATCTGTTAAGGATAAGTCAATACTCAGTATTTAAATAACAAATAATAAACATTTTTGGGAGAGGATTAGTTCAGTTTGGTTGTTAAATAATTATATTTGTACAGAGTTTGATATTTTACAGTTTAAAAAATCTTAACAGATTTTATAATCGAAACAATTTCTTAATCAACAAGGGCAAGTTTGTATTTGCTTATTGGCTGTGATAACTAACTGAGAAAGGGCTCTAGTGGGGACCACAGATTCCTGGGGCAGCTCATTAAATCGATTTCCCAGTTTAAGAATCACAAACAGCTGATCTTTTCTCTTTTACAGATGACGCTTAAGTCAGTGTTTCCCCCCTTTATGTGCGTGTTGTTTGTTTAAGGCCATATTTTAGTTTTATTTGTCATTGTTTCCTCAGAAGTTTCCTGGTTAGAAACGTGTCATTTGGTTCTAAAGAGGGGGGGGGGGGGGGGGGGGGGTTATTGTAGGAAATGATTTGAAATAACTGATCCGGCATAAATATTAATCTGTTAATTAATTTATCAGTGGAAGTATTTTTATTTATTATCTAAATTGTGTTTTTGTCTGTACACAGGATTCACCATTTTGCTCCTTTAGGTCACAAACTGTTATTCAGATTGGAAATGTACTGACTGACACTGACACCATCGAGTTTAGGATCAAATTACATTTGTCTTCCCTGGAAACATCGTCGACACAAATGTCTTCCTGTTATTTAATTTTTTGTATACATATATTTTTATCACACTTCCTGTTTGAGATGCTTCACAAACCAACACAACATTTTCCCACTAATAGTTACAAGATTGTATAATAGCATGGGAAGCTAATTTATAATTATTTTTTATTTCCCATTTTGTCTTTTTGTGCACTTTGTAAATGACGGTTTTTATGTTAATTCGTTTAGTTATCCATGATATAAAAATTTGTTGAACACTGACAGCCAGGATTAGAGCCGGTTATCAATAAATGGGCCAATTATAAATATAAATATATATCTGTATGTACGTGAATGAGCAGTGGACCATTTGTGACATATTTCTATTTTCACCTCGATCATTATTCTTTGAGCTTTTCTAAAACTGCTTCTGTAATCATTCAGTTGGAGATTGAAGAAAACGACAGATGATCTCAATGATAATCTGTATTTTCACAAGATTGTTTTCACCCATTCGCCGTTTCCACTTCGGTTACACGTGTCAATATGCTCGACAGCTTGCAGTGTTATCATTACAGTGCTACTTATCCCATCAACGCCTACACCAGGAGCCGTGTTTGAATCTATAGGGTAAAGCACTCGTTTTCATTTTGCTGACGTATAAGACTAGATAATGGATGCATGTATTTATTGATGATGGAATGTCTGCTCATTTTAATAGTTGTTTTTGTTTTGTTTTTGCATTTGTTTAAATGTAGCACAACTTCATTTGGTACAGAATGTTTTGAATGATTTGAATAATACACCTGTAGCGTTTAGCCGCCTCTTTAGGATTTCACATGTTGTATGTGGATGAAGTTACAATCAAGAGAAAAAAACAACACAAAAGCTTCTGCTGTCAGTTTTTCATTTCCTCGTTACAGAACTTTTCAAACTGCTGGAGTTTCTTTACACAGCTTGGATTTGAAATGAGTGGAGATCACACTTTGCTCGTATGTTTGCTTTCGTAAGTAGTCACTTCTTCTCTTTGTGTATATTTGAGCCGATTCTCTGAGCCTCGGTGAAGACGACATTAACGCATGTTTGCTTTTGAGATTGGATCTTTGACCTTGGACAAACAATTCATTTGTCGGGGTCCATTTAGCAGTTGCTCCGGAGCTTTCAGTCAAATCCATGACAAGTGGGCAAACTCCCAAATGCTGTGGAAGAACATGAGAGATGATGAAAAGCTCCAGAACAGCTTCTAAATGAAACTTGATGCTTGACTCTCTTTGACAATACACAGCCTGCATATTAATAATTAAGTAAAGAACACTCAGCATTTAAAGAAAATGTCTTAAAACTGCTGTCGTGTTGTGATTGTTTGAATTATTACAAATTATTGAATTTAAATAGTCAGATTCGGTTTATAAGAGGTTTGATAAAGTTGTGTGTCATCTTTGTTGAAAGTACTAATTGTATAAATAAGCAAAGTTGAGATTTAGGATAATTAAAATCTGTCTCTTCAAAACTCAGCTACTCTACTGGAAGTTCTGGACATAACCTTTTCACAGCCGAGACATATTCGAAAAGAGAAAACCACAAACTGAAATCTGTGTATGAATGAACCCAAACTGTTCTAACCTCAGCAGATCACTGTGTGTTTATCTGTGATCCCATATTGAGCAGGGGATTGAGATGAAGTCTTCTCAGTTGGCAGTTTAGTCACAGTTTGGTTTAACACTGAGAAGGAAACGGACGGATCGTTGAATGAACTATTTAATGTACAGTTCAGAGTTAAAATCACATATCTACAATAAAATGCACAGCGAGCCAGATGAAGCAAATCCAGTTCCCCATGTGTGTGTGTCGGTGAAAATGATAATGTTTCCTGAAAGAACCAGTCTTAAA
Organism: Platichthys flesus; assembly: GCF_949316205.1. NCBI lineage: Eukaryota > Metazoa > Chordata > Actinopteri > Pleuronectiformes > Pleuronectidae > Platichthys > Platichthys flesus. Next base: position 16,800,889 of record NC_084958.1, on the reverse strand, counting down.
GGCACATCTATTATCCCTCGAAGCCATATGAAGTGATATTGTAATTTCCCACATCTGCACACTTATCTTTATTTAGTTAAATGTTGCATGATCCCAAACCTTTTTTTTTTTTTCAATCATAAAAATCCCAAAGTGCACCACACGATATGGAGAACTCTCTCAGATTCACCTGGCTCCAGAAATACACTCTGGACAGTACAAAGTGAACAGCTCGGCTAATATGACATTAAGAGACCAGAGATAAGAGAGGGGTACACAGGGTTCATGCAGGAAGGAAACAGGGGGCTGTGCCGTGTGGTCACTATTAGAACTATTAGGAACCGTAAGAATAAAATAGCTCAAATCTCTGTACAGTATAGTAACAGTATCTTCATATTGTGTTTCTACTTGGTCATAGCTATGCAGTTAATGTCGGTCGACTTGATGAGCACACACAGGTCACGGATGAGTTTCTGCCAGTTCACGTACACTCTGCTGTTCTTCTACTGGTAAGGCGGGGCGGGGGGGGCGGGGGTTAGAGTCACAAATCCGACACGCACCCCCACAGTTCACGGTAGATTCAACGTTACACACGTACGCTCACACACACACTTCAAAATCATCTTGGCAATGCAGCATCTTCAGAACAGCATCATCGCGTAACGTGAGTTGGCATTTTTTGTGTCTCTTTCTGTTTTTTGGCTGATGATGGTTGTTGTCCACGTGTATCTTACATTAGTGTGTTGCAGTTGTCTACTTATGCTCCGGCTGTTGACCATGTCGTGATAATCCCAAATCAAATTTGTTTTAACAGTGTTTTTTTCTCATCCGGTGCATTTATTGCTCATGACTCAACGATTTCACCCTTTTTGATGTTGTTTGTTTGTTTTCTTTTCCTGAAAGGTAAAATTCCCATTTGGATAAAGTCTCTGGCTCCTCTCGGAGACAGCACTCGTTATCCCTGATAACGCCGGAGCAGTGAACACACCCACCGTGTGCAACAGTGTGGGAAAGTTAAAAGTCGATCCGTAAAAGGTAGTCACAGCCAGAGACGTCCTGTCACTGGCTTTTCGAGTGATGGCTGATCTCCAAGGGTTTGTGCTTCACATCAACAGTCATCTAATACAACAGACAACAGAGTAATAAAGCTACAATGTTTATGAACAGCACTCACTGTGGTCGGCATTCTACTTGAAAAGTTTCACATCGTTAGAGAGAAAAGAAAAAGTCAATAAGGTATTCATAGCCCGGGATGTGTGAGTCTACCTACAAGTCCATAACTGTGGTGTCAAGGGTTCTCAAGAGGAAGGGAGGAAGTGGACGGACACAGAGATAAGAAGAGAAGTTGTGTACATGAGTAAGATGGGTAAATATAGAGTTTATTATACTTGATCATTTATATATCACAAACTCTTATTTGTGACTCATTACATGTTCTGCAATAATAATAATAATAATAGGAGGATACAATGGGAAAATTGTACAATGCATTTCTGTTAGAAATCAACTGAGCCGAGGTGCATGGTGGTTTTGATGCTTTGAGGCAATTCTCTCCTACAGGATAAACTCTCCCGCTGTCAGTCATGTTGCAATCAGCCAGAATCTGTCTGTCAGCAACAATCCTCATTTAACCCCCCCCCCCCCCCCCCCCCCCCCCATGTTCAATAGAGAATAGATTACTATCATTGTGCTGATCAACACCTTTAAGACACGACGAGAAAAACAACAGAATTATTAGAAAAGGCAGAAGAGCGCCTGACTTGTTGTTTTTGGTCTGATGAGTTCCACGTGAAATAAGGGCCGACTTCTACAGCGCGCTGAACGCCAGCATCCCCGAAAAAATGGGAGAGACGTGAATGAAAATGAACATATCAGCTATATAAAGATATAAAGGTACAATCAACAGCATGTTTTGCCTCCTGACTCTCTTTTTTTAAATGTACTTTATGTAAAAAGTGAGTAACGTTAACAAAACACATCCAGCTCGGTCGCTTCTGTCGTCTCAACTCAATCCTTTTATATGTACAAATAATCCAGTTCCTGTTCTGTTCCCAAACTCTTGTTGTTTAACTCACGAGGCTCGACTCGAAAGCCTCCAAGTAGCAAAAGGCAACGTGTAACACTGGTGCAGTGCTTTGATCCCGGTGGGAGCAGCTCTCTTCACATCCGACAATCAGCTCGTCAAAGTGGAGCAGATTTGTAAAAAGGCTCTGCTCTCCTAACTGGTGACGGGTATAAGGTCACTGGATACACTGGATCAATGGATGCGGGAGACGTTAACACCGAGAAGAAACCGCAAAGTTACACACACCACCGTCCACATGTGGACTTCTATTTTTCCACTGGTGTACAGAAAGAACTAGCACAACAGTAACTCGTCAGAATCCCTTTTTGGACACGTATATTATCTTCAGCGATTGTATATTGTAAAGTGACTGGATAAGAAAAACAATTGCACAAAATGAAACATGAATAAATTAACACTGACGCCTTGACATGGCAGTTAAACCTGAGTTCTGTTTTGAAAGTGGTCTCTCTCTCTTTTTTCTTTTTTTTCTTCGGATGATAGTATTCTATTTCTATTCAGGCATTGATAAACTCTACTATAGGATTTTATGAGTTATACAATCAACCCCTTGTTCTGGTAAATACATAAATTATTTCACAGTTTGCTGGCGAGTCCCCCACATGTTGCCACCCCCGACCCCCGACCCCTCCTTTATGTCGTCAACAGGCAAACTCCTCGAAGTTGCCTAGAGTCGGGTGACGAGGTAACATGTTCGGCGTGAATCCGAGACTGTCCGAGTGACTCCGGAGGGTGTCACAGGTGCTCTGCAGGACAGAGGGGAGGAGGGGGGGGGGGGGGGGGGGAGGAAGACGAGTTCAACCGGGTTAAGGGAAGGGCGATGAAGGGAGCAACGATGATGATGATGATGAAGGAAAGAAGTGATGCACAGGTAAAATAAGAGGATAAAAAAAACAAAACACAAATACAATGGAGAATGTGGTGAGGTAACACATACAACGGATTTCCAAGATTGAGAGGAGAGTTTAAAGAAAGTCGGAAAAAGATGAATGAAAGGAGAGAGAGAGAGAGAGAGAGAGAGAGAGAGGAGAGAGAAAAACAGCAGATTTTTAGTCTTGTCTTTTTCACACTAGCATGTTCAATTCCTCTTTAATCACAGAAGCTGAAACACCCACATACGTCTGCATCTCCCTGTGTGTGTGTGTGTGTGTGCGAGGACACTTGCTAAGTAGACAACCACTGATGTGCTGGATAACAACACTGGGAGCCCCGCTGGCCAAAACAAAATGGCTATTCCAGCAGACAAAGAACCATTTATATTTTTGTGCAAACTCACTGCATGCAGACCTGTGATAACATCACACAGTGATGCATCTAGTGATGTTATCCGGCACCAGTCTGAAATGCATTGCCTATAAATGGAGCTCAGTGCTGCAGGGAAAACAAATAGCTCTCATGTGGTTCAGCTCTTTTTTGCAATAATTCAATAGATATGACACGCGAGTACTGAGCTTTATCCTATGGGAAAGAAAGCATCGTTATTTTAGTGCAAGGAGCAAGTTTTGCACTATTAGTTTTTTTTTATACGCACTTAGAGAATCCAACCAACTCCTGTCTCCTGCTGAAGCGGTAAATAAAGACACACACCGAGCTACACTACGACACGGCGGGAAATGATACAGTTACACAATCACCCCTTCCTTTTCCTGCTAGAGCCAACCAGATCATTCATAGTCACTGAGGAAACGATGGATGAGATGGCTGAGTATGTATGACAGAGAGGGACAGCATGGGAGGGAGCATCTATTATCAATGGGGTGTGCTACCTGGGGGCATGATTAGGCGTGACACCAGGGCTGGTTGGGTTCTCTGGAAACTCCTGGAATAGACATGATGAAAAGAAAGATGGGTGAGGGTGACTGAAATGAAAATAAACACAGTGCAAATGCTACAAGTTGAAACGGCGAGGGGAAGACGGCACGAGAGTGTTTCCCCCTCAGGTAAAGGAAAAGAAAGTTGGTGGTGGTGGGGGGTGGTTCTGCACAGGGTGATTACTGATACCCAGAAGAGTAAAAAAAGAACTGAAAGCATAACTTCATCGTCAGGTTGGTGAGTGGAGACGTGACGTTGGACTGGTTGAAAAAGAATCACTGAATATGAGAGACAGGAGGTAAAGGAGATGGATTTGTAACGAGTAGGTGAACATATGACATGGATGGAGGAGAAAACAGTCAGAAGAACAGAACAGATGACAGAAGAAAAGCAGGACATACTCTCTTAATGTCAGCGGCTAAATAAATAAAAGTTTTGTCTGCAAACACAGTAAAACTACCTCCTTCTAAACCTAAGAACTCTTATTGTTTTCCATCCTTTTCATCCACATCAGACGTCAAATCAATTTCTCAACCTGAGCAGCCGAGCATGCACAAACACAATCCTCATGCAGACACAAACCCACAACTTCTTCACCAATCGTATGTGGTAAGATCCATTTTGTTTTCTACACCTGATGAAAAAGTTTTGGGCTTGTGCGTCGCGACAAAGAAACAGAGCATTGCATTTCTGAGATTCTGTCGAGAAGCAAACTACTGGATACAAAAACAAAAACAGATGTTCAACGTCTGCTCTGAACTAAGATCAACTTCAATGCTTTGGATGAAAACGGCACCAGAGAAGAGGAAAGGTTTTTGCTTTTGCCTCGACAGTGACCTGCGGAGGCGGATTAGTGCTTTTAGCTGTTAGTTGGACACGAGAGAGAAAAGGACTGAGTGGTTATTACAGATGAGACTTTGAAAATTAGGTCTACTGGCATCGATAGGTTAAAAAGAGAAGTGCATATATTTTCTTTATGTATTAACTCTGAAATTGAAGGTTGTTTTATTGGTTAGTGCTGAAACCATTAAATAGCTAGAAGGTCACTCAGAGACCAAATACATCCAGCAAGGTCCAATGTATGAAATCACATTTAAATGTATTATATTTATAATGTTTTTTATTTTGGATCTGCATCAAATAATAAACCACTCAGAAATATTTGTCCTTTATCAAGATCTATAGAGTATTCATTGAGAAATCAACTGATATTCTGTGAAACACATTATTTTACAGTATTAAGGAGAGTGTCTGGATCTGCCCCCTGATCCTGATCCTGTTACCTGACCCCAAACCACATCCTCCCTAAATTCACTGAACTCTGGACTTCCTCTGGACAGAGTTTCGGTGAACTTTCTCCGTCTGGCCCCCTCTTATAGAGAGAGAACACAGCAGGAGATCGCGGGATTCATTTGGGAGCAAGTGTGGGGGGCGGATGAAAGTTCTAACCCCAACATAAAGAACACAAATATCTCTGTGTGAAAAAAGCTGTGCCATACACGTAGAAGACATGGAAGTAAGGAGAGCCTCTGGTAATATGAGCAGTGTTGATGTGCGGAACGTTACATCCTTTCTCTGCCTGCAGCTCAACCAGCCCTCACCTGAACACTGCGGAGATTTCTGTGTTGATGTGAACACATTAGAATCTCCTGCTGTTGGTAAAAGGTCATGTCTAAAAACGTTGTTTGTACTAATATGGTTCTGATTCCATTTTCATTTTAAACTTATAGTCCTACCTCAGCTCATTGAAAATACAATTAAGTTTTAATTTGGAAAAGTAGAACCTTCTTCCACCTTTTCCTGAATGTTTGATTCAGCAGTACGTGCAGAACATTTGCTGATTAGAAGATGTATTTTGGTTATAAATAATTTCTCCATTCCTTTGTAGGGACCTTATGTAACCGGCTGCAGGGGAGGTGCTTCTGGAAGCCGTGTGTTAAACCACTGGGCTCAACAAAATGCTGTGATTTAGGTTTAGAAAAAAAAAAACGCCTCACATCACTCTCCTCACTTTTGAAGGGAAAATGGGTTTCATTGCCTCGAAGGCTTTCTAAACGAGTAGATCATCAAATGTTAATAAAATCCCCAGACCTCTTAATCTGGCCCCGCGTTCTGCTCCATCATCTCCTCTCATGAATCTCATCGTACTGCCGCTCATGACGTGGACACGTGTCTGTTCCTGCTTTAAGTTAACTGCCATGGCACGAATGAGGGAGGCTATAAGTTGTGTAAACTCTCGACAGGTGAGGGCTTAACTGAGATAAAGGCCACAACTTGTGAGTCATAAATAAAACCTGAGGGCATTCAAGTGTCAGAAGAAACAATTAAGTTTCATCTTCAGTCAATATTGATCTGTTTTCTCTCTTCTAACTATCTTGTAGATTTATGTCATCAGAAGGTTTTCCCCATGTGAATATAGAGTTCATGTGAGTGTGTAGTAATTGGTTATGCATTTGTACTGTGCAATAAAAACAATATGTATGTATAATTAATGGCCGTGTTCACACATTGTTTCTGCAGTACCAATTCAAACTAATGATTTCCTCTCTGGTGCCGTTCATCAGAAGCATTTCGAATGCCAGCGGACACTTTGTGATCGCTGTAGTTCATGAGATCATCACACACGTCACGTTCACTTCATTCAGTCAAAGACATTCAGAGAAGCTGAAAATTACCAGATTGTCGCTCTGGCAACGCTGAGGTCGTTTCTTGCGTGTGAAGTAACCCAAGACCTTGTCCTTAAACACCTGGATGCAGAAAACACCAGATACACATTACAGATGCATGGCGTTTGACAGGGTATTGACATTAGCATCAACATTAGCAGAAAAATTACATTCAAGTTTGAATAATTACTCAAAAAAACCTCTGTTAGCGCAATCTAAATATTGCCAATGAGCTATTAAAGGTTCAGTGTAGAATTTAGGGACATCTAGTGGTGAAGTGTCATACTGCAGCTGATTACCCTTCACCTCACCCTCCCCATAAAGACAATAATAGAGGACCTGTGGAAACCTTCCGATGTCATACATTTTATTTTATATTCAATTTTTTCCAATAGATCCCTGTCCCCTAAATTGGACACACAGGACCTTTAAGTTTGGTACATTGAGACATAAATAAAGAGCAGTTATACTTGGTCTTTCAACTTTTACCTCATATAGGTAGTCAAATATTTCCAGTATTGTTAATACGCTGGCTCCGATGAACAGTCCCATCTGACCTCCAATGTCACCTACAGAAAGACAGAAGAACAAAGACTGTATGGGCAGGTACAACAACTGAACAATGGAGTGTGTGTGTGTGTGTGTGTGTGTGTGTGTGATGCTGTTCCCCACGCTGTCACTTTTAATTCAGTATCTCTCTAAGTAATCTGTGCCGAACAGTCAAAAGGGTCCATCCAGCCCTGACTGCTCATTAGACCCAAACCCGGCTGCCCTTGCGAGAGCATCAGATTATGAAAATGTGCTCAGCCAGTTTCACCACTTCAAAGAGGGAGAACCTCAAAGCGCCAGGCGTGAAGACACGTCGTGAAATGTGCAGCGGCGGCCCGCTGAGAGCGCCGACACCGAGGTGGGGCCACGTTTATTCTGTCACAATGAGCCGCGGAACTGCAGGAATCTTACCGAGGAGCCCCGCGATTTCATAGGCCTTCTTCTGCTCAATCTTCTCGTAGTTCAGAGCTTCGAAAAAGATGTCCAGGACCATGAGGTTCTCTCTGGAGGGACGACAGAGAAGAGCAAACCCAAAAGATTTGAAAAAAAGGAAACGAGGGCATTACCTGAGAAACTCACTACTGTTCAATAATTCTTACCCGATGTATTGCTCAGTTTTGTTGAATTTCTTAGCCAGATACTTAGCGGAGGCCTTACTGGGGATCTTAACCATGGACAGCTCCTTGCCATAGCGGGTCATGTTGCAGGGCGTCTGACAGACACAGTAATCGTTGTCTTTCTCCACCAAAAAGTCTGTGGATGATCAAAGTCATTCAAGCACAGTGTGACATCTGCGAGGAATCAAACAACAAGAAGCTCTCAAAGTCGCCGCTAAAAATATCTCTTCAAGCTCCAATCGCTGCCATCGTTCACTTTCCATGAAAGCAAATAATGACTGAAGCCGTGAGAGGAGGGAGAGGGGAACGCGCGGTGGGATTTATTTGATATCGGTGAAGCGTGGACGAATCACAAATCTCGCTAATGGGATTTTTTAAACAATAATTTTACCTCATTATTTTGCTTCTCCACTGCCTGAGATGAAAGTCATTCCAAGTTAAATCTGCAGAGGTTTTATCGAGAGGATTGAAATGGTCTCAATGCTCTGTCTCAATTCAGACATTAATGCAACTATCACTCTAATATGGACATACATATAGAGAGCAGAGTGTGTGGGCTCACCTAAAGCTGGGTCAGCACAGTCTTTGTACTGCTCAGGTGTGCAAACTGTAGAAGTCCCTGTTTGAAATAAAAAATAAAATAGGTAATGCATCAAATATAAAAACACCACAGGAGGTCAAGAAGCGTATCTGCCACGTTTCTCACTGGTCAGCGATAATTCATACCCGGCATGTGAACCATCCTGCAGTTGCAGTTCTCCAGCAGGTAGCGGGTCTCACAGTCGATGCGGCAGGCGGTGATGCTGTACGTGGAGAAGTACTCAGAGTCTATGGGAGTCGACTTGCAGTCGCCCCACGGCGGAGGGAGGTACTGAAGCTGAAAAGAGCCAGCGGCACACGTTTCCCCTCAGTATACGAGCACACAGGATTACAACCGATAACAAGAAAAATAGCATGGTGGCAGGTAAAGCAGAAGTACAAAAAAAAAGAGAGGGCAACAAGCTGACAAAAAAAGACAAATCAGAAAAGAATGTCATGAAACATAACAAAAACCACACATTTAAATGAAAATGTGCACGGAGACAATATCGGCATAAAAAACGTCCAGTGAGAACAACATCATTGCTCATGTGTAGCAGCAAGCAGACGTCATGCAGAACATCACTAGTGCAGCTCTAGTCCCCGGTAGGAAGCAGAGTACCATGGGAATAGAGACAGGCTTCATAGAGATCTGATATATGTGTAGTTTCAGACAGGACACCACAACCAATGGACAAATCTTTTACAATCCTGAGAAATGAAACTCAGAACAGTAAATAAACAGTTTACACTTTTGAAACGAACAATCCAATGAATTGAATAGATATTATACAGCTCAACACGTTAACAAGTAGTGCACTTAATAAGTCCTATAATGCTAACTAAAGGGGGTTTCACTATTCATATCCCCCGTCTACACCCATGAGAGTTCATTACCGCACTACTCTGAAAGCAAAGGCCTGTGGATTTAACAATGGGTTGAGAATATACAGAGTATCTTCAGTTTACAGTCTCATTAGAGGTGGAACTCTCTTTAACAAGGTGAAGAGCAGGGCCCTTCTATGAGCAACTCTGGGAATTCTAAACGAACCCACTAATGAGGACTATTTAATGACTTTCTAAGGTTTTGGTTCACACTCAATATCAAACCCATGGCACTTCTTTTGTAGCTTCAGCAATTTTTGCACAAAATCTGTTCAGAGCTCCCTTTAGCGTTTTAAAGGAGCTATTTTTTTTAAGGGGGGGGGGGGAGGGGTTTAAACTGAACACGTCGACATTTAACCACACGCAAGACTTTCAGCTCCCTTTAAAAGTCTTGTTTACTGCAACTTATGGTAATGAATGCCGACGACACATTTCTCACAACAGAAATGAGGCAATTATTTATGAGGGGCACCGACGCCTGCTCGGGCATTTGAGCAAACGGCACTAATTGCCGCGGGAGCTCGCCGGCGATCGATGCCAGTGGCCTCCTCCTGACAAACTTCGCAGGGAAACGATACTGCTATTGTCACATTAGAGTTTGCCGTAATTCCCAATCATCTCCGGCAGCTCTAAGCGGGCCAACTCGGTCGGCCTAACGGTCATTTAGTCGATGCGGAGTGACGGAGACAGAGCGCAATTCACTGAGGTGGTGGACTTAAAAGTGGCAAACATGATTAAGCCTTTATTGAATTCCGTTTCCAGCCCACAGACTCTCATAACCGGAGTTCCACTGGAGATAAAACACTCAATGCAATAAATGCGAGACTCCAAAACTGGTGCCAGGGTCCCCGTGGGTAATAGAAAATAACAATCTAATGCATCACATTGTCTGGTAAACGAGGTTAAGGAGCGGCCCGGGCGGATCGACTCGATGACAGTGAGTGTTAAACGGACAATGACAGCGAGAGGGTAAAGCCAAGCAACAGCTCTGATGGAGAGACGGACTCGGATCAATGGCTCAAAGCTGGGATGAAACACATTAGCTGCTTTTTATTTATATCTAAACAGAGAAGACAATGACCGAGAGGAGGGCACACAGAGGGGAGAGGGGGTGGATGGATCCATTCGTTTGGGGTTAGAGGGGCAGCAGATGAAACTATGAAACTTGATGCTGGGTGTGTCGATAAATTTATTTATGTTTTTGTTAATTAATTGATTTGTCGTCATGCAGCAAGCCCAGACAGTCATACGCTACCCTCTGGTGCTGGGTGGAAACGAACGTTTGGAAGCCGGGGGCGACCCCGAAGCCCAGCTCGTGGAGGAAAGGAGGCTCTGACTGAGAGTGAAGCTGCACCTTTATGCCGGCCTCATATGACGTCTCATCTAGGGTGAGGGGTGAGGGGTGAGGGAACACAGCCCGCATCATTATCAAAATAAATGAGAGGAGCAACAGCAAGACTCGGGACAGAACACGGTCAAAGCCTTCGTCCTCACAGTTGCCCTGTTGTCATTCAGCCTTTCTCCATCACATCCCAACCATCACGTGATTCTAGAGAAAACATTTGATCGAGCCGTTTTCATTTCTGGCTCACAAGTCACAGCCTGGACATTGTGTTTTCACCCCTGTGCAGTTTGTTAGTTGGTTTGTTAGATACACAAAAACAACTGGATGGATTTCCATCAAACATGGTGGACAGATGTGGTATCGGTCAGGGAAGAACCCAATACATTCAGTTGTGGATCCATATCAGGGGACGGATCCAAGGCTTTTCTTTCTTTAAGGTTTTGAGAGGCATTTTTAAACATTTTCACTGATTTCCTTATTAACAAATATTCATCATGATTAGGGAACTGATGGTTGTTCAAATCAGGATTGTTGGGCCTCGGCAGATGTGTGCGAGGTTCACTTGCGTCTGTTTGTTAGTTAGCAGGATTATGCAGGAACTTTCGGACGAATATTCATGACCTTTTCGTTGGTGGGATGGAGCATCTCCTTAGAAATTTTGGCAAGGATCTGCATCAGGGGGCATCTCCAGGAGTTGTCTTTTCACTTTCACTTTTCATTTCTGTTGATTTCTCAGAGAATAATTCATTGATTTTGCTTAATTGTGCAATTTGTTGGAGATACAAATGAGGAAATGTGGTTTTATAGGGAGACTGGAGGCCTTGCTAGTGTTTTGCACTCTAGTTGAACATTGAATCCTTCATTCCTTTGACAGAGTTTTACAAAAAATCTCAATAATCACAAGTGTTTCTTCCAGCAGTCTGTCATTACTCCGAGAGCTGTGTCACTGCACTTCTACTGGAGACTGACTGAAATTACAACTGGCCAGACTTTTATGACAGCCTAATTAATTCCGTCCGTAAACACGTCTCTCTGCTGTCACTGGGGTGGGCGCTCGTGTCGTGATTATAAATGACACCTCTCGCACTTTTGCTTTCTGGATGGAACTTCTGCGACGGTGATTAACCACACCAGATTCACGGCTCGGAGATGGATGGATGATGATACACTCCGAGCAATTTGCAGCATTTGTACAGAGAGAAACAGAAAGAGAGAGAGAGAGAGAGAGAGAGAGAGAGAGAGAGAGAGAGAGAGAGAGAGAGAGAGAGAGAGAGAGAGAGAGAGACATATTTTTCTTTAAAAAATACATAAAATACAATTTGTCATCTTTGTGGTGTCCAAGTGTCTGTTTGATGAGCCCAAACCCGCTGCCTCCGTCATCCCGTGTTATTCTGCTCACAGAGGGGTGGAGCTTTTCTTTGCATCTTTTCTCTTTCATGCTCAGGAACTGACCAAGACCGTTCACTTTCGGAGCAAAATCATTTAAATTAGGCTTGATTGATTCTTAAAGCAGTGAATACCATTTACTGCTGGAGTATCCATTACTTCAATACTTCCCAGGGGCTGATTATGTGGTATAAATATTAATAAGCCTGCAGCAAATACATAAAAACACAAGATCTCAGTGGTAGTTGCTGATATTCTTTCCTTTGGTTTTGCTGTTTGACGGGATACTTTTCTGTACCTGCTTCCTTTTGGAAATCAACGACTGCTATTTGGCTCGTGCACTATTCTAGCATAGAGACATCACATAACTGCTGTACGTTTCCATTAGATCTGGATAGGAAATCCATGGCTGCTCAGTATTACGACCTTCCACACAGGTTTTCACGATCAATTCAGCCTCTACTATAGTTATTACTTTCCATCCCGCCCTGCCAGCAGTGACGGGACAGTCGAGCACGGGGCACTAATTCTATTTCACGATGAAGTCGCCTGCCGCAGGCTCTTCTTCTGCTCCTCTTGATATTGTGCGCTAAAACACCCTTTTTACAGTGTCCTTAAATCATGATACATCTCAACATGTGTCTTCAAAACAGCCAGGGGGTTGACTTGGGTGCAGAAATAAAATAATATGATGACACCTTCTTTTAATAGTCCAATTTGTCACCAGAAGTATAAAGATAATCCCATTATCTTTTCCCTCGAGATATAGTGAGTCAATTATTTATTGTAAGGACCTGAAGCCGTTACCACAAGTTCATCTAATTTTAAAATCCTACATAATCTTTAAAGGTTGTTCATTTTAAATTAGGTTGACTTATCCAATAATGTTTAAACTCAAACTTTGTTTTGGTCGCCTGCTAATTGACAACCACTCCCATGATCCTTTGCTGCTTAATATCATCAAACTCAGTCACTTTCCTTATTGTTTTGATTGAGACACCTCCAGCAGTGGAAGTCACGTTTTGTACATGTTTTAGATCATAAATATCTGCTGTGTGAAATCCTATCGTCTCTGCCACAGCTTTTCTCTGCCTCCTCCGTAACTGAGCCACTCAAGACCGTTTTCACAGCATTTAAAGAGCTGTATTCACATTCTCACACATTCACTTCTCCAAGACGGGCTCAGTATGAAGAATCAAACACACACTCTGCCAGATATTTTGCCGTCTGCATGGTCTGGGGTTATTTGGCTCTGATGAGCACAGTATGCTCGTATGCTTTCATCCATCCACTTGGCTCTGCTCTACCAATGTTCCTTGGCTGCTGTAATTCGTCAGTTTCATTTATCGTGCCCGGACCCGCTGGATGTTTATTTAACACTTTCACTGCTCATTCCCGACACAAGATTAATCACAGTTCTGACTTCGCTCCGGGCTCTGTGACACAGAGGTAATGGGCAGTGGCTTGGAAAGGATTTGGCAACACACACGAAATGAAGCAAAGCAAAGGAAAACAAACAAAAGAAGAAGAAGGTTGAGGTTGCAGAGGAGGAGGCTGAACGTTAGGTACCAGTTGCTGCTGACATGACACAAAAGTTTGAAAACCAGGGGCCACACCAAATCCCAGTTGGTCAATGAAGGGCGGCTCATCCTGGCTGTGGATCTGAACCTTGATGCCTGCTTCGTAGGAGGTCTCATCTGTGGATACAGCACGCCAGAACATGTGACACAAGGTGGTTGCTTATGGAAACCCACTTTGTGGGGAGTGATGCTGAGATGGATAAATCGAGAGTCTTTAAACTCCCTGATAGAAGCTAATGAGAGAGAAATACTCATATTTTAGTGTAACAGAATGTAATAGTTTATAGGTTTGATGACAAAGTTCCCTGTGACTTCACATCCGTCCCATTCTTGTGAATATCAGAGGGACGCCTGGAGGGACCTTCATTACATATGACATTATATGACATGTAAATAAAGACGGATTTTGTCACAGCTCCCATAAATAAAGCCAAATCATCTAGATGACCCCCTGCTGGCAGGATGCAGTGTAGGTCAAGGACCCTGCCTCCTCCATGTAACAGGATGGTACGTGGAGCAAACCTAAAACATCAAAGTACGCTAAACTATGGTTTCTGAGATTTCAGGTTGTTCTCATCACACTGATGTTTGTTCAAGTGCTTATTTTCCCAGTACGTATGGTTTGAATGAGTTATTTGATGCTGAGATTCTCTTTTGGCGGAACCTTGCTACCGTGGCTCCACTCAATTATCTTACTGCCAAAACACCGGATCCAAAGGACCTCAAAGTGCAAGATGGCCGCCTCTGTATGCAAGATGGCTTTGGTTATTTTTTGTAAAACAGGAGGAAGTCTTCCATCTTTATTTACTGTCTATGTCTTGGAGTCAAGGATTAAGTGATTACAATTTGGTTAAAAGGGTTAAAAGGTGATTGTCACTCAGACCACACAAAACATGTTTTGGACATTAATCAGCTGATCTAGACAAAATTATGATCTGATGATTTTACATTTGGCTTTATCAAAACAGTCAAAGGTCAACTTCACTCCGACATCTCCAAAACTCTTTTCTGGTCATAATCCAAAGCAATAAGTCAGAGGCTCAGTGATCATATGTATCTAACTCGAGCAGTAGTAGTAGGCAGTGATTCTAGTTTTTTATATGAAGTGACACATTGACATACAGTAATATAGGGATTTGCAGGTTAAACAAACAAAATGGAGGAGTCTCCACACATAACTGCTGCACAAGATATAATTTCAGAATGGTGCTCAGAGCCGCACTGACCTGTCTCTCCCCAGACAGGGAGGTATTCATCCTGCTGGATATCCAACATGATCTCCAGGCCGTTCCCCGTGCCACCTTTTAACGTGGTCAACAGAGGGTTGCCGTCCAATCCCGAGTTGAACGTGTAGCATTTTCCGTAGCGTGTGTAAATCTGTAAAGAGAAAACAAGGACAGAAAAGAAAACAGGAGTATAAATAAGAGGTCAAACCTTTTACATTGTGCTTTGGTAATGGATGTATAAATGTCAGCCTGTAACTGTGCAGGACAGGAAATCATTGCAGAGGGGAACCCTACTGGCTTTAAACAGGAACCTGGCTCTGATTTGAGGAATTAATGGGAGCTCTCCAAGCAGCCGCAGCAGCAGCTATCAATCTTTACCCAATTTCACTCTAAATTTCCCCGGAGTCGTTTATAGTGAACACACTACTTTACTGCCATTAAAGAGGAAACATCGGCGGTGGGAGTTGAATCGTGTTTTAAAAACACTTGACTGACAAACATCTTAGGAGACTGAACCTGTGCCAGTGAAACTCACTGGCTCTTAACTATTGATGTGTTGGTTTCACTCACATCAAATATCTGTGTTGTGATTCAATTACTCCAATTAGGTTGAGTAATTTATTTTCAGGTTTTACACTCAAGCACTCAGCACTCGACAGACTTGACAGATATTTTTCGATTTTATGGTTTTTCCGTGTGATTAGAAAATGATCCCTCCTGCCAACAGGTAGAAATAAATCTGGACTATGGTGGGAAATGCTGACATTTCAAATTGAACTCACTCTACGGTTCGGATACAGACTGAATATTTCCAAATACAAGTTAATTTAAGAAAATTTATACAAGATACAAGTCTACCAATTGAAGATACTAGGTAGTAAAGTAAAATACCGTATTATTTGTTGTAATAGTCCACTTAAATTCAATTGAGCTGCACCAAATTGCACTTAAATGTAAAAAAAACACAGAATAGTACGATGCTTTAGAACGTGAAAGAAAAATCCTGGATGCGCCCCTTGATCGAGATCTGCACCATAAATCAAAAGGGTTCTTCCACGACCCATACCACATCACTCCACCAAGTGTCATGGAAATCCTTCCATTAGTTTTTTCTAACAGACAAACAAACCAACCAATAAACAGCTGACAATGAATATCAGAGCAACAAACTGATTTCAGGTGTCATATAAAGTGTCTTGTTTCCATGTGTTGCATTATGGGGTAATGTAGAGATTGACGAGGGGACAATACCAATTTAAACCATTGTGGAATAAGGCTGCAACATAAGAAAAACGAAGGAATCCATCTAATGTTGAATCTCTTTCAGTTTCCAGTCTGGTGAGGTTTTGGTTTCGAGCCCTGCTGGAAAAAACTCGAGCACTAAGGGGATGGGAAAGCTGCTCTCTTGAGAGTCAGAGTCAGTGTTCCATGTCCAGACTCGGTACAGCTCAGACAGATAACTGAGCCCCTCTCCTTTCCACCCGCTGGCTAAATAATGAGGTCTGCAGAGTGAGCAGAAACCTAGAGTCTAACCAGTGACTGTTATTAAAGGGTAGATAGAAGAGGAGCTTTATTCAGTCACGACACAGCCACAACACATGGTGCTTAAGACGTAAACACACATTCTAAATACAAATTACGATCTAAACCTGGCTGATATTAGCAGTCACAGTCCAGCTTGAGCTGTCACAGTTACATGCTCTTAATTACTGAGATCTAGAGAATTTCCAGTGGATGTTCAGTTTTGCGGTGGGTTTGTGTTTTAAATCTACAGGCGTTTTCCCCCAGCAATTATTTTCCCTGCTGTAGAAATAAATGTGTCACTCTGCTTCTCACTGCAGACGTTTCACCATTTTGTCTTGTGAGGACTGTGACACTAAAAGCTGCCAGTGTGTGTTGATTTATTGAGATTTATTAGGGAAATCACCATCTTGAATAACGTCCTCCACTTCGTTCGTGCAGCATTTACTCAAAGGGGACAACACTCTTCTGCCTGGTGTTTGAAATGGAGACACTCAGCTGGATTTTTGAAGCGAGACCATGTATTTGAAAGCCCTCCAGATGTTTAATTAGAGAAGCTACAATTGTAATTCGTATTGATTTACGATGTCTGAATAATTGATGTTCACATTTTCTTCCCCCTTAATCTCGTTGTCACGGTTTATAAACCTGGCAACTCAAGACCTCGCCGTGAATATCGCTGATTGAGAAACTTCAAATTCTGCGAAATACATTGTCATTGATGGTGACATTGATTTCCCACCACATTGTGGAGTTCAGGCTGAGTTTGTTTGCTCCGCCGAGTCTTTGAAGACTTTAATAATTCACAAGCTGTCATGTCTGAGAGGCAAAAACAGGACAGGCTTGTTTGCGGCTTTGAAACATCAACACCTTAAAACATGCCGGGAGAACGCCTGCTGGAGGGAGCGTTGTCGAATGCTTGCATGAATTATTAATACAACTTGTGAACAACATTCATATCCACACCTGACAAACACCATCTTTCTTTCTCGTACATACAGTGCTGAAGTTTTTGTAGGTGCACGATTCCCCACGAAACCTGCACTCCAGCAGCATGTCCTGCAGCTGGTGGCCGAGGCGTCCCATCATCTCAGTGGTGTCGATGCGGTAACCGGGGGCCGGGGTGTAGTTGGTGAAGTCCAGCAGGCTCAGGAGACCCGGTTTGTGGCTGTCCTTCAGGATGGAAAGGCCCCGTTCCATCACCGTGTGGTTGGGATACATGAGGTCCATCCAGTAGCCGCTGTGGTAGAGGTCGTCCTTGGTCAGATTGGACACACGGAAGACGTTCTTATTGCAGAAGGTAACTGCCGGGAAGGACATGTTGTGAGCCCACACCATGTAGATCTTGGTGATGGCTGGGTAGGACATCAGGTATTGGATTCGATTCCAGGACCAGGTGGCGAGGAGACTCAAACACACAAAAAAGGCCATGATCCAGATGACCCGCTGCGGTTTGGACTTGTCCGGAGAGAAGACGAACCTTAAACCATGGATCTTGGTCCTCGTTATAAAAGCCACTGTGATCTCTTTCATCGTTGTTTTCAGCGAGCCGGACTCCTTGTGGCTTTGAGGAATTGTTTCCTGGGCATCATTTAGTTTCTGTGGCCCCAGGGCGATGGATTCGGATGTGGGTGCTTTGACCATAATTGCTTGAGCCGAGGCAGGTGGTTCTTTAGCAGACGCAGTTTCTCAGTAGCCCACCACAGACTTCCCTTATTCACACACTGTGGCTCTCTCCACAACCATCTCCGGGCTTATTTATCAAAAAATCTCCAGGTAGCAGCGAAGTCCTACTATTCAGGCTTGAAAAGGTATCAACAAAGGAGGTGTGGTCCTTAGGGGAGGTAAAATTGATTTACATAATGATTCCCTTATGAGAGAAACAGCTGAATCACTCCATTAACGAAAACCATCAAGCGTAACCATCACCAGTCCTTCATCAATATATAAATGGCCGTGAAAAATGCAGAGGTAGGCGACGGCTTCACTCACAGAGGCAATCACTTTTGAAAATCCGGTGAGGCTTACCCCTGTTGCTCAGATCTTTCACTCCTCCATCTCCCTCTCCAGTGCCAGACAATACTTGCAGATTTCGCTGGGTTCTCTCTTTGTGCGGTAGCTGCCCCGAAATACAACTCCTCCCTTTTCCCACAGATTGAAAAGATGCTTTTTAGTCCATTGACTTGCAGCCTGCAGAAAGGAGTAGAAAGCTTGTTGCCCCTCTACACACACTCTCTCTACAGTCGAATGGAGAATGAGGTGGAGCCAGTGGATAAAATTGTTTTCCTCCGGTGATGAAGTAGACCTCCAACGGTACAGAGAGGCGGGGCAAGGTATCAATCAAAGTGGAAATAATTGTGATAAAGAAATTGTCCAACCTGAAAAAAGGATGAAGTCTGAAATTTAAAAATGTTTTTATCAGCAGCTCAGTCATGAATCAATATATATATATATATATATATATATAAATGATAACGGAGGGGAGGCTAGTTCTTCTTTTTTGCCAGTTTCAAATATAATTTCAGGAATGTAGCGTAATGAAGTCTGAGATTATGCGGCATGCAGATGTTGCACTGGCTGATATTAAAGGTGCTTTGCTCCACTTGTGTGAGGCAATCAGAGGATTCAGCTTGGCACAGAGCTCAGCTTCATACCGAGAAGATTTGTTTATTATGTTAGCTGGAATAACTCCAGTTTGTAATGTGAATATTGGCGCAGTAACCTGATCACAGCTGTGGTGATATATGGCTTTAGAAACTGATTCACAAAAGTGGAGGAATAAGGTACTTCGAGGAGAGGGGATCATTTTGGAATTAGATTCATTTGACTATAATAAGTGGATTTGATCCAGTTTAAATATGAGCAGAAATACGTTGGAAATGACTTGTAGGCGATGGAGTCTGAATTTAACCAACTGGATCGATGTACACAGGTCAGGGATTGCCTGAACTGATGTTTCGGTATCCAACATTTAAATATTTAAAGCTGCAGCTATTGAGACTTGACAATGAGGCGACGAGTTAAGTTTTACGAAATAGTGCTTTACTTGTTGTTGTAGGGATTATAAGGTTGATATGAATTCTGCATCTATGCCCAATATGAATCTGTACAGAAACATGGATGATATGACGGCTCCCCAAAAGTGAAGCCAAAGCATCTTGATCGCCACCTTATGGCTGGCTGCAGAACCTTGCCTCCTCTGTTAGTTGATGGGACATGGGCTTCACTAAATGGTCAAAGTATACGTCAAATACATTTTTCTCCAAAGATGAGTCTAACGCTTGATTGATCAATGCAGGTGTCTCAGCAGGATGTTGCTTCGGCAGAATATGGCTTCACATTAAGTCTTCAGCGTTTCATATGCAGGATATTAAAACTTAGTTTCTGGATAGTGGGAGGAAGTGGAAACTCGTCGCCCATCTTAATATATAATCTAGAGCTAGCTGACTGTTAGCTTAGCATAGGCTGGAAACAAGCGAAAACAACACGGCTCTGCACTGCACCAAAATATTTTCCCAAGCATTTGACTACCTTTTCAACAGCAGTATCCCTATTTATGTATGGACGAATCGCACAACCAATAACGTTTTAATTAGCGAGCATTAGAGGTTCAGGAGGGGACCGGCCAGCCCAGCTGTTTCACTCTTTATGGTCTTTTAAACTGACCTAATAGTCTTTAGATTCATGTATAGACCTGACAGAGGTTTAAATTTTCTCATTTATACTAAGCGCAACGCAAATAAACATTACTAAGTATTGCTCTGAGACCAAGTAAGGTAGAGTTATGAATTAAAAATCAACTGAAAATAACTTTGCTCTTTTTGTTTACCGTGAGAGGAAACATGTTTTGTTATCTTCTCCCTTCGCTGCCGTTTTAAAACCATTTGGCTGCTTTAAAATGTAATCACCACCGATTTATCCCTGCTGCCTTTTTCATTAACATGTTTTGTCCTATTAAATTAACGCTCTGCAACTTAAATGCCAAGTTTTCATCACACTGGAGTAATACAATAATAAAAAAACACTGCTATGTGATAGTGTTAAAGGAGGAGAAGTGTGCACTGCAAAAAGGAGGATTGTGAGTAGGATGTGAGAAATGTAATTGAAGGCCATTATAACCTGCTGGGACACACGTTTAGTATTCCCATGTGAATGTCACTCAGCACAGGAGGATTTCTATAAAATGCCTTTAATAGAATTACTAGAACATCAAACTGCAGACCTGGGGTGATTAAACACTGATTCTTCTTTTGCTGCAAATTGCTATTTGGCAAACAAAAAATTATTTTAATAAGATGATTATATCAAAACATTTCAATTCATTTCCAGGCAATTTAATTGCAACCCAAAAAATGATCTGCTCATAACAGAGGCAGTTAAACAATGCAGAGCCATGCTCTCTGTTTTCAGAGGTTAATGGTCTGATAACATTAATGAAGGTCTGGATGCTGAAAAATAAAAAGAAGCCAAAGTAAAATTTCCAGTTGTTTTTTCCCTCTGTCAAAATTCAGGGCAACATGATAACCTAATAAATTGCCTGAACACACCACCTGTATTGTTACTGTATGTCATGTCTGTAAGATGTTTCTATCTGCCCGTCTGCCTTTATATCCCTTTTTGTTTTAACCTGTTTATTCTTGAGATAGGGTTTGATGATTGAAGGATTATAAAGCGAACAAAGAGTTTGGGGTTTTGCATTAGCGACAAATAACAAACTCAGTTTAGGACCAAATACAGCAACACAAAGAGAGGACAAATCTAACTGCTGCATGAGCAACAGGCGAGTAAATAACGCCAACAATACCAGCTTATCAGGGTTGGCTAACTGGTTTCTACTCCTATTGACCAGCTGCATCAATTTCCTCTATTCTTGGTTTCTTTGAAAAATCTGTCAATAGATATGAGGCACTTGTAAGTGTTGAGTTAATTGCTTGAGCTCATTTGTCCTATACAAGCCCAGTGGAGGCTAAGGGGGCTGGGGTGGGGGGGGCGGCTTTCTCTATCTCCGAATGGTCCCTCGTCAGCAGTTTGAACCGAATCGCAATTTCATCACTCCGCATCTCCATGGGTCTGGTACTGGCAACGCAGGA
Organism: Platichthys flesus; assembly: GCF_949316205.1. Taxonomy (NCBI): domain Eukaryota; kingdom Metazoa; phylum Chordata; class Actinopteri; order Pleuronectiformes; family Pleuronectidae; genus Platichthys; species Platichthys flesus. The sequence goes on along the minus strand of NC_084958.1, from coordinate 16,779,568 downwards.
GAATCACCATTAGTCTTTAGAGCATGTGCTCTCTGCAGCAGCAGCTCTCCACCCATATGTACTGTGGGTTGTGCATTCAGCAACAAATATTATGTGCTTGTTAATATTCTGCACCTGAATCATTACTTTATTATCATTATAAATTATTAACAGGACTTGAGATGCATGCTGAACATTAATTCGATAGAAAGTGAATGTGCTGTATATCTAAAAAAAAGAGCTGTTGAGGTCTATTATTCTCCTACTAAGAATAGTAATAACAACCATAAAATAACCAAACATTAACTACTTTTGCCACTTGGGGGCAGTGCAGCTATCTGAAAACGCTGCATCTCAGAGATATCATTAACTCATAATGTTGCCATGGCTAGCAGTTACTATTTTTATAAATGTGTCTGAAAACTCAGTTTTGAGACACCTTATAACACTGATTGTTATACAATTACATTCTCATGGTGGCAGGGAGAGAGAGAGCTCAACGCACTGCAAATTAAGAGAACACCTGCAGATAAAAAAAAACAATGACCTGCTGGAGTATGGATGAAAGAACAAGGCAGTGAACTGCCCACCTGTGTGAATATGAATTTTGTATATTTCCCAAGCACCTTTATTATTGGAAACCACTTCTACAGCTGTATGAAGTCTGGAGGTTGGAGGTTTTTCCAATTCACTCAATGAAATTGGGAAACTTTGCTGTTTCCCAAACTGGTGCAACACTCTGCAATTGTGTTTCTGCAATGCACTGTAAAACAACTTTACTCTCGCTAATGCGCCAAAACTTGTTTATTTTTTAAATCAATTTTCAAAATCACTAACTTAATTAAAATAACTCAAGCACAGTGTTGCATTTATGGGAGAATATAAAGCGCTTGAGGCAAAAGTTAATGATCTTTCCTCTCTATAAAATGACTGGCCTCCTTTTTTGAAAAGACATTTGTGCTGCTCCCAGGCTGTCATTGTTATCTTCCAAACACGTTTCATCTTTGTCTCAGTATTCAAGCATGTAATTAGAGAATAATGGCGCAATAAACATTTTCAAGCAGAAATACAGAGCAGCTGATTGCAGTTTGATGGAAAAGAAAAGAAAAGAACTATTTAAAGACCGCTGTTTTTTACATTTGAGACTTTGGACCATGAGACTGACGGGAAGTGACACTAACCATCCTCTTTTATGTTGAAGCTCAGTTGAGTCCCAAAGGTCTCGTTAGAAGAGTTTTAACTGAGGGAAGGGAAGAGCTCCTTCAAGGCCCGGTGAGAATGCTCAGCACCAAATTAAATCCTGGAAGCAATTAGATGCCCATCCAAAACACACCCTGCTCAGACAGGGCAGAGACAAAGACCAAAGCAATGAAATAAATAAAATAAAACCTGTTTCTAACGTTAATTTCCACTGAGCAGAGTGGTCGACTCATGAATTAATAAAATTTGAAATATATGGTGACCGCCTTAGTATTAGATGATACATCTACATATATATGGCATATACATGTACATGATGACAAAGTGAATATATTTGGCGTTTGGACTGAAAAGAAGCAATTTGATTGCTACATCGGATTAACATGTAATTTAAACATTTTTCTCATGACATTTATATACTGAATAATTTACTGATGAATCAATAAATAATCATTCAAAATGATTAAACATATCATTAATAAAAACATTAGCTGCAGCTATTAGTGAATGCTTATTAAACATATATGAGCATTAGAACCGCAGCTCCTGATTGTCTTCATTATTGAATAATCTAGTAATTACTGTCTTTCTTAATCAGCCATTTGTTTTGTCTCTAAAATATCAATCAATAGTTATGAAAAAATGTCAGTGCCCTGGGTAGCATCTTCTAATTCATTCAAATTCCGTACAACGAAGATCATCACTTTAATGTTTTTTATTTTTTATTACAATTTTTCACTAATTAATCAACCTAACATTATAGCTCTCAGTAAAAAGCTTGTTTATTGGTTCTATTCATAATCATTGATAGAAATGTGAGTGCAATTCATGAGATTTGATGGTCTAGACCAAATTATATATATAGACATACAGTTCCTTCCTACACTGGCTGGTTTTAGTATTACATTTTCTACCTAAAAATCTATGAGGCCCTGTAATATTTAAAGCTTGAATAAATTTGGTTGATTTGTTGAATATTAAAATAACAGTCCACATAAATTAAATTGAAACTTCTGAACAGTGAGTTTGGGATTCCTGGCGGAGATACTTGACATGCAGCACACTTACATTCACATGAAAACTTTACAACTTTACTTACTGTGAATTCCCCGAGAAAAAAATTTGAAATCAAGTTGGAAAAGAGGCCGAGAGGAAGTGTTGTGATACACTGTGATTTAAAATGACCTGCAGACTCACAGACTGGAAGAAAGACGGGAGAAAAACCCTATACAGGTCTGTCACTCTGGTGGACAGGCAGCTTCTTTAGCAGAGGGAGACATCTTGTGGCCTGACTCTAAATGAAACTAACCTCCTACTGACTTGGAAAAGAAAAAAGCAGCAGAGCCACTCAGTATGCTGCACGCGTAATGCAAGGGAAGCAGGAATGGATTTTTAGCTAAGAGAGGCTTATACTGTGAAAATTCATCAAAAGGGGAGAAATATTGGCATGTACTTTGCAAAAAATAAATAAATAAAACAACCCCCAAGCTGTTTTTGGCAGAGAGCACATTCAAAATATGGTTTATTGGTATTACACTTAAAAAAATAAACTCCTCTCCTATAAGAGACGTATTCTTGAGTTGCTGCAAGGTGTTCTTTCAGGTTCCGTAATGGGAAAGGCAGGACAGGATGGAGTGTTACTTGTTTGAAATCTACAGTCGCTGTGAACATCTCTGACGCAGAATGTACTGTACAACCCCCCCCCCCCCCCCCACACCCCCGCGGGTGGAGGAGGGCAGGTGCAGTCTGTATAAATGAAAAAAACAGATGCCGTCGGCTACATCTGCCGTCCTTCTTCTTTGCGCCGTCCCAGACAGAATCCAACTAAAAAAAACACAAGTGCGCTGTCACTCAAGCTTTCAGACTGCAGCCTGCAGTCACACTTTGATAAAGTCACAACTTAAATTTCCTCACCGGTACTTTAATTTGCGAGGATAATCAATTTTTTTTTTTTTTTTTCTGGGTGCATGTTCTCATCTTGTTTGCTCAGCTGGAGGCTTTTGAATCCATTTTGCATGCTTGCCCAGAAATGAAGCAAAGTAAGCACTTGCCGCAGCTTTGCATACAGAGTTTTTCCACTGTCAGGTAAACACATTATCAATTCAAATCGCATCCTTAAATATCTGCCGGGCTACACAGGCTACATCCCTCCTCCCAACATTTAAATGAATTTGGTTAGAGGATGTACATGCAAAAGATTTATAACACTTCAAAGTGGATTACGTCGTTAAAAAAAAAAGGAAGCTTTGCTGTTTCAAACAAATGTGTCAAGTCTTGTTTCCCCTGTACAGTGATACGTGATGTCAAAGTCTCAGTTTACTTGAAAGATGAGGAGCAATTCAATACTTTGGAAGAAGCACGCCATTGCTTTTATTAGCTAAGAGAGCAGAATATAGATCCAAGAGGCCATTAGTAGAAACAAAAGCTAAAAATGGAGTTGACAGGCAATCCAAAGATCCAGATGACATGTGCATTAAAACCATGAGTCATTTCAGCCTCATCCTCTTCAAGTCAAACAATATAATGTGGATTTTAACAGGTAGGATACATTGTTTTGTTTGGATGCCACATCAAAAAGCTGGTAATGTACAACACAATGGCACTCTTAGTTTTGGACAGCGCCACACTTGTGTCCGGTGTCTCCACCTAACAAGCTAATTAACTTAAGAGGTTCTGTCAACTGGCACCCCCCAATGGCAGGATCCGCCCAACGATGTGCAAGTCAGCGAAAAGCATCCCAGTTATGAATTCCTTTACAACTCCTCTTCAGCGCCATTGATCGCACTGCCGATACTGCACTTACAGTAACACCGGCTCCAACACTGGCCTTTACTGACACTGAGTAATGGAACAAACACATTAAGTATTTGCTATTTGGCCTGTCATCTACGCTTGCCGCCTCAGATTTGTTTATTTCATTGTTTGCACTGTGGAGCTGTATTTCATCTCACCGCCCCTCCAGCTTCATGCTCGAGGCAGGGCTGTAATTTTGTGCTCCTTCACACACCTCTTCCCTTCATCTCTCCTAATGCTTCCAGTTGTGCATCGCGGCGCTGGCTTGCCTCCAAATCAGGCTGAATCACAATGATGGTGTCAGTCCTCGGCCGAGTCCCACCTCAATCTAAGGACAGCACAGGCTCCTTTACCTCTCCCCCTCCTCCACTCCCTTTTATTCCCCTTAATCCTAGCTCTCTCCTTCAACTCTAGTTCTTGCTTTTCAGGTGCTCTCCATCTTTCTTGTGTAAGCCACTTCTCTTCTGCTACTGTCTTCCTTCCCCCTATCTCACACAATGCCTATTTTCTGCCTCGGGAGCCTCATTGTTCCTGAGCAGGCCTGACACTCAATCCTGACATCTGCTTCCCTCGCTCACCTTTCCTCTTGCTCACCACAGCCGAACGCAGGCTGTAGACTACACTGCAATGAATAACACCGCATCCTGGTTCGGGTTTGGCAGAGCCTGAACAAATCTCCCCGGAACGCCGCAGACAGGCCATAATGTAATATTAACAAGGCCCAGCTTTGGTTTCAACCCAAGCTGATACCCTTACAGGAAGTTCAATCACAACACGTGTTATTAACAGTAAATGGATAAACGTGCCGCGATCGAGTCCCGGCACTGGCACTGACTCACTTGAAGCACTGAGCCAGTGATCGATTGAAATGATATTGCACCCAGCTCAGCATGCATCCTGCATACACACTGACAAATGATTTATTCGGTCAGAGCCCATCTCGCAGGTTCAATCCAGAGACTTGGGCTGAGTTGAGGTGTTTACGCCTGGAGTATTAATGAGGCAATCAATCACACGCCAGTTTACAGAGAGTGTGTACGGCAACAACATGGAGGCGCAAGTTTAATTCTGATAATGAAATAAAGCCCCCACTGAGAAGATTATCTGGCCAATCAGTTATGTTGAAATCTGAAATGTTTCTAACATTGTGTTTAATACAGAATTGGTCACGTCAATGCATTTATAGTCTTGCAGAGAGAGAATTGGAGGGAAGCTTGTTAGCACGGTCCACTCACAGATTAATACAGGGACCTTCAAGGGTTGCTGTATATATTTATAGCACAGGGAAGAAAACTTCCAGCATCTACCATCTGCCAACCTTTTAATATCGGAGCCTCGTTCTCCTCCACTGAGTTACAGCATCCTCTCTCCCCAAAAGTAGATTTCATTACTTTATGCATGGGGAATAATTGCTCGTGGGGGCCCTGACATTTCCTCTCTTCTTTCTCAGTACCACCCCACCCACCGCTCATTAGCTCAAACATCTGGTTCGTCCTATTCGATGTAGGCTTGCAGAGTTTCTTATGCCAGTATTTATCTGTCTGACTTTGAAACAAAATTGCACATTCACACACACAGAAACATAAATAAAGAAGCTCTAGAGGTGACTTGTTATTTCTGGGAGGGAAGGAATAATACCAGTTTATTTATTAGATCATAATAATTACAAGTGCCTTGCTTCAGCAAAATGTCTCACTGGAGACATTTGAGTGATTTTATGAAGATCTTTTCTCAAATTTTCCCACATCCAGGGAAGTGATCCTTCAGTGTTTTCTAGACGTCGTGTGAGTCTTCATGCAGTGATGTTGCTGAAGTACATAATGGGTAATCACAAACCCATCACATCTCCACTCCTGTGAGAGGAGCTGCCTCTGAGCCTCCCACAGTAAGATCAGCAGGCCGAGGAGGGGGGGATTCAGGCAGCTCCATGAATCTTTAATTAGTCCCCTCTATACTTAGGGCCCCAGAGCATCTCTAGTTTCTGACATTTAGCTGAAATTTGCCCTTTGTGCGTGGGGATGAGACGGAGCCAAGGTCACCTGACTAACCACAGCGATATCAAAATCTGCCTTTATAAGCCAATATTTTCTATTTAGTCTATTGAGCATTTGAGATGAACCCAATGCACCATTTACAAAAACAATACCGCAGCTTTTCTTACAGTAGACGTCTGGTTTGATTTGGACTGAACAGCCAGACCTCATTTTTCAGGTTAAACCATTGTCTCTTATACAAAATAATAGCAGAGCCACTAGAGAACTAGTAAATAATGAATATAAATCATTTGCCTCAGTTTCCCTGCTGCTGGTTTTCAACGAAATTGTGCGGCATGACAAGCCCAACCCGGTGCTGGGCTTTCATCCTTCAAATCAATGGCCCATTTTAATCGAAATACAATCCTTCCCCTGTCTGTGCAGCAGGACGATTAAGTTCCATTCAAATTGTGCTGACATGATTTTATCTCTGTGATAGAGGCCTGGAAATCGAGGCGAAAAGAATGTGGGTTTAACTAAAATGTAAAACCATGAGGTAAGAAAAGAATGACCCTTTGAATTAAGAATATGAGACATTATGCGTTTTGATTTTGTGAGATCGTGTGAGGCTTACCACTTGAACATACTGTGCCATTGGATATTATCATTCTTATGAGGTTTTTGCAAAGAAAAGCAAAACTAAAATCTCTACTGGTCTCTGAAAACAGCATATGCTTGCTTCATAATGCATGAAGTCGGGAGGAATTTGCTGAACCATATGGCACCTCAGTGTTTTCCACAATTCTGAGGACATTTTCAAGGATGTAACTCTCATTTCTCCTTCAAGGAAAAATGACTATGAATAGTCACAAAATGAAGAATTTGACACAGCATAAAAATTGACATCAACTTAAAAGGGCAATATCTTGCTATTATTGATCCTAGCTCTTGTGAACAGAGATAAAACATTGCTTTATTAGTATTCCTTGGGAATTGTTACTCTGACGTTCCCATACCTGTTGTTTCCCACTAGAGCTACATAATATTTTCACAAACATAATATACTTTTTTTTTTTCATGTAGGATTACAGGACCATTACTGAAGAGACAATTAAGAAATGACAGCCTAATTGTGATGTCTCTTCCCTAATGATAACTGATGATGTGTTTATTTTCTCATGACAATGCTCTTCTTACAGCAGTTCTTTCACGTCTCCCGGGGTTCAAAACAATAAACTCACTCATATTTCATTTCCTCATGGGAAGAATTCAAATTGTAGCTTTATAATAAACAGCTCAGGATCGCTTGTGCTGTTGCCAGTCTTATTCAAATCTCACATTAAAGCTTTTTCTGTAGTGAATATGAACATTTCTTTAAATAAATAGATTTGTTTAGAGGTTTTTGATAAATATTTAATTAAAACATTTAGTTAACCACCATTTATCCACAAGACATATTCTTAGATGTAGTAAGATTTTTTTTGTGTTTTCCCTTTAATGTTTCTGATGTAGTTTACACCGATTTCCCCCGAGGCGTCATCCACAGAAGGAACTGTACTCACTGTAGTAAAGTTCTCTGGGCCGCAGTCCTTCCCTCTGTATTTGCAGTCGAGCAGCATTTCCTCAATGTTGTGACTGGTCCTCTGCACAAACTCCAGCATGTTGAAGGTCTTGGTGGGGAAGAACTTGCTGTCGTCCGTCGGCTGCCCAAGAGCGGCCATGAAGTCATCAAAGTCGCTCTGCTCCACGCCCAGGAGCCCGGCCATCCAGAACATGTCGTTTCTACGTATCTGAGACTTTCGAAAGCTGTTGTAGTTGCACATGGTGATGGCGGGGAAGAACATGAAGGGACTGTCCATTTCATCGAGGATGGTGACATGAGGATACTGGTAATACTCGATGATACGGTCGGCCACTTGGTAAAGGAACATGGAAAGGGAGGAGCTGAATGCGGCAGCCCAGAGCAACCGTCGGAGGGTCACTCCACCGGGCAGGAAGATGTGGCTCAGGCCGTGCAGGGTACAGTTCGCCCCGTACACGGTGATGTCGGATGGCGGGCGTGGCGCCTCCTCCTCTGGGGCTCCCATTTTTCGCCAAAAGGTTCGCTAGTGAAGCTCTCTGATTGCTGGATGTGGTCCTGCAGCAGTGTCGACCTGCTGAACACTAGATGTGCACCAAAACTAAATGTACAAGGGAGGCGGGACGGGACAGGGTCTAGTTTCCCCTTCGCACCCGAGGGAGGGGAATGGGTTGGATATCTGGAGCTTGGACGTAGCGATGGAGTGTAACGTCAACCAATCCTCGCTGAGATCCTAGAGGGCACATTGAATTTGAGAGATCCGGTTTCATTCGGGAAGTAAGACCTGATCCCACAGTGGATAGTGGTGCATGGATCAACATCAAATACCAGAGAAACTGAAGCATATTTAATTCAGTGACCTCTAACGTACCCATATTCTTTTATTATTAGAACATTGTTTTTACCAGGGAAGTTTTCTGAGCACTAATCTGTGTTATTGTGTGAATAACACTGTACCTTGTAACTCAACTTGAAGGAATAAATGCTATATCACACATGTCTGTTCAGTTGCTGGAAATGTGGCCGATACTCTCAGTTTACCGAAAGTTTACCTATAGCTGGAAGAAACTGTCAGTAATTACCAATTAGTGTCATATTAAGTAACATCGGCAGAGACAAAGCGAGCGCTGCCATGGTAATCTGTTGTTAATCACGGAGAATCCGCACTGAGGGAATGGTTTAGCGCTTTCCTTGATGAAACCTTAACGGATGTTGTGGTGAAAGGCCAGAGCATTACTCACTCAAGCTTCCCATTAGGCTTATTGCAAACGGTGACAGGATTAAAATGTGGGACACTTTACAGTCACGTACAGTAACAAGAGTTAAAGCAGGTGTTCGTCTACTACACATATCTTCAATATCAGCTTTAAATCAATCAAAAGGATCATAAAACATGTCGAGCTCCTGTCGATCCAGCCAGAGCTGATCCCTTTAGTTTGGAGAGCACATCATCTATCCTGCTGCAGTCTCGCTATCATGTGTTTTGCAACAGCATCAATTATTAATGCCTTCTCCTGCATACATTTCAACTCATGGACAGAGGTGTATATTCGCAGGAGGCCGGGCCGAGGTTATTTCAGTCCATCCCGGTGAGCGTCTGTCTCGACTGAGATTGATCTGCTGGAAGCACCAATCATTTCAAGTGAAGTTAATGAGTGAACTGATGTCAGGAATGAAGCAGAGACCATAGCCACTATCAGGACTATTTCCAGTATTAATCCAACCCAGGGCTGCACAATACATTTTATAAAAATAATGATCTTGATCTCGATCACCTTCTGATCGACAGTGATTAATTACGGACAACAGATGCATCAAAACAAGCGCTCCTACTTTCTCCCAAACAATCTAAAGGAGGATCCTTAAAATGCTGCATTTTCTTTGCTTTCTCCCTCAGCCAATGACAATGTGGCTTGACCCCACATGACACAGAGTAACAGAAAACCAGCAGAGAGTTAGAATGAGCGAGAGACAAATATTTTGTTGAGGACAGAGTTGTTTTTTTCCAGAGTTTTTGGGACGTTAGACATGCCAGATACCCAAATTAACGTGTAGAAGCACTACAAAATTTTATTAATATGTCCACTTTAACCTGTTTTCCTCAATCTCCCTCTGTCCTCCCTCCTCTTTAATCCTGTGCATATCTCTCAGCTTAACTTCCTTCACTTCAGCCTGCGGCTCCCGAGTAATTGGCGTGTGTATTTTTATTGATGACCGATTTCCATGTGCTGCGTTGTGTTGCATTTGTGATATTTGATCCTTAAGCCACTTAAGTCTAAATAAAGGACACGGTGTACTTTCAGAGATGTTCCGTTTTATACTGCATTCCAAAAGTGAAAATATTCTAAATGTAAATCTTCAACTTGCACTATAAAGTATTATTTTCTTAGGCAAAGCACAACAAACAGTTGCAGATTGAGACAAGCAGAGTGAAGTTTTCATCAAGCCAGTATTGACCCCTGAGTTGGTTCTGCTTAGTTCTTCACCATCTCCTGAGGGCACCACTTTTAGCTAAATGCTCCACTATGTTCACCAGCAAGCTGCTAATTTTGATTGTGTGTGTAGTTCAGCGCTGGGCGGGAAGAGTTCAGGGTTGTTAATCAGAGCTCTTTCACTGAATACAGCTGCCTGCTGCTGCTGGGAACAACACTGAGACCTGTGCAGGGAACCAGCGCAGTAAAGTTGTGGGTCACACAAACATAACAATTGGTTGAAAGACACTACAATGCCGTACAGACCTGAGGTGGACAACAGGTCGATAACTTTCTGTGGGTTTGTCACAAAGAACACCTGCTTTCACCTTTCAATTCATCCGATGTAAAGATATTGATTTCTGCACCTTCAACAGCTCGTCTAGCTTGTGTGTGTGTCTGCATGAAACACCAAACCAACCCAGACAATCACTTAATTCATACCAGCCAGAAAGGGAAGGAACAGAAATGTTAGGTAATATCATACATTTGAAGCCAGAGCATCTCCATCACCACCTGGTGTTTAGTTGCAGTCTAACCAATTAAAAATAAAATTACAAATCAAAAACATATATCTCAAAGACATTTTAGGTTGTTCTTAACACACTACTAACACACGTCTATTATCAAGAGTTCGGTTTTTCAGTAGATTTCATTTTAATTTGTTAATTGATGCTATAAAAACAAGCTGAAACATCATGAGGGACAGCTGAAGCTGGCTGATGAATGGTCTAGCATGTGTTACTGGCTCTGAACGTGTTAGTATCATGGGATATTTGGGCTTCATTTCTAGACAGTGGGAGGAAGTGGATATGAGTTGTTCATCTTTATATACAGTCTATGGTTTGTATCGATAAGGTAGTGAAGATCAAGGGCAACATGCAAAATATAATTGGTTGTTTAATGAATTTTTTCTTTTTTCGAAAATGAAATATCCCACAACTTCAATAAATCTTCCTCGAACCACAACATGTTCTACCGGGACCTCTGACATAATATAAACACATACTAAACTGGCATACAAGCCCAGAAAGAAACACACAGGAAAGAAATCATACACTAAACTTTACGGGAGTGACAATTACTTCCAGAACAAAGTTCCTTTAAACTTCAGCTGAGTATTCAAAAAAAGTTGAAGTTTGAGTTGTCTTTGAAAGTAAACCAACATAGGATAAAATAGGCAATGTGGTGACATCTCCCTCAGATGCAAAAATGTCAAATAACTGAGAAAAACAATGTCAAGTGAAGTAAAGAAACCTGTTCCCAAGCTTAGAACCTTCAAAGAATGCAGCGCTTTGAACTTCAGCTGCTCTCAACAGGACTCGAGTGCTTCTCCTTACTTGAGTGTAAGTAAAATTCTCACCATGGAGTAATCTGTCTTTGAGTACAGTAAAGTGGGGAAGTGGTCAGAGTGTATTTCTGTAATTAACAGGTCCACTCTGAGGATAGTGCCAGCCGCGACTCAATCAATACACTGTGGCGTTAGTCCAGCTACTTTACGTTGGGTGGTGTGCTGCTTCAAGAAATCAGCTACTCAGTACATCATGGATTCACTGTGGCCTGAAACACCTTATTTCCTCCTACAGAGACGGAGCAGCAGCTGCATTCACACGAGCCAAGATTACTGATATCTTCTAAATTCTGATATGAGACTAAATGTTCTTTCTCCTCATCCACTTCATATCCTGACTGTCAGAGTCAGGCTGCGGGATGTGGTGGAGGACAGTTATGGGTAAAAATGGCATAATCCTATGGAGGAAAGGAGGTTTTGACCTGTCCCTCCTTAAATTGTAATTACCTCTCCTCCGTCACGTTTTTCAGTTCTGCTGTACGACAACAAAGACAACTTGGCCTGCACAGGAAGGTCAGAGTTCAAGAGTAGCTGCGCCATCCCTGCAGCCAGGAGGGACAGAGTTTCCTGTGACGTCACACATGGACGCCAGCTACCGTCCTTCTCATTAAAAGCTCTCGAATCTTGTTCCTGACAGGAAGCTCAGAGGTCAGGAGGGACACGTTTTCCGAGAAAGCAAGTATGCTCCAAGTTCCAAAACTTCAACCATGTTTTCCCAACTCACAATCCCCTTTTATGTTTACTCAAATCAAACCTCAAACCAAATCAAAGGGACAAGGAGACAAGTGTGAAAGTGCTGAGCTGACATATTAGTTTAATGAAACATTTCACATCAATAGGCCTGACTGAGATAATATGCAAATAATACTATTAAAATGCAGAGACAGGATGTTGGAATTCACTTCAAGATGTTTGAAACCAACCACATCCCAAACGCTTTCATATTAGAGTTAAAAGTTTCATCAAAGTTTTAATTTCTCCCAGAATTTAACTTGTACTTGACCTCTGACTTGTTTTGAACATAAAGAATGCGAAGTTTATTAGTGGACTAATCTGTTTTGGACCTTTCAACAAAATTCAGCTCCATCAGCTGAGAAAAAACATGAGATATGTTTATAAGAAAGACTCAATAACTAATCTGCTGAAGATTTGATCTATTACTTGATTAATCCCTTCATTTTATTCTATAAATGTCATTTAACAGTGACAAATAGTTTCTTTCAACATCCCAAATTAGCCAAAATGTTACCGTAAATGCAAACTACTTCCTGAAACAAAAACACTTGAAACCACTTTTTTCTTTAATCGAATATCTGTCACTTAACTTGACAACAGTTTGGCAATTCTCTGCTAATGCAATAAAAAAAAAAAGAGTGGAAAGTGGGGCACCGGCCCTCCCAAAAGCATTAAGCAGCACAGTATGGGCTGCTCTCCATCTTCACTTCCACTTCATAAAAAGCAGATGAACAGAAATGACAATTTTCACAATCCTTTTAGATCGCAGCTGGTTTCTCTAACAGCAAGCAGGAAATGGGCAGTGACTAATGCGGAAATGGAATATTTCAGTATTGACCCTCACACACGAGAGTCCTTGATAAACTGGGTATCATAACAGTGAAGGAGGGATGCTGTAGGTTTGCACAGTAGTGGTTCACACTGTGGGTTAGCTTCACAGGGAGCATGCTCTATGACTTCTTATGTCTTTTGTGCTTGGTGGTAATGAAAGAATTCTACCCCCAGTTTGATTTAATGCCTAATTCCATGCAGACAGTTATTCATCAGGCACAAGCAGAAGCCTCCATACAGCTGCCAAAGTAATCACACTGAATAGGAAAGGAAGAGACATTTCAACGTGGGAACTTCAAAAGAACCTTTCAAAAATTAATTTCTGTCCATCTAAGACGACAATTAGCAGTGAGTGCGGTTAAGGGAAATAAAAGGTGACTCCCTCCCCCCTCCTCCCTCCCGTCCGTTTTAAAAGAAGAGTTTGGAAAGAGAACAGCTCTCTTCAGAAGGAATTCTTATCGAAAATGACATTCACATGCACACGGTGTCCTTGAAGCCTGCAGACACCTCGACTCTTTAAAGTGGGAACTTTGCAGAAGCAGATTGTACAGGTTTGTCTTGGTGTCAGGGAGCTGAAGCACTTCTCCAGCAAGGGAATCATATAATTTGTCAATGTCAAATAGTATTTTGTCCCCCCCCCCCCCCCCCCCCAAAAAAAAGCTCCAGAGAAAGAAGAAACAATCTGATCTGCGATTGAGACAAACGATAACTCGACCTTCAAAAAGAAATCAAGATTAACCCCCCCCCTCATTTTCTGGAGATGCACATTAACATTTTGATATTTGAAGCTGGAGCTCAAACTAAATGTGCCACCTTAAGATTTAATTTAGCTACTGGTGCCTCTGATGATCTTTGACTCACGATAATGAGTCACACTTTCCCCCAGAGACAGCCGGATACTAAAGACTGCTCCCTGTGAGCTGCTGACTTGGTGGAATTTGTGCTAGATGGTCTTGTTGGAGCTTTAACAGCCAAATCAATGCTGTTTCCATGTCGCACTGAAACCAAAGACGTGCTCCCAGGATATCATAATGACCAGTGACCCCCTCCTTCCTCGCTACTTGAGATAAGAATGTCAGTGCTGTCTCCAGTTTTAAAAGAAATATATTTCACAGTACACTGGAACTCTGAAGAAACAACATCCGCTGAGGTAGATGCTGGACTCCCTGTTGCATTACAACATCCCAGACTGAATCAAGGCCCCTTCACTCAATCATCAGTCCACACCAGGATTAAACAGAAAAGAGCAGAAATATAGAGGTTCTTGTTAAGTCTGCTAAGAACCAAGTTTCACCTTAACAGAGATTATTAAACAATAAAAAAAGCATGGACAATAATTATCAACGATGGAAATAGCAGTGTAATAGAAAACCCTTTTGTTATCCTCTACTTTTTCTAATTATTATTATTTTTTTTTATTAACCATTAGTTTTTGTAATCCAGTTTTAAAGTACCACTCCCTCAAATCTATTCAATTTTTTTTAATTTGAATGTTTGTATCCTTCTCAGTCATTAACGTTTTGTAAAAAATAAGTAATTTTAACTGTTTCTCACAGTAAGATTCATAAGCAGATAGAATTTGCTCAGTTGTCATGGAGAAGATTCAGTGTTTATCACAACCTCAGAATCATGGATATATAATAACAGGTGTTACAATCCAGAAATGGCCAGAGGGTAGGCATTGAGTTGTTTTGTGAAACAAGTACAGATGTATTTTTATCTGAAACTCATGCCATTGCTTCTCATTTGGAAAAAAAACAGTATCCTTCTCTTCCTGCTTGACAATCCCGATGAAAACGTGCTGTTTGTTTTACCGATTGATGGAATACATTCCATCTTTTACCACTCGTCATCATAGCTATAAGCAGTTTGATCCATTTAGGCGACACAAGTGGTTTTCAAGGAATGCTGATACAATCCAGCAAACTGGAGTATTTATCTTGAGGATCAGCTCTGCAGCCTTATGTCCGCCCTGACTTTGCACTGCCGCACAAGGTCAACTAACCGGATTAGCAATGATAGTTGAACGAAGGCAGCACACAGTTCTTGTCAAAGCAGAATTACTCCACTTCTCATTTAAGCCTCGGTGTAAAGTTTGCATTGAAAACAGAAGCTTCAGACTCACTCCCACAGTCATTCAGTTAAGCAGCTAGGAACTGCTTCGGACCAATTAATACACTGGTGGAGGGTTGATTGCTTTGTTGGAAGCAAAAGAAGAAAAAAACAGAGTAGGAAGATGGAATAACTGTGAGAGGTGTGACATCGCTCTGGTGCGTCATCCCATCCACTGCTGTCGTCTCCCTGAGGGAGATTGGCAGAGCAATGGCTGACACCTGACCATTGTTCTCGGTGTGTTTACAGACTGGAGAGGAAACAAGTGGACGTGACAAAATCTTGTTCAGTGCAATAAAGAAGAGATGAAACAACGAGGACTCTGGATAAACAAAGAGTAATGCAATAAAGAGTTAAGGCTGAGTTCGAAATCTTAATGTTTTCATTGATCTCCAAAGCCACACTTCTAGAGAGTTATGTCCCCTCACAGCAAGAGGGTTCCTGGTTTGAATCCCAAAAGGATTTAGTATGCTCTTCCTGAGTCTGCCATATGGTTTTCTCCGCATACAACAGCTTCCTCCCACAGTCCAAAGACATGCAGATTGACATTAGGTTAATTGGAGACTCTAAATTTACCGTAGGTGTGAGTGGAGAGTGAATGGTTGTTTGTCTCTATGTTTGGCTGCAGCTGCCACTGCAACCCTCAAAGGATAAGCTGTATAGAAAATGGCTTGATGGATTTTTATAAAAACATGTTGAATGGATTATGTCCAATGGAGTTTTTGTGTCTAAAATCCATATTGGTTTTTGTAAATAAAGACAAAATAAAGAGTGAACCAGTCCTGTCTTCTTTCCCCATAGACGTTAATATTTACTACGAAAAATCAGTTATCAACCTTTTGCATTTACTGCTAAACATAACCGTGAAATTGCAAACTGTATTTCAGCTGCTTTGAAGGAATACTGTACAGTGGGGAAAACAAATGCTTTTCTGGTACATTGAGCATGCATGAAAAAAAAAAGACTTACAATATTTGCTCCTGCTCCTGTTTCATTTCTTTGAGTACCCAAGAGCAAGGGGACCTTGGTCCATTAACCCTACCCTATAGAATTGATTGTGTAAAGTTACTGCTTCTTTATACATCACCTAATGGAAAGAAAACACTATTAACAGATATCTGATGTTTTAACACAATCCCAGCTGGTCCTATAGGATTCTAGGAAGGAGTGGGTGAAGTGAAGGTAAACTTGAGTTTATTTAACTCAGCTTTACTTTGTAAAGTAAAAACTCATATTCTACAGCATCAAGGCTGGATCTGTTTTAAACTTCTGAGTTTCTGAATGTAAGTCGGTCAAACCGTATTTCAGAAATGAATGTCCAGAAAATTGGGTCTAGACATTTTTGCCGTGGGCGACTATCTGAGTCGGACCTGTTCACAGCAACAAGAGATCGTTCAGAAAATTCACCAAAGGGGGTGCGCTCGGGAGAGTTATGAGGGAGGCAGGACAAGAAATATAAATTCAACTGCAGAGATCGTGGGTTTTTGTTTATAGCACATCGCCTGGCAGGTCAAATTCCAGCTAATGTCTGGAGCAACCAACCAGGATACAAGCCCCTCAGTGCGTCTTTGTGTAGACAGAAGTCGTTGATCTAATGTTGTAATAACCAGTGAGTACTCATGTATCACATCCTCAAGATGTAGATGGGTGTCACTGCTCGTGTTTTCATCACAAGATGGCCTCTGATTTATGTTGCCCCGAGCACTTTTATTTCCCTTATTAAACTTGCGACTATTTACTACTGCACTGAAATAAAAATAACATTTATTCCTTCTTTATTTCTTGTCAATATTATCTTTTTATTTGATCTAGTTTTAGTATATATTTTATCTCCCGTTTGTTTTACTCTCCTCAGTGATGAGATGATGCCCCCAAAATATTGCCCACTTGTCCATGCACTTCACAAACTCCTTATTTACATATTTGAGATTATGTGTCTGTTTGCTTTAATATAGCTTAGAAGCTCATGAGCACCGTTCTGCTTCGAGCCCGGCAGACGACAACATGGTGAGTGAACAACACACTCAAACCAATTACATCCTTTTTGTTTATCTGACAGGCAACTTTAACCTGAGACATGAATAAATGAGCACATACTGTTTAGTCGGCTCTGGAATCAATCGTATTAAAGTCCCTATTTTAACAGATTGAAAGAATCTTTCCCCTATTACGTGTGATCGTCTGCCGTGGCGAAGGCGTGTCACTGGACTGCAGGCTCGGGCTAACCAATCAGGCTGTCTTTGGCCTGTAATGGCTGTGTATAAACCATGAGGAATTCAATTAGGTTGGCCAAGTAAACATTCACTCTGCTATAACCTGTGACATTAATCCATGTTTACACCCTGCTGAGCCCCACGTCCCCTATTCCCCCGGGATTAACTAAATCAGTCTTTCTGATGATTAACTGAGCAGGAGAGAAGCACGGACACCACGGCTTATACATACAAAACATTTCATATGCACTGTACTGCAATTTAAAATTAATCAATACCCTCTGAAACCAGTTTTTGTATATGTTTACAAATTGCCCACAACAGAGAGAATTGGTCATAGTCCTGGAGAAATAAGCAGGAGTAGCTGACCTCTGTACTGCGGCGCCGTTATAACATCCATGTGTTAAGAGCCTCTCAAGTCTCTCAAGTCTCTCGGCGACCTGCATGGAACCAGACTGGAAAGTAATGTAAACTATGTGAAGACCAACTTATCATTTCGGCTGCAGAGCTGTTGGGTTCTCTGTCTTCCAATTTGGGCATTTTGGGAAGGAGATGCTTACATACAGAACTAGTTGAGATTGTTTATGGTGCATTGGTTTCCTTTTTGTTGTGTGTGGGCCTTTTAGCAGACAGTGAAGTGAGGAGCCTCCATTATTATTCTTTCAGCTGCCTCCTTAACAAGCTCTCCTGTGTGCCTCACAGCTATCCGCTACGCATCTGCACTGTTTATACACCAAGCGAGAGCTACCGACACAGTCCCCCGCAAAACTGTCTTCACGCCCCCGGTCCACCAGTCTTCAGGAGCACATCCCTGCTTCCCCAGCTGACGGTTTGTAACATTCAACAGCTCGTGTCTGTTTACTGATAGATCCTTAATGCCTGTTGATGTATATTAGGACAGATGTTGAAAGGATCGTGTTCATGAAGCTCACAAAGTTTGACATTTCGGCGGGTTAATGAAGTGATGAATTTTATTACAGCTACAAAATGAAATGTCAGTCCATGGAAGGAGACGCTGTATTTCAAAGAATGTTTCTCTGCTCCTGATTCAGTTAATAGAGGCCGGCAGCAGGTGGCAATGTTTATTTAGTCAGGGATTCAGTGTTGTGGAGAAGGGGAAGCGTCTGAGACTGTGACCATGGAAAGAACGAAGGAACACACAGTCCTTTTGAGGCACAGCTATGAAAACTTACAATAAACTGTAGGTCTATTATTTTAACATTTATAATAGTCAGTTTCTGACACTGTCAGGGAGGTGTTAGTTTATATAGATGTATATTAATGAGTTTGTTGGTCACAGCAGTTTTAACCTGTTTCCTTAATGACATGTTTTACCCTTTTGGCTATAGTAACATTATAAACTAATTTTCAATACTAGAAGGGCAATCCGATGCAAAACTCTGCCAAGGCTGATTAACCATTTTATATCACCACATTACATCCATGTACTGAGATCAGATACTTTAACCATTCTCACAGTAACTTACTGCAAACTGTTTACACAAAGTATTTAGTCTCTGATATAGCTGAAAGGAATATATATCATATTTTTTCAGAAGATCACTCCATTATTTCTCAAAGAATGTAGCAGTGACAACATAATAATCCAGTCCAGTATAATCACCAAGCTTTAAAGTTCTTATAGAATCTGGACATTTTAAGCTTCATAAAGACAGAATTTGAGAGAGAGCTGCTGTACTGAATGACAAATGGACTGAGTGGAAAGGTGTACCTAATAAAGTGGCCTTTTGTCAGTTGCATTTAAAACCATCACGTCAGAGGCACTGGACTAAACACTGGATCATCCTGGATACAGGTGGGCGGATCAAATTAAAATACTGAAAACTGAATTCAAACCTACTGTTACTCTGCTGTATTACATACGGCATAAACATACAAGCCCACACCCACCCACACACAGATAAACACAGCCCTACAGTGTGTATTCCATCATCAAGCAACTACCGAGCCACCGATCATTCTGTTAAGAGTAGGCAAAACAAGCTATTTATCTATCCTGGTCCAGATCGGCTCCTGGCAGCAGATGGGTGTCTCCACATCACACTTGTGAAGCCTGAGCTCTGTGAAATTTGATTTTTTTCATTGACGCAAATGTCACATTCACCTGCTGTCATTTAAACGCCGCAGAATTCAAACAAAATATATGTGAACGATTGCGGAGCTGAACGTCAATAAACGCTGTCTGTCGGAGGGTTTGTTCTGAGGCACCTGGGAAAATTTAGTTATCTAATGTAAGTAAAACTTTATCACTCTGTAAACATGTTTGCACTGTCAGAGCGGGGGGGGGGGGGGTAGATTTGCAGTTGCCGTCGGGGCAAATACCTTTCTGACACCTGCATTTCAATTTAATTTAAATTCACTTGTGTGACAGATTGCAGCGGCTCTGGGAGCTCGGGAGAGGCACTGAACAAAGGGGACCCGGCTTTCCACCTATTAATCTCCAGGCTCCATGACCAACGGCGTACAGGAAGGCACAAGCGTCTGCCCACCCATGATAAATGTTCTCCAGGCAGATCTGTGTGTGACAGAAAAGCAGGCGCCATACGTGCTGCCATTTGGCTTTATGAAAAGAGTCGATAATTCAAGAACAGGGATTTTCTCCTACACCGTCACATCTGGTGAACTGGGAGAGAAGAGGAAGAGAGATCTCGATTAGCTGTGTTAGCCCCCCCGCTTCAAATCGATTTAGCTGTGTTATCAGACAATTGTTTGAGGCAATTATTCACATAATCACTGGTATCTATACAGTATATAGACTCCTCTCTACATAAATTGGACACTCAGTGAGATCTTATAGAAAAACTGTTAATTATAGCGATCAATTGGTCTTTAGATCTCCTTGTCCCCTCACGCTAATTACGCAAGGGTCTGTTCGACCATGTGTCATCAGCAAACACAGGATTAGGTAAATTTCAATAGAGACCAGTCCGATGGCGCTGCACGTTCAGGCAGATGGAAGGAGATAGCTTTGGTTTCAGGGCTACAGCTTTTTAATTTGTGCAGGATCATTAGCTGGAGAAGGCTCCTGCTTGTTGCTCGGGGGGAGTCACATAGATTCAATACAAGGAAGAAGGACACCTCTTGATCCATCAAGATGCTGCCGCAGCGTCAAGTCTGGGGAAAGGGGATATTGCTCATGCATTACAATGCAGCAGGAACTGGGGCCTGTACGTTGCATGCAGTGGGTCCCGGCATGAAAAATACCTTTCTGTGTGAATTATGTGGCTTTTGAAATGCACAGGAATACCAAGTGAGCTTGAGTCAAGCACTATATATCTTGGACTTGTCATCCAAATCCCCCTCCCACGCACGCATCTATGTGTGTGGGCATGGAGTGCCAGGATCAGGGTCTCACTTACTGCCGCATCACTATGTAAAGTAGACTCACATATGTAAACACTGTACACAATTGATTCAGATTTCCCCACAGTGTAAAGATAGATGTTTGAAAGTTGTCTACTTCTTCCATCACTAAAACGGCTAAAGATTGTGGCTTCATTCAAATTCATTTCAAAATAAAATACAGTTCCATTTGACTGTGAGATTCACATGATGCAGTCACACTCTGGAAGTTCAGACATGATACAATACGGGGTAATGATAATCTCCAGGATGTTTTTTTTTGTGATTTCTCCTCGCGCTTCAGAGAATAACTCACACTCTGACACAGATAAACTCATTTTTATACTGTTGTCAAACCCCAAGGAGATGTTTTCACTGGTTAAGTAGAGGTTGAATAAGCATATTCCTCCTGCCTCCTGTGTTTTGAAGAATAAATGCTCTGCGGCTATGGATGTGTTTTTTTTTTTAACGCTGAAACCCACTCATATGGTGCTTTTTCATTTCCCCCCAAATCAATGGAAAGGAAATAATACAATCAAGTGCCTGAGGCTAAGCACTCATTCTATTGAACACTTGTCAACTCTACAATGTGATTGCTCCAGAAGATTGAGTATAATCACCGTATATATGCCGGAAACTAATAAGTTAAAAGGCTGGAAATATTTCAAGCGATATATTCCAAGTGAATTAAAAAGATACCAAATATATGATCTTTGATCCCAGACTTTTGAGCCTCACTGTGCTAAAGAAAATAAACATAGGTTTAAGAAAGATCATCATTGCTCCTCTCTTACAATTTTGGTCAATGTTGAAGAAAAGGCTAATCTGAGTTTTGAGAAATAGGTCAATTTATTTTACAAGAAGAAAAATAACTATCAAACATTTCCTCCTCCACTAAATAGGCTATTTCCTCCAAGTCTGTGTTGTTCTTTCTTTGGAATTGAAACAGTCTCTTAAACACATTTTTTAATGTGAAACTTATTCTAAATTATAACTTAAGATGCTCCACTTTCCTCATTTTTAACGCAGGTGACTGGCTGATCTTCTGATATTCCCCTTGTAAAATGACACGTAGCCCAAATGATGACTTTATTCTCATAATAATACACCTTTATTGTCGAAATCTCAGAATTTGAATTTTTCTTCAACCCTAATATTGCATCGTACTCATATAACATCTCTATACAATACATTTTTACTTTGAAGGAAAAAACTATATTTAAGACGAAGTGGAGAGTAATTAATTGGGTAATATCACCTTAAATCGAGGAATGTACATGTTTTTGATATTGAAATTACAGAATAACATATGCTCCTCTGTGTTATTCTGCATGTTTGTGCGTGACTCTGTAAATCTCCGCAGGAAAGGACGATGATGCACTGAGTTCATTTGCATAATGTACTTGGTGTTATTAATTGTCAGCAAGGCATCGACTCATGTCATGTATTTTTTTTTGCCATACTGCCATTACAGTAACGCCTGGGTTATAAAACCCAGGCAGGCTATTTATAGTAACAAGTCAATGGGCAGGTTATGTGATATAAAGCAGCGCAGTGCACAGGCCCTCACACAAGATTTACTAGGCTAGTTTCTAACGGATTTCCTGTGCAGACAAATGAGATGTAAATTGAAAATATGATTGCGTGGAATAAAGGTACTAAAGTGAGGAGAGGCAAAGATGAGTGATCATCTTTGATGCTTCTTGGCACCAACGGACAGGAGAAGGTGGGACAGCAGGAGGCGGCTACATGCGATGGTAAGAAATTGAAGTTTAAGGAGAAGGTGCCAAACTGCGGCCTTAGATTTTTTTTTTTAAAAGGAGACTAAATGAATTCCCTTGGGTTCTTTATATTGTCTCTTCTCTGCAAACACCAATAGAAAGGTTATTTATAGATGCACCACACACATCTGTGGCTGGCACTCTTCCTCTCAGCAATATTTTACGTATTTTCAAAACAAACTGAAAAAGCTTAATAATTAACAATTTACGGTTTTGTCAGGAATCTCTCACTCTATGACCTATTCATTCTTACAACAAGGTCAATTAGATACTCATGAAGAGGAATGTTCCCCTTTGCTGATAACACTTCAGTCTCTAAGTGATTACATGGAATTCGTGATTCATTTATTTGACGCCATGATTTCCATTGTTCTTTGTCTTTGCCATAAACTGCCAGTTCTCCCTTTCTTCATCTTCTGAACCAATTTACGTGATGCTGTTATCGCTCGTTTCTCCAGGCATCCGTTTAATGAGCGCCTCATCTCTTCATTATTAGCTTGATTTCTGTGAACAGTATCATCATGTCCACTTGGATGTGAATGGAGATTATCATGTTGGTAGATGACTAGCTATTGACTCTAACAGTATTAAGTCGCGTGAGGCTTATCGTTGATTTATTTCCCATCATCTCACTAATCTTCTCCTCAGTGAACCCCAGGACTCTACCTTCCCCAGTGTGATTTTTTCACTTTGACAATTTTGCATAGTCAGAGAACAGCTTTTTGCCCTGGTAGACACAGAGAAACCCGACACCTCATCAGTGCATTTCTACCCAGCCAAACTTCCTCCCGCTTGCTGTGCAAAGGAGCATGGGAAAAAGATTTACTCCTGTTGCATACGGATCTCTCCCTTATTCGACCGGCTGAACCCTGACTGGTGAAATGCCACCACTACCTGCTGCTCTACTAGCAAATATGATTTCCCGCCCTCGAAAAACTTCAGAACGAAGGAAGCACAGGGCGGAAAAATATTCCTCAGCTACAACCGTGAGGTTGTCATGCGGCACCTGTCCTGTCCCGTCAAAGACGTTTGTTTAGGCATCAGAATCGTAACACCAGCAATACCACACGTCACTGACTGCAGCATTTTCCACGACCAGCCCTAAAAAAAAAATAAAACAGCAGGCTCCGACACAGTGGGAGAAAAACAACAGGCTACTCCTTGTATTGAGTGCAGTAGGTTGGCGGCAATATACCGCAGGCTGTTTGTAAACAGTATTCATGCACGTCTACTTCCTAGAGAGTTCTACACATTTCTATTTGACTAGATACACATTTAAAATTTGCAAAAGCTGTAGTATCTTTGAAAACTGGATTTATTCTGGAACAAGTAGGTATGTTTGGTTTTATGCTCTATAAGTGATTCATAATGGTAATTGTGCGTGCATTTTCATTTAAGTTCAAGTTTATTGTTCTTGTCATTTGCATTAAAGGTGATGCACTCTAGCTGTGCTCTGGCTACTTTAATACAGAGTAGAGAAAAGTAATACTATATAAAACAGTTTTCTGTTGCTGCAGATCATTACTAATCCATTCTGTTGAAATATAAACATTTGTGCAATGCGACATCTCAGTTTACCATCACCTGTAATTTATGGTTCAGAAACACGGAGCTATCTCTGCCTTGTGCTCCTGTGTCCTTGTTGTCCTTTTCTTCAATCCACAAAATTAATATCAAGGAGATTGATGAACACCAACATGAAGAGCTTTCTAATAAAGCCGGCTGTTTGAATATTTGTACACACTTAAGCCTGTGACCGTGTTCCAGGCCGCACTGGGCTTTTGAATAATGAGTGTCTGTCTGAAAGGCTTCATCAGAGAACTCTGCCTCGCTCTGGCACCTGATTCAGGGACGTTTGGCTGCTCCCCCCCGATCGTTACATCTCTTGATGAGATTATGTTTATGTGCTTTAGAAGGTTTATGATATTGCCACCGTATCGTACAAACACATCAGATTAGGGTCATAACCGATTAGTTGAAGTATCTCGGAACGATGCTTCGCTCTCCTTTTTCTCACATTTACTCCGTCTTGCAGGAGGTTGTCTGCTTCTCAGAGGGACGGAGATAATTCTCTTTACAATCAATGCTGCTAAGAGCAAAAAGGTCATTACAGCAGCCAACAACAACGGATTAGTTTGAGGAGGACGCAAGGAAGATGTCAAGTTCTGGTGCAAATCCACTTGATATAGGTGAATCCACAACAAGGATCAGTTGATAATCTGTATTAAATCCACAGAGCACTGAAGCTGCCAGTTGAAATTGTGTTAATTTGCTCCCACTGCAGATAGTCTCAAGAAATATATATATTAAATTCAACATTATTGGGGCAAAAAAAAAAAAATTGTCACCAGCAAAAGCATCCTTGATCATTATTTTAGTAATGAGTCCCAGAGCAGCTCCTTTACCATGAGCTGTCATCGTCCACTGCAATAATTTGGACTTTGCATTGTTAATAAAAACAAAGTGAGTATATGAGTGCGTACGTGAGTGACACTATGCATATATATATATTTGATTATATATTGTGTAAGGTACTATGCAAGCAATTGCTGTTGTTGAAATCTCATTAGAATCATTATTTCAGCACCACCAGTGAAACAGTTTTTTGAGCCCTTTCTAATTATGAGGCTGGTCTCGTCGAGTCCCACAGCATTAATGATTGAAGGCTCAGCACAGAAGGAGAAGATATTTTCTGATACAACCTAATACGATGCATCAATTCCTTCCCTTGTATTAAGGACAGAGCGACGGTTTAATCAGGTCTGGTGTAATTAAATGTTGAAATTTAACATTTAGAGTCATGCAAAAAAAGGAAAGAAGGTATTTAATTTGTCTTTCTTTTGGCCTCAACAGAATGGGTTGAGGTTTGCAGTGTGTCTACAGAGCGGCAGAGGTCCTGCTTCAGTGGAGCAGAAATCTTAAGCCAGGAAGCTCTTCTCGTCTGTCAGCTTTGCTGCGGAAACACATTTCTGGAATTTTCCATTACCCACACTCTCGGATTTAAATACAATGCTTCATTTCATGTGCAATGACGACTTAATACGCGGACATTGGAAACAGTCAATCAGTATTGACCTGCCCATGTGGACGAATGTGGACTTAATGTGTGCGCAGCAATATATTATACTGCAGGTAAAGCTTCATAATGATGGAGAGGATTAAAAAAATTATATGTTTATTTGGATTATTTTGGTTCAAGATCAGAGAAATCAAAAATCAATGCAAATCTCCATTTAAGATGAAGACATTTTGATGAATAATAAATTATTTATCATAATGAACAATTTCCCCATTAAAAGACTCTTAAATTGACTTAGAATTAATAACTGTTATGTTTGTTGACGCTGCAACATTTTTGAACAACTAGGGGCAGCAGAACAAACTCTGAACCAAACACTGACATATTGTTCCCATATAAAGTTAAAAGTTATTTACTCAAGCTGTGGATCCAAATGAGACTGTAACAAATATTCCTTATCTTTTTGCTCAGTTTTGGTCTCCACCAACTTCTAAGGGAAACATCTGGCTGTTAGGCAGCTGAATGGACCACTTTGTTCACCAGCTACTCTGTAACTGTGACTAATCTGTCTGCCACTTGGAGCAAGGTGGGAAACTTGAAGTGGGTTTATTAGTAGGTTTATCTGCTGTAAACAGCTGCCTGTGATTCCAGACGAAGGAAATGCGAGCAGTGAAACTGAACCACAGCGTTGGTGCAGAAAGCAAATACAAAATAATGAGCGAAATATTTAAACTATAGGTAGAGGAGGTAAACTGGTTATATGGCTCTGAGAATTTTGCACATTGCACATATTCATATGATCCAATGTAAAGAATGAAAAAGTTAGCTAGTACAACTTTAAAGTTGTTTATTAAACTAAATGTATGTATGATATATTTGATTATAATTCATTTAAAAGTAAATACATTTTTTGACAAAACAAAAGCCTTTAAGATTCGGGAAACTGATTGAGAATTATTTTTGATTTATTTTAGCTAATACTACTACGATTACTTGAGGCATCAGATTAATTAACAACAAAAATAATTGTTAAGTTGCAGCAACATGTAATGTAAGATAACACAACAGGGCATTTAAAGGTCAGTTGTCTTAAGTAACTGCCAAAGCAAGATCCTATTGATGCTGATTGGTATTGTACTATATTGCAGCTGCCTTAGTAACACACTGTGTGACTCACAATTCATAATCACTGAAGAAAACCATCACACAATGAAGGCCTGGTTTACCCCACGGATGAGAACTGACATATGTGAAACACATTGAACTGTAATCAAGATTAACAGGTGGCTAGCATGCGATAGTCACATAACAGCATATGACTAACCTGCTCTTTAAGAGCCTGTCCACAGAGAGCGGATCCACAGTCAATCTGCTTGTTTCCTGGGCTGGTGAGCGCTGAATCACACAGCATGATGCATATAAGGTAAATTCTCTAAAGCTGTTGATCAGGCTTTTGAGCTGAATTATGCTGATTGAGAATATGTCAGTGAAGAGGAGGATGACTCAGTGCACCTTCCAGGATAATGAAGCTGACGCGCAAATACAGGTCTTGACGTACAGATAAAGATGATCATGAACATTATGTGTTATTATAAATTGATGTTGTTCACTGTGCTGTCATTGATTCTCCGTATTAATTTTTTTTTTTTTAATCAAACAAATCTTCCTCACGGCCGTCAGTCAGATACCTCGGACTAAAGCTCAATCAATCCCTCATTGCACTGTTGTATTTGATTCAATACAATCAACAGAATATTCAGTATTAAACAAAGTCCTGTTCCATATATTCAGTTAAGATGTCGCCTTTTGATTTAGGGTGAGTGGCATATGTATTGTTTATAGCTACACGTACAGTAGATTTATTGGGAGCCTCAATCTAAAGCCAGAGGGATCATGGATTTGTCAGGTAGATACTCACATCGATATTTGAGAGCTGGGGATAATCTGATAATTATACAAAAGGTTGATATTCATTTATAGTCTCAAATTATTATTTTTTATAAACTTTTTATGTAACTACAGATGCTTTCTATACATCTTCTTTTCTTTACTAATTCAAACATTGTACATTTATTTTAAAAGATGTATTTGCTCCTAATTCCCTGTGTTTTTCCTAATAGATTTTTCTTAAGATCAATTTGCAGCATCCACCCTCAATTTTGTTGCACTGAATGAATGCTTTTTGTCACATTCATATTTATACATTTTCTCTCTCTCACTGCAGTTGTTACAACATTTTATAGAAGTTATAGAAAAAACTCTCGATCACAAAGTAGCACAATATCGAAGCTAGGGGGAAGTGGGTCCAGTTATTTGAGTGCAAAACATGACGTGTCATTACTGAGTACTCACTGTTATAAAACTGAAGATTCACGTGTTATAGAAATCTGCAGCTTCTCTCTGCATGTATTTGATAGTTTTGAGTCCATTATTTTTCAGAGCTTCAGATCTCCCAGCATGAAAACAAAGTACATTTTATATTTACATATTTTAGACAAAGCATAGCTCCAATACTAGAACAAACAGAGGTATTGATTAAAAAAATTACAATAGAATTTTGTTTTACAAACAGAATGTATCCTTAAAAAATCCTTGAAGTCAAAGTAGTTGAATAAAATGCTCTCTACAGTGGTAGCAAAATGGAACAGTAGCAGTTCAAACCCCCAACTTCCTTCAAAAGGAAGAGCTCTGTGCTGTTATTCTGTTTTCTTTAGCGCTAGGATGGAGGAGTTTCTATCAGTCACACTAACAACTGTTGAATGGCACAGCGAGGAAAAAGCAGATTTTGCAATGTCATGCTGATGTGAAGCTGCAAAGAGAATAAAGTATAAAGCACAGAGAAGGCGGCTCAACAGTACCTGGGATGATTTACTAACGCTCTGAGTACCTTTTCTGGTTCGAGCTGATAGTCCTGTCATGGCATAAAGCTCATTTGGATGCAAATTCCACTAAACACTGGCCAAGTTTTCAAAGTCAGCCTCATGTGGTGCCAAAGGAGCAGTTCCCCATTGCATAGAAGATTAGTCTTGTTCTTCAAGGATGTTTCTGGTCACTATAGTGACTGAACTGTCACAGTCAGGTTTAACTGAAACGTATCAGTCAATGAGCTCCCGAGTTGAACCGTTTTCAAGCGTGAAAACTGAACAAAAGCGTTCCGACAGAAGAAACAGTCTCACTTGTGAATTTCGAGCTGGACCCTTTATTTTCCATGACTGAAAAAGATGTATTATGTGGATTTTCTATTAAAGGTGGAAATCATACAAACAAACATGAACTCTACAGCCAAGGATAAACATATTATACGCTGTAAATCCGTATTCCTGACTTTTCAGAAAGTCACGAACATGGTGAAGGTGACTGTTTCTGCCAGAAGTGAGAAGATGAATCTACTGTAGACAAGTGTCAGTTATGCATGAAATGAGCCATCCCTACAACAGTCAAAAGCTTGTGCCTTTACTTCTCACTTGACACCCATGGTCGCTCTGGGTGGCTTCACAGTGTGTCCACTGTGCAGCTCTGTTGCACAAAGCTGCATGGTCTTGTATTCATTACTGTCAAATAATAATTACACCCACAGGTGTGGTGTTTTATCACACTTTTAAAATTTAGTTTTGCTTTCAACACTTGCTGTGCGTAAAGTTAGAACTAACCTAAGACAATCAGCTTGTGTTACTCAAAAGGCAGAAACGGTGCAGCTTCTAGAGCTACACCCTAACTAATGTTCACAACCTGTAGCTACAACCTGAAAATCCGACATTGCATAGGATAAAATAAACTCTTGAAATATGGAGCCAACACTAGGGTAGCTTACCTTTTTTTTAAACCTTACATTTTACAAGCTATGCAAACGTACAAACTACAACTCTGCATTCACAAACACATCAAATCCAGGAGTAAGAATGGCAGCTAAAAAACACATTCCTCTGCCAAGGGCCGACAGTTCACATATGAAACCACATCTTTAACTAGATCCAAACTTTATTGTGGACCAAAGTTTGGTCCACAATAAATTTGTAGAAATATTATCCCCGCTTTACATTCTTACAGCAAAATGTTTTTAAAAAATGCCCACAATGTAAAAAACATAATGTTTAAAGAAAACTAATCCTAGATCTGGATCTGCCTCCTGATACGGATTGGCACCTAAATTGTGTGGGTTTTAGTCAATCCTGCTATTTCCTGAAGCTGAACCAACGAAAACCGGCCCCTTGAGTCAGAATGAGGAGGAAAAATGAGAGGGGGGAAACGTCGTCGGAAGTCGATGTGTGAGTGAAGAACACGGGCCAGCTGCTCACTAGATCAGCTTCAGCAGGGGTATCTCACTCCATCACCCCTGCATCACTGAACACATCACATAGATGGAGAGAAGCTGCATCAATCAAACACCACACAACGGGGAGCTCAAGCTTCAAACCCCTGGGGCAAAACTTTGGAGACTGTGTCAAAATGCAACAGAATATCAACAAATGAGCCTTGGGTGAGACCACATATTGAGTGCAGAAATAAATAAATAAAACATCCAGGCTCCCTCCTGATACCGATCGGTGCACCTCCCTACCATGCTTAAACAACTTGGTACGCTTCTAAGGAGAAAAACAAACTATAGAGGCCAGGTTTGCTTCCAACAGGCCACAGGGCGCTGGACAGAGATGATTTGCATGGATCTATCCCTGCAGCACATGGCTTGATGAAAAAACTAAACTGATAAATAGAAGTAATAGATGCGGCCGTCTGTTCCTTCAGCGCTGGGAACAACACCGTTGGGTCAGCTGATGCAAAAGCAGCTGCTAATCAGCCTTTTATCCTCAACATTTGAGGTCTACAGTGTCAAATGAAGCTGAAATAACCTAAAACGCAAATAAATAAATGTCTAGATGTGAAGGACAAAGCACAAAGTGAGACTGAGCTAAAATGCAGCTTGAGAAAGATCCAGCTCACAGCAGCTACTGTGTTTGCACTCATTTGGGAAAAGAAGACACAGTGAAGACGAGTGGAGGGCTTCTTGCCAAATGTGGGGGATATATTGGTTAAGGAGACGTGAGCTGCATATGTTGTTTGTTCTGCAGAGAGCTGGAGGTAAATTATGAAGCCAAAAAATAGAGAAGTCCAATCAAACCAGCAGGCTACACGGTGCCTTTTCCTGATGTTCAGATTGCTGCGGAGCAGTTTTTCACTCGCAATTGCTGCTCACCACTCTTAAAGTGTTGTTTCATAGTGAAGTAGCATTGTAGCTTTAGTGCTGACAAAATCAAATCCATCTCAAAATGTCTGAGGGGCTCCAAACAGTAGATCAGGGAGCTGCCCTGCTCACACTGTTCTAAAGTGATTTCAGATTATTTATTTTTGCCAAACCTCAGCATTTTAAATTGAACTGATATTTAAACTTGACTCACTTTTTGTGCAAGGAACTATAAATTATAAATGATAGTGAGAAAAACATTGTCAAGGCCTTGGACCTTTGAGGCACCTGACTGATAACTAAGAGGTACACTTTCTAAGAAATGCCAACAAAGACTAACAAATGGAACGACATCCCAGCTTTAATTTATGTATAGTCACGTTGGCTCAGACATGTGTGGAGAGAATTGCAGCGGTCCAAATGAGAGAAAATGACAGAATATGAAATTCTATAGAACTCTCACTGGATAAAAATGAGACGATGTTGGAGAGACTATTGGGTTTGACATTTTGAGCTATCCGGAATTATCAGTCAAGGATGCAGTCCTTGAGAATATTAAACTGATTTGGGCCATTGAAGCTACAAGACAGATACAATAGTGTGTCATCTGCATAGTAATGGAAACTGACATTATACTTGTGGATGACAGGCCCCCTTGGGCCTGTCATTCACCGTGTAAAATATTACCGAGAGAGGCCCAAGGACAGGACCCTGAAGAACCCCATAGGTCATCTTGTCAGAGCATCAGCAGCAATGAGAGCTGTCACTGAATAGTTGTTGGCCCCGAAATATCTCAGGGAGTTCAGTCCTGTAAAAAAGAGGGTGTAAATTCTTCAGAAACTATTTTGAAGAATTTCCGTAGAGAACGGACAGTTATGAAATTGCATTCTCAAAATAAACAGGCACAGAACCAGGGAACAGTGAGATATTGATTACAAGGGGGATCTATCTGGTCACAGGCCTCTGAGTTATCATCCATAGATATTTTCTAAATAACTCAAAGTGGGTGGAATTTTACCAAGAAAACGTGTCCTGTGCAGGAGGGACAATGTTCCGTCTGATTCTTGAAATTGGCTTGACAAACAAGGTTAAAATTCTTAACACATCTCGGGGGAGGAGTCAATGTTGACATTTGGAGGAACCTCTGTGGCACGATTAATAACATTGAAGAAAGTCCTTGAGTCTTGTCTGTTCCTGATGAGATTTGAAACATATAATGCTCTGGCTTCTTTAACCTCTGTGTTAAAGGACTTCAAGGAGTCTTAAAATATCAAGGTGCTGTGTCAATTTAGAGGCTTCTCACCTCGGCTCTGCTCCACGACAGTCCCTCTGTAAGGGCACATAAGCTGTAGCCTATCTTTAGCAAGGAAACTCTACTGGGTTCTTTCGGCTCAAATAGAGCAATTTTGTCCAATATTTGGTTACAAGAATTATCAAAATCTTTTAGAACTGTGTCAACATCTTGATGTAAGTCAATGTTGACTGACGAGGCCAGAAAAGCCATGAAATGTGTTCCAGACTAAAATGTTGATTGTTCAAGAAAGTAAGACATGGATTCAGTTGGTTCTGTAGATTAAGGAGGTGTGTACTTTGCAGATTAAAATCTTCAATTCAACGAGCAGCTAGAGTTGTTCTAAATGATTGAAAAGCCTCCCTCTCTACCAGAAACCTGTGGCAGTTGAAAATAGAGAAGCCGGAGGAGAGGTTTCTATCAGGGAAGCAAAGTCACCTAGATCAATCTGGGTTTCATAAAAATATCAATAGCATCTCATAAAAAAGTAAAGTTTGAAGGTTAAATAAGTCGGAGAGGGACTTTATACTCAGCAAACCAAAGTTAACAAAGTGCCCAAATGTAGGAGTTAGATAACGCTGCGAGGTCCAGCAGTAATATTATATTATATGGATTTCTTTGTGCACTTGATCCTCTAAAGGTCTTTGATGGAAAATGTTAATTATGGGCATTGAAGCAAACTGTACACAAGGGAGAGCTAATATCTCTAAAAGGCCTGAATAAGATGGTCACAACATAATGAGAAAAAAGCAAAAAGTCCACCTGCTGATGGAAAGTGGAAGTGACCATCATCAGGCCAATTGAGTTAACTGGACGTGGAGCAGGTGGTAGTCAGGCTGTTGAGAGTTTAAATTCCATAATGGTCGGCTGTCACACTTTAATTTGTTCCCATAATGGTTTTTTTAAACTTAATATTAGAATTTAGTTGGTAATGATATCACTGATGTGAAAAGGAACAGTGATCTCTGATTGGTCAGCACCAGCTTTTAGTCAGTACATACAACATGCAGCAGACTATGATGCAAGTTGCTTCATGTTCAGTACAAATGTAGCCGGCTTGGATGTAATATTGCATGAACACTATGTAGGAAATGAAGACATGCCATTTTGTTAGTGTTGTATATTAACAAGCTACATAAAAGCCTTAGAAGCTGTGCATTCAAACCCATAATGGGTTTACGTGGGAATATGAAGGAGCGTGATGCCCCAGAGCATAGAGATTTTATCAATACCAGCTCAATAATAACTGTGATTCCCCAGGATACTTGAATTATGCAATTGGAAATCCTTGTCTTTCTTACAAGAAACAAAAGGAAATGCTCACTAGGGAGGTCTGGGTTCATACTGTGGAACGTTTGGCCTCAAATTTAACCGACTTCAACCATAAGAGGATTTACAGCATATATCCCTTACCCTCTGTCGTCCATGCACATGCATGCACAGCATCAAAGACTCATGAAATAATTAAAGGAGATAATGAGAGATTGGGCCTGAATGCTAAATGAATTCCCTCTTTTAGTTTGCTAAGACCAGCCGAGCTTCCTTTTAACTCAGGGAAGGTTCAAAATGCTCTCTGATGCGCTGGCTTAAAAGACAGGTTGGATTTTTCTACCATGCTCGGGATGTAGCATGGTTCGCGGTATGAATGTGTGTGCATGCGTGTGTGCGTGTTATAATTTCTATGCTACGTGCATATGTACGTGGGAGGCTGTGTTGCATTGTGTATTTGTGTGTATCGCTGTGTGTACAAAGGAGTGGGTGGATAAGTGCATGCATTGGAATGTGTTTCTGTGTGTCACTTTCAGTCTGTGTGTACACACAACATTTACTTGCTCTTCCACCGACTGAATTTGACCTTTCAACGTTGAACAAACCCCAGAACAGTTAAAATATCCTGGAAATTGTCACAGAGATCAGTTTTCTCATTTCCCCTTTTATGCTCCTCTGGGTTTTGGGCGCGACCCTTTACTCTCTGGCTACAAGCGAATGAGTTGACCTCCTGCACCATGAAACTTCTCTGCTGAAACTTATCAGCTAGAGTGAATGATAATTAATGAATGCAGACCCTCCGAGGTTAATAATACAGTCCACAGCAGAGTGAACAATATTCATAACGGTATCTGTATGAAGACGGTCATGCTCCACTGCTCGTAATTGTGTCCAGGGAAAAGAGCAAGTGATTGTCCTGTAGAAACGCAACACAACTGATGTAAATAAATCGCAGGCAGCAGATCTCTGCAACCCTCCTCCCCTCTCCACTGCTGCACTTCCCCACCAGAATGACATCTACCAAACAAGTTATTAATAGAAAATATATAAAGCACCAAACAGACCGTTTTTAACAGGTTCATCAGACTCAGCAATGATGCAGCTACTCAGTTTAGAACTGAAATAATTAACTGCTCAGTTCCAATTTCTCAAATGAGAATACGTTGTAGTGTGTATTGTGTGCACCAAATGTTTTTGTGGTTTTAGACCTTTTTTTATATACATTCTATGCTTTGAACCGTTGGTTAAACAAGATCATCAGTTGTAAAAACGTAGCTTTAGCTGCGGAACATAAGCAGTTTTTAACAACTACTGTCCAAGAAAAGCATACTGACTGTTACAAGTATTTGTAAAATGAAAGTATCCAACTCCCCATTTGTTAATACTTTGCAATTGGCTTTGGACCGAGATAAGAAACCAATCTAAAATGCTGTTGAGTCGAATGTGTTGGAATATCTCTATGAAAGAAAAAAACATTGCAGAAAATAATAATATATACTGATGTCAATTCTTCCTTGGCACAGCAGCGTTAGTGTGTGAATTGGCTGTGGTTGTTAATAATGCCCCAGTGAAATCTGTATGCATTAATAATGAGCTCAGTCCAGCCTAACTCCTCCCTATCAGCTGTTCATTTAGTTAAAGAGAATAAACAAAACTCAGTCAGTCTACAAACACGACCTTTTAAACTACAGCATGTTGTCAGCTGAGTAACTGCCACTCTGTCTCGTCGTGACCAGGCAGGAAAACTTCAGCCTAGGGAGACATTAAAAGATTCAAGTGTTTTAATACCTGTGCTGTTTTCTGAGGCTCAGTCAATATTCCACTTGGCTTTATCTAAACTTGCTGAATGCCTCGGGCTGACTGATGGTCCTTTTTCATCAACTGAAGGCAATTCAAGGCTCCTAGTTTCCTAAAATCTGGACTCAAGGGTGGACAGGGAACGAGCCCTGGTAAAACCAAATAACAACAGATTACCCTCAGAATAATTTCTCAAAACTCTGCAGACAAGACAACGTTCTCAGAAGCTGAAATAACCCCTCACACAAAAAATCCTCCTAGTAGATCCCCACATGAATCTATCTCAGCTGTCAATCTGGTGCTAAGAGGAGAAAAGTAATATCAATACAAAATGAAAACCGTTTCTTATTAAGCTTTTTTAACTTCCTGATAGGACGTCAACAAAACAACAACTAAACCTCTGTATTTCCATAGTTGCTGGTCTGCAGTCTATGACTTCACAGAAACATCCTAAACTAAACTGTGAAGCATCCCTCTCAGCAGTTTTAACTGGGAGTGTAGGAGACAGCCCGGCCCTGAAGAGGAATAGTAAGAAGGTACAAGTGGCAATGAAATTGGCTGCCACAGGAGACATCGATTTCCTGATGCGTTTCAAACCACCGGCAGAGAATAAATACAGTAATATCACAGAGACATTTGAACGGATGATCTAGAGAATGTCTTTGTTTAAAGAGCCGCCTCTGAATCAAATTGTACCCTTTTCATCTTTTTTAAAAACAAAATATGTTGCACAAGCATGGATCTCACTCCCATCTAACTTGAAAGTAAAATCTATTTTGGTTAAGTTAAAAAAAAGGAAGACAGAACTTTTCAAGTCAACAGAAAGAGAGCTCCCTTTAATTCAGGGAATTTAACAGACATGATGTAATCAGCAGTCAAAATAGGTTGTTTGGTATTTGGTACCCTAACTGCATGTGGTTTTCCATAGTAATATTACTTTAATTCATTATTTTAAATGTATATTCAGTAGGCAATTTGTTAAGCAGTATTTACAGGAGCTAAATCCATTGAAGTCAGAATCAGTGTATAGACAAATTGCTCACTTTACAGGAACACAAGACTGTGAACGCTCCCTCACCCCTTGTCTCATATTTCTCCCCCACACACACACACACAGCCTGAGATTTGTTTTAAAAAACGATTTTTCTTTTAAACTGCCTCCATCAACTATTTTTATAAGACCTAGATGAACTCCCCTGCCACGATGGACTGTCAGCGTTAGTTATTAGTTTTTCCATGTACAAGCAGTGAGCTACCTCCTCCTGAGTGACGGACAGTATCTGTACATAGGTCCGTCTCCGCCTGTCTGTTTGGGCTCTCTCTGTGTTTACTGTACCTCGCTCTCCCTCCTCATCCATCTACATCAATGCTACGACAGCAGCAGTGAGTTGTCCCACTCCCGTGTGATCATGCGTTACCACTTCATCTTGTACGTCAGCAAAAGTGTAACAACTTTGAGCTCGTACACTATTCTCTTTGGCTGCAATTAGCCGAGCACCCTGCTGGGGTAACTGCTGCCCAAGTCTGCACTCCACATTTTAAGATTGCTGACAAAATATTTTTGCAGAGTGAAAAACATTAACTTAAACAAGGACCGTGGCTGGTAATATATCTGCTTTACAGAAGCTAGAGCTCTCAAAGGAGAACCAAGTTCTTACTGGTTATGAAATAAATTGATCAAACATGTGTAGCTCTGCAGTGTAGCATTCATTCAACCTTGTTCTGTGCTCAAAGTATTTTAGCAAGCATAAAGAAAATAACTCATCATCATCCTGCAAAAAGGTGAAGCGGTCACTTCGTTTTCCTGCCAAAAGACAGACAGGGAAGAAAGCTCTCGAAGTCTGTGTTGTAGCTCAGTAATAAACTCAGAAAAACAACTGGCTGAAGGTACAATAGATCCCACTGCTATGCCATAATAGGACATGACAGTAGACCTGAGTGGTTTGCAAGTGTTTTCATGTCCTTGAAGGCATCAAATCCATAGTCTCAGCGCCTGACGGCTGCAAACACAACAATCCAGAGCAGATAGAAACCACTGTCGACTCACACAGGGAAAAGCTTCTAGAGTAACACATGTTGTAGGTAGTCTGGGTTTCATGTAACAGCCTATCAACTGTTTTCAGGATTCCATGAGAATCTTGAGACCTTGACTTCAGGAAAGCGGCGAGCACAAGTGCACTGATGAATTATTGGCCCCGCAGGAGAAGTCACCCCCTCCACTGCTGTGTACTTAGAGTGGGTATTTGACTGTGAAAAAGCAATTAAGTGAGTTAATATGCAATGGACTTGACTCTTTAACCCAGTGCAAATTTGTGACAAATACTGAGAAGATATTCGGTCACACAGATACTATTGATAAAAAAGATTTATGGGGGAACGAAATCCCTTTGCTCATCCATCAACAACAGAGGCCGCTACACTCTGCCCTTTTATGTCCCTTGAAACGCTCACCTTGGGGAGAGTGATAGTTTAAAATGACAACATTCACACAAATACTGTATGCATGGGTAAAAAAAGAGCAGAGTGGAGTTCCGTAATGGAAAAACACAGCTGTACAATGAAGCGTTCCGTTTTTAACCGGTGTCAACATGCACAGGCGCCGCCATATTTACATATTATTCAAGCCATCTGTCGGAGATTGTACGATCATCCAAAGGTCTGTCCAGTGCTGTGGCCAGCGAATGCCCATGAAATATTATCACTTATTCATGAAAATGCCTCGGTCACAGAGCAGCCCTGCAGCGGTCGCAGGAACTTTCCTGGAATCCAGACAAAGAGCCTCCTGACACAGCCGGGTCACAGACTTGAAGAACGTCTGGGTGCTCTGTAAACAGAGCGAACCCCGAGGTCAGGCTGACAGAACAGATGCAACCATTACTATATCTGGGTGTGTCACAACCTCTCATAAATATCTTCACTGCACCACAGCAGGATGAGAGAGTGTGGAGCAAAACCATACACTTCAGCAACACTAGGCTACAAGTATCATTGTGCGCACACGCACACACACACAAGCACACACAAACACACACACACATGCGCACATGCACGCGTACGATTGTGCTGCAATCACCACAGTTCCAAATGTAATCACTAATGCTCGTTTTTTTTTTTCTCTCTCTATGCTCTTATATCCCCTTTGCTATTTTAATTGTTATTCCTTCCTAATCCCACCTGCAGTGGCTCAAGCAATAACATATGTTCAACACCGGTCCAAACTGCTGCAATAGCGAGAGACTTGGAGATAAAAAAGCTCCGGCAGCCCTGTGCAGTATGTTTGTGTTTCAGTAATGAACAAAGGGACGAGGCAGCTGCCTTGTCAGTTGCTCACTCATGTTGCTCTCTGTCTGACACTGTTCATGAACAACAGGACGCAGATCCAGCAGAGTGCTCTGGGATTCTGTCACTGGTGGGGGTCTACGACTGATCTTCGATTTCTGAATGCATGGAAGCTGCTTGAGGGCTCAATGGATTCAGCCAGATATGGATTTCTGTGACAATGCAGTTGTGTTTGCAGTTTAAGCTCATTGGGAGTAAAAATAGAATAGTTTCGAATAGATTAGTGAGCTTAATAAAGGTATAAAATGAGTCACCTTCAAATCCACCCCATGTGGTCATTCTATTCATAGAGCTAATACTGAGACAGGTGCATCTCGTGTGATTTTTCTTGATATGTGAGGTACATAAAGACCTTTATTAGACACCCGCCACCTCTATTAATCAAAGAGGAATGCGTTCCGTGCTCGGAGGGCCAATCACATGCAGTGGCTCCTTGACGGATTGGGTATATTCTTTGTTTCCCCAGTAAGGAGTCGTACTCCCTGGGCAGGGCCCATAGCCAGGAGAAATTAGCTGAGTGTTCCCTACATATTTCTGCCTCGACATGAATGTGCAGATTCACTTCGTTTAACATAGCACACAGTCTGGACTGGGAGGAGAAGCGTGTGACTCATCACGCCTTCTTGCAAGTCGCCTGGCGGAGTGAAAACTATGGAGAAACTAGTGGGTCTTCACCCAGCTGCACACTCATATGTGCCTGAGAGAAATCATAACCCATGCAGAGAAATTATTACCCTGCAGTATAGATTTTATTAATATGAGCTACCCAGCGGTATATGCAGGGCAGCTTAACATCTGTCATGCAGACTGCAGAGAACCCTGCAACAAGTCTATTTACAGATTTTTTAAAAAGGGAATGTAAGTCTATTGGAGTGAGTGATCAAACATAAATGAAAAACTTGATGTTGTTCACTGTCATGTTTGTATTTACTATGTTGAATGGATGATAAATGTTGAATTCCTGTATGTATATGTTATATTTTTTATTAATGACCTGAATCTGCCTATTAGTAACTAAAGTTGTTGGTGTAGAATATTTGTTCTACCTGCTACCACTAAGCACATAAAGCTCTCTTGCTCAGGATCTTGTAGACCAACATCTGTTTCTTCGAGCAAGGCAGAGCTGTAACATGTTTACAGTTTATAACAATTTTAAATGAAAAATAAAAATATACCATCATATCAAATTCATAAAGAAATATATATGTCTGCTTTATTGCATTAGCTAGACAGTGACCTTCACCAGCTCCAGTGAGCTTAACTGCCAGTTATGGTTTACATTATTCAGTGGAATAAAAACATCATATCACACCGGGAACTGGAAAGTCAACTCATGACTCCGACCATCAAAATCAAAATTAGATGATGAATTTACCACGGATCTCTTCTACTGCTCCTCCCCTGTCAGCATTATATCTTTCAGTCTAGTTTACTGTGACCTGATGACTGTAGATTGGCATTTTCATTTTAATAAAAGATAAAAACTTACAACAGGTTCAGCTTTCTAATGTTAATGAGATTCGCTGTTAATAAATTGTAAATATTCAGCAACAGTTGTCAGGACAGGAGTTTGTGCGAAAGAACCTGGCGGCAGACTTATCACCTCTGAGCATACGGCTAATGTGCTGCTCTCACCAAAGACAGCAGGACAAATTACAAGCACTAATCAACGGCACGCTTTTAACATGCTGCCATCGAAGGCAAACTCCTCTGGGCAATTAATGTTGGATTTAGGCAAATGCTATGACTGTTTAAATATCACATAGGATTTATATTCACCATTCACACACGCACCTAAAAATAGGAGAACAATTGTAGGCGTAAGGGAGCAGAACAGGGAATTTGGTTGCAATGCCTTGGTGCCTGACGTTTGCTGAATCAATGAGATAAACGTGGAGGCTCTGAATGTCAGAGTTTACATTTACAAGATTGAAGACTTAAATCTGGTCACTGGCGACTGCTCTTAGGGAAAAATTCCATTTAAAAAGGTCAGCCCCAGCCCTCCTCATACTGAATAACTTAATGTCCTGTCCCTGTGTGGATCAGGCCTCCTGTATCAGAAGCGTGCAATTGACTTTAATGCTGTTGTTTAGTAAAGGATTTCAGGAGCCAACAGAAGGTCGCTGCATCAACACAAAAGTCCCTTCTTTCATCCATTTTTAACTACTGGATGTCAGATCTAGGAATTATGTAGCAGCTTTTCCATCTAAAATGTTTTCCATCTCAATATGTACAATGCTTTCAATCAATGACAACCTGAAACGGCAAACACATTTGTGAGGACGTTATTAAAAGTAAAAAAAAAATCTGCTTTATTGAATCCTGTAATTTAATCACACCTAAACAAAGAG
Source organism: Platichthys flesus (assembly GCF_949316205.1). Lineage (NCBI taxonomy): Eukaryota > Metazoa > Chordata > Actinopteri > Pleuronectiformes > Pleuronectidae > Platichthys > Platichthys flesus. The sequence goes on along the minus strand of NC_084958.1, from coordinate 16,738,942 downwards.
AATTAGCTGCACACTTGGCTCTGATGCTGGGCCATTCATACAAGTGGGTGCCAGGGTCCTCGCCGAGGTCTGATGGTGGGACTACAGCTTGATAAGGAAGCCTGGCTGCCTTATGGATGGCTCTCTGGCTGGGAGACTAGACATACTACACAAGACCAGGTGGCAGTGCAGTAGGAGGCTCTTGGCAGGAGGTGGTTTTGTGAGACTGGAGGGGAGGAGAATGATATCCTGCTGGCTGAGGGAGCCGTTTCTCGCCCCCTTGTACAAGACCAGCACCATTCTGCCAGAACATGCCGGTGGCATGTGGGACTATTACCAAACCTGCAGGGAGGAAGCTGAACTTCAGAAATATGAAGTTACGCTCCTGTGATTTTAGAGTTTTAACAAGATGTCATAATTTAATTTGGTTTTAGTTGGCTAGGAATTTAATTGATGGGTCTAAAATTAGATTCCCCTGTTAATGTTCCTGGATAATAGGTGCTCCAGGAAAAAAAACCTCTGTTCCCCAGCAGGTGACAGATGTTTCAAGCTGTAAGTGTTTGAAGTGGACGATGAGAAGTTCCTAGCACTTAGAATGAACACTTAGCAATAACACTGTCTAAACAGAAGCGACAAGGAACAAACAAAAGGGAAACTACATCACATTATTGGTGATTCTGACTAGGAAATGCAGAGCAACAGAGCATCAAAGAAGCACCAATGCTTAGGTATCTCATGCACCAAAAACACTGTTCTGAGACCTTCAGCATACTTTTAAAATAGATGATTTCAATCAATTCTACTGTTTTTAGAATATCATCAGAAGCTGCTTCCATACATACACTGCACTCATTTTCTGGATATTTTCCAGAGGGACTATACGAGAGGGGGCAAATGTCATTCTGCGATTTTCCCATAACCTGTCCCATCCAGCCCCCAAGTAACATTTCCAAAAGATGTCGGTGTCCTTCATATGTGAAAAGACAATCTTCGAATATGTCTGGACTCAACTTTCCACCTCATTTTCAGATTTTGTGTCTGAAAACCTTTTATACAAAGTTCAAAGCGATGTTTTGGTGTCAGACACCCACTGCCTTCATGAGTCGAGAAAGAAAATTGGTCTGGAAAATGAGATTGGGCTGTAGGTGAGTGAGGTAGAAGACATGAGTGAAGCAAAGATAGTCGGTGACAAGAGATAATGAGTGGTTTTAGTGAGCATTGCCCCTGCTGAGACACGTTGTCAAGCAGAAATGTCTTTAATGATATGTCGGGAAAAAACATATAGAACGGGTCGCAAAAGAAATGCATTCCAATAATAGCGCATAACAAGCTGTATCCATGCACTAGCGGACTGCAACTCATTTTCAATTCCTGACAGTGATTCCAATGCTAGAGGACATTCTGTTTGCTTCCTTTGAGGATTTATTGAGCAGACAGAATCTTTCCAAACTGGCGTGGAGCATGCTTAACCCTTCCATACGTGGTATGTCCTGAAAATCTCAAATCTGATCTGAATCACTGGCACAACTGTTGTTCCCAAGACTTCATGTGGCGAGATTCCCATGGATCACGCTAAGCTTGTCACATGTTCCCTCTCCCCGGTTCAGCTAACTAATCAATGAATTCATTCTTTACTGTTGTAATGTGTGAGAGAAGGGAGGACCATCTTACAGATGAAACCAGCTTAAATCAAACTGTAATCACAACAGCATCACCAGTGACAATATGCCAATTAGATTGCTTGGAAATTAAAATAATAATCACTGTGGCAAAACCGGTGGCCATGCAGTTGCAGAATATTAAAATGTTTCATAAATTAGCACATACTGAAATGTAGAGAGTGACATATGACTTGCAATCTGTTGTCTCTACAGAGGACAATTATCAGAGCCATAATGAGTTCATCAGGATAATGAAAGAGCCCAGGCTGATTTTCTACTCTGCATCTTAAACCCTTGCATTAGCTTCTCCACCAGCAATTTAGATTAGCGAACCCAAACACAGACCCAAGAAACGCATGGAGCAGATAAGACGTTGCTGTTGCAGGACATGCAGAGGTTACAGAACACTTCCGAACTACACACTGCTGAGAATTTTAAAGAAACGCACAAGAACGATTTGGACAAACGAACACGAGAAAGTCTTTTCCGAAGGTGAACACATTTTTGTTGTATTGAATGGATCTCTTTTTTTATGACCAAACTAAGCAGGGCATTTTAGTCTAGAAAAATAAACCTGTTGGTGCTCGCTGTGAAATATAGAAACAGTTTCTCAAAGCAGTGATGCCTCAAAGCAATGAGTTTTCACAGGCCACAGTAAGAGGTTAGACATATACAGCAGTGAGGACATCATCAGTCTTTTGTTTTGTACAAGTAAACTACCGTGACCCTGACTGATGAGTTAGCAGAGGAACTGAGCCGTGGCAGATTAAGACGCCGAAGCATCTCAGCTCGGCTAAAGGTACAAGTTTGTGTTCCCAGTGAAACGTCCTCGGAACTATATTGTGCCGGGAGGCAAACATTTTATGCTGGAGTGAAAGAGAGTGAAATGGTTTGATGCAGTTCCTTTGTCAGTCATGTTTTTTGCTAAAAAAAAAAGAAGCATTTTCCCAGAATTCATCACAATAGTGTAGAGTGTTCATCTGTTGTACACAACAATAGTGTGAAACAGATGAAATAAGACATCTCTCTGAACACTCACTCTTGGTCAGATTACTGAAACTGACTTCATGAGTCTGGAGTGAAACAATGTGTATATTTAATTCCTGACTATTTGACTCAAATATATTTACTCTGTCTGACCTGACATCTTTTCAAGCTTTAAGACTTAAAAAACGATTAAGTAATCTTAGTATAAAATGAAGTCCTTGTAAGTCAGTGATCTAAGTTTATACATTCAAACCAACTGGTTTTGGGCGATTTGTCCTCAAGTCTGGTCGTCATCAAATTAAGGTCACGTGATTGATTTTTACATCTATAACAAATATCTGAATGCAACTGTGAAGTCGACACAAAGCCTTTCCCTTTCATACTAGTGCTAGTGTTGCAGTGACAAGGTGCAGTCTTCTCCTGAACAATAGGTGTCACCGGTGAGAAAAGTACAATCACACCCCCTGAGAAAGTATGGGTTGTTCTTTGCCTGGAAAAACCAGTCACAGAGGTTTTTCTTTAGTTTCTTGAACAAAGCCCCGTTTTTACCAAATGTTTGGCCAGGAGCCATCTGAGAGGATTCTGTCCTCTAGCTCCTCCATGTAAGCAGCACCACTGTGCACACAGACAGAATTGTGTAAAGCATTAAATCAAGCTTTCGGGTCACTGTCCTATGGCATTATCCTAAAATCATGGTAGTGTGTATGAAAAGGTCTACTAGTCCTCACTGTTCACACAATAATGACCTAAACGCCCTCCGCCCTTAAAGCTGCAGTCAGCCCCGTAACCTCATATTGTTTTTATCCCCAATCCAATATGCGGGAGTACAGAAAAACACAAGTGAAAATTTGTCACCATCCAAATACATGTGGGCCAGACTGTACACAGGATGCTATGAGTGGGTAAAGACAACACCCCCCAAAAAATCTCTGTCGAAAGCAAAAGCCTGTGGTAAGAAGACAGTGAGACACAATTTGCTCAATCCTTTCAAAATGTGACACACACATTCCCTTAAGTCGCAATTGTAAACAAATGGGTTGCTTCGTAGACGTTACCACAAAAGAATAGCAATGAGTCACTGATTATTCATTTGCGCTTCCCTTAAATTCATGAGGGTGGTCGTTACTCATCCGCAGCTTAAAGCATGTGAATAAGGTCGATGCTCTCGTCATTAGCCTCCGTGGAACATGTACCACCTCTTAGTGCGAAGTTTGAAACGCACACAGCAGCACAGCAGCTAATAAAGCATGGACAAGGCTATCTGCTTTAATTTATATGCAGGCAGAGAGTGATCTGCCTCCGGCGTGTTAGGCCTGACTAAGCAGAGTGAGTGAGACATTGACTTGTCTGCAGAGAGCCTTCCCACGACCCACGGAAGAGAAAACCATCTCCTCTGGCTCTGGGGAGCGGTGCAACATTGACATATGGAGACACTAACATCTATGCAACAGCAGCTTAACATGCCCCTGCCTGAACTTCACAGTTTTACAGCATAAAGCAGGAAACACATGAATTCAAAAGAATCTCAACAATCGTGGCATCATCAAGAGACTGCATCAGGGGAACATGTCGTCTAAAGCCAGCCACTAGAGAATGCTAGTTTATCTACCTAACCCTAATATCAGGAGAAATGAGAGGGAGGCAGAGACAGAGAGGAAGATGGAGATTAAACAAAAAAGGGGATGAGGCAGAGATGAGGACAGAAAGAAACATAGATTCCTTTGGCTCGGGTACATAAATTATCGGATGGCTGCATTTGTAACATTTCAAAAAGGCCAATGTATGTGCAGTACTACATTATCTCAGTAATTACTGTATTCTGTGGCACCTAAATAAGCAAAGCTCTTATGAAAAGAGTTTTCAAAAAAACACAATTCAACCCATAGGAACTTACAACTGGGGTCAATTTGAGCAGATACTGATACAACAGGTTAAACAAGCACAGAGAACGCACACAGATCTTTCAAGTAGACAAAGAAAACACAATACATGTAAATATGTGTCATTTAATATGCCGTTATTCTCTATAATTTTTTTTTTACCAGTTTCTAAACAATTGAGCTGTGGATTGTTTTGTGTTGGACAAAGTATGAATCAGCAGCAGCAAAGGTTTACTAATCTGCGGAGGCAGAGGCGGGAGAGAGGAAGGTATGAACTCTGCCGCGGAACAGAGACACTTTGAGATAAGCAAAGTTACAGAAAATTCAAACGAGATGAGTCACCACTCCTGCCCGCCGGAATCAGAACAACACAACTCAGGTAAGGTCATTACAATTACAGTACAGATAACAATACAGTGCTGTGCATACTGCGTGATTGTTTTCCACTATCTCTTGCAGGTTTGTTTCTGCTTATGTCCTCCCTACAACCCCTCCAGCTCACTTAGAGTAAGTTATTGCCCTCATTTATTGTTGGAAACCACTGCACATGTTTAGATTGTCGATGGTTTGGTGATACAGATAGTGTCTGACTCGGGAGTGCAAACTGAGTGAGCACATTCACAATACCTACAGTGCATATCTGGCTGTGCTCAGTTCGAACACAATGTCCAATTCAACTGCCCTCCATTAAAATCCACAGGTGGCATGTAAACTTCAAAATGTCATCGTAAATTAGAGTTTTTAGGGGGTGACCACACATAAACACACACTTTCAACTCAGGGTCCACACTGCAACCGCACCTTAACACAACACAACAAACAAACAAACAATCACACCCAGAAGGAAGGTTTACATTCCCAAAGATGTGGATCTAGTGAGAATCCTGTCCCCAGTGAAACCATTATTTGGTATCCTCCAGTCCCAGAGACATAATGAGTCTCAGGAGGGTGTATAGTAATACCAAGCATCTCTTTCAAACCACAAAGGAAAGGCTAATGAGGTGAAACTTACATATGTCATGATTCGGATCAATCAACATACAAGTGGACACAGGAAACATTAGCAACCACCTATGTTGTTACCTCAAGCGGT